>NW_026691086.1:0-368033 GCF_020826845.1 Diceros bicornis minor | reverse complement strand
TCTTGCTATATGTTCTGAATGCCCGAATTGGGAATCTGTGTCAAAACTTTGTTAGGAATTATGTGATCCTTACTAGCTGGAAGTAAGGGAGATGGGGCATGAAGTTATTTCTAGGAGTTGGAGACATACCAAATTTAGCTCAGTTCTGGGCAACTTTGTAATACCTATACAAACTTGTTCCTACATAGTAACTTGCAACTTTGAATGAGAATGTGCTTGCTTACAGCAACGTGCTATATGTTCTGAATGCCCGAATTGGGAATCTGTGTCAAAACTTTGTTAGGAATTATGTGATCCTTACTAGCTGGAAGTAAGGGAGATGGAGCATGAAGTTATTTCTAGGAGTTGGACACATACCATGTTTAGCACAGTTCTGGGCATCTTTGAAATACCTATACAAACTTGTTCCTACATAGTAACTTGCAACTTTGAATGAGAATGTGCTTGCTTACAGCAACGTGCTATATGTTCTGAATGCCCGAATTGGGAATCTGTGTCAAAACTTTGTTAGGAATTATGTGATCCTTACTAGCTGGAAGTAAGGGAGATGGGGCATGAAGTTATTTCTAGGAGTTGGAGACATACCAAGTTTAGCTCATTTCTGGGCATCTCTGAAATACCTATACAAACTTGTTCCTACATAGTAACTTGCAACTTTGAATGAGAATGTGCTTGCTTACAGCTACGTGCTATATGTTCTGAATGCCCGAATTGGGAATCTGTGTCAAATCTTTGTTAGGAATTATGTGATCCTTACTAGCTGGAAGTAAGGGAGATGGGGCATGAAGTTATTTCTAGGAGTTGGAGACATACCAAGTTTAGCTCAGTTCTGGGCATCTTTGAAAGTCCTATTCAAACTTGTTCCTACATAGTAACTTGCATCTTTGAATTAGAATATGCTTGCTTACAGCAACGTGCTATATGTTCTGAATGCCCGAATTGGGAATCTGTGTCAAAACTTTGTTAGGAATTATGTGATCCTTACTAGCTGGAAGAAAGGGAGTTGGGGCATGAAGTTATTTCTATGAGTTGAGGACATACCAAGTTTAGGTCAGTTCTGGGCATCTTTGAAATACCTATACAAACTTGTTCCTACATAGTATCTTGCAACTTAGAATGAGAATGTGCTTGCTTACAGCAACGTACTATATGTTCTGAATGCCCGAATTGGGCATCTGTGTCAAAACTTTGTTACTAATTATGTGATCCTTACTAGATGGAAGTAAGGGAGATGGGGCATGAAGTTATTTCTAGGAGTTGGAGACCTACAACGTTTAGCTCAGTTCTGGGCATCTTTGAAATACCTACACAAACTTGTTCCTACATAGTAACTTGCAACTTTGAATTGAATGTGCTTGCTTACAGCAACGTGCTATATGTTCTGAATGCCCGAATTGGGAATCTGTGTCAAAACTTTGTTAGGAATTATGTGATCCTTACTAGCTGGAAGTAAGGGAGTTGGGGCATGAAGTTATTTCTAGAGGTTGGACACATACCAAGTTTAGCTCAGTTCTGCGCATCTTTGAAATACCTATACAAACTTGTTCCTACATAGTAACTTGCAACTGTGAATGAGAATGTGCTTGCTTACAGCAACGTGCTATATGTTCTGAATGCCCGAATTGGGATTCTGTGTCAAATCATTGTTAGGAATTATGTGATCCTTACTAGCTGGAAGTAAGGGTGATGGGGCATGAAGTTATTTCTAGGAGTTGGACACATACCAAGTTCAGCTCAGTTCTGGGCATCTTTGAAATACCTATACAAACTTGTTCCTACATAGTAACTTGCAACTTTGAATGAGAATGTGCTTGCTTACAGCAACGTGCTATATGTTCTGAATGCCCGAATTGGGAATCTGTGTCAAAATTTGTTAGGAATTATGTGATCCTTACTAACTTGAAGTAAGGGAGTTGCGGCATGAAGGTATTTCTAGGAGTTGGACACATACCAAGTTTAGCACAGTTCTGGGCATCTTTGAAATACCTATACAAACTTGTTCCTACATAGTAACTTGCAAATTTGAATGAGAATATGCTTGCCTACAGCAACGTGCTATATGTTCTGAATGCCCGAATTGGGAATCTGTGTCAAAACTTTGTTAGGTATTATGTGATCCTTACTAGCTGGAAGTAAGGGAGATGGGGCATGAAGTTATTTCTAGGAGTTGGAGACATACCAAGTTTAGCTCAGTTCTGGGCATCTTTGAAATACCTATACAAACCTGTTCCTACATAGTAACTTGCAACTTTGACTGAGAATGTGCTTGCTTACAGCAACGTGCTATATGATCTGAATGCCCGAATTGGGAATCTGTGTCAAAACTTTGTTAGGAATTATGTGATCCCTACTAGCTGGAAGTAAGGGAGTTTGGGCATGAAGTTATTTCTATGAGTTGAGGACATACCAAGTTTAGCTCAGTTCTGGGCATCTTTGAAATACCTATACAAACTTGTTCCTACATAGTAACTTGCAACTTTGAATGAGAATGTGCTTGCTTACAGCAACGTGCTATATGTTCTGAATGCCCGAATAGGGAATCTGTGTCAAAATTTGTTAGGAATTATGTGATCCTTATTAATTGGAAGTAAGGTAGTTGTGGCATGAAGATATTTCTAGGAGTTGGACACATACCAAGTTTAGCAGAGTTCTGGGCATCTTTGAAATACCTATACAAACTTGTTCCTACATAGTAACTTGCAACTTTGAATGAGAATGTGCTTGCTTACAGCAACGTGCTATATGTTCTGAATGCCCGAATTGGGAATCTGTGTCAAAACTTTGTTAGGAATTATGTGATCCTTACTAGCTTGAAGTAAGGGAGATGGGGCATGAAGTTATTTCTAGGAGTTGGAGACATACCAAGTTTAGCTCAGTTCTGGGCATCTTTGAAATACCTATACAAACTTGTTCCTACATAGTAACTTGCAACTGTGAATGAGAATGTGCTTGCTTACAGCAACGTGCTATATGTTCTGAATGCCCGAATTGGGATTCTGTGTCAAAACATTGTTAGGAATTATGTGATCCTTACTAGCTGGAAGTAAGGGTGAAGGGGCATGAAGTTATTTCTAGGAGTTGGAGACATACAACGTTTAGCTCAGTTCTGGGCATCTTTGAAATACCTATACAAACTTGTTCCTACATAGTAACTAGCAACTTTGAATGAGAATGTGCTTGCTTACAGCAACGTGCTACATGTTCTGAATGCCCGAATTGGGAATCTGTGTCAAAACTTTGTTAGGAATTATGTGATCCTTACTAGCTGGAAGTAAGGGAGATGGGGCATGAAATTATTTCTAGGAGTTGGACACATACCAAGTTTAGCTCACTTCTGGGCATCCTTGAAATACCTATACAAACTTGTTCCTACATATTAACTTGCAACTTTGAATGAGAATGTGCTTGCTTACAGCAACGTGCTATATGTTCTGAATGCCCGAATTGGGAGTCTGTGTCAAAATTTGTTAGGAATTATGTGATCCTTACTAACTGGAAGTAAGGGAGTTGTGGCATGAAGGTATTTCTAGGAGTTGGACACATACCAAGTTTAGCACAGTTCTGGGCATCTTTGAAATACCTATACAAACTTGTTCCTACATAGTAACTTGCAACTTTGAATGAGAATGTGCTTGCTTACAGCAACGTGCTATAAGTTCTGAATGCTCGAATTGGGAATCTGTGTCAAAATTTGTTAGGAATTATGTGATCCTTACTAACTGGAAGTAAGGGAGTTGTGGCATGAAGGTATTTCTAGGAGTTGGACACATACCAAGTTTAGCACAGTTCTGGGCATCTTTGAAATACCTATACAAACTTGTTCCTACATAGTAACTTGCAACTTTTAATGAGAATGTGCTTGCTTACAGCAACGTGCTAATGTTCTGAATGCCCGAATTGGGAATCTGTGTCAAAATTTTGTTAGGAATTATGTGATCCTTACTAGCTGGAAGTAAGGGAGATGGGGCATGAAGTTATTTCTAGGAGTTGGAGACATACCAAGTTTAGCTCAGTTCTGGGCATCTTTGAAATACCTATACAAACCTGTTCCTACATAGTAACTTGCAACTTTGACTGAGAATGTGCTTGCTTACAGCAACGTGCTATATGTTCTGAATGCCCGAATTGGGAATCTGGGTCAAATCTTTGTTAGAATTATGTGATCCTTACTAGCTGGAAGTAAGGGAGTTGGGGCATGAAGTTATTTCTAGGAGTTGGAGACATTCCAAGTTTAGCTCAGTTCTGGGCATCTTTGAAATACCTTTACAAACTTGTTCCTACATAGTAACTTGCAACTTTGAATGAGAATGTGCTTGCTTACAGCAACGTGCTATATGTTCTGAATGCCCGAATTGGGAATCTGTGTCAAACCTTTGTTAGGAATTATGTGATCCTTACTAGCTGGAAGTAAGAGAGATGGGGCATGAAGTTATTTCTAGGAGTTGGAGACATACCAAGTTTAGGTCAGTTCTGGGCATCTTTGAAAGTCCTATTCAAACTTGTTCCTACATAGTAACTTGCATCTATGGATGAGAATGTGCTTGCTTACAGCAACATGCTATATGTTCTGAATGCCCGAATTGGGAATCTGTGTCAAAACTTTGTTAGGAATTATGTGATCCTTACTAGCTGGAAGTAAGGGAGTTGGAGGAGGAAGTTATTTCTAGGAGTTGAGGACATACCAAGTTTAGCTCAGTTCTGGGCATCTTTGAAATACCTATACAATCTAGTTCCTACATATTAACTTGCAACTTTGAATGAGAATGTGCTTGCTTACAGCAACGTGCTATATGTTCTGAATGCCCGAATTGGGAATCTGTGTCAAAACTTTGTTAGGAATTCTGTGGTCCTTACTTGCTGAAAGTAAGGGAGTTGGGGCATGAAGTTATTTCTAGGAGTTGGAGACATTCCAAGTTTAGCTCAGTTCTGGGCATCTTTGAAATACCTATACAAACTTGTTCCTACATAATAACTTGCAACTTTGAATGTGAATGTGCTTGCTTACAGCAACGTGCTATATGTTCTGAATGCCCGAATTGGGAATCTGTGTCAAAACTTTGTTAGGAATTATGTGATCCTTACTAGCTGGAAGTAAGGGAGATGGGTCATGAAGTTATTTCTAGGAGTTGGAGACATACAACATTTAGCTCAGTTCTGGGCATCTTTGAAATACCTATACACACTTGTTCCTACAGCGTAACTTGCAACGTTGAATTGAATGTGCTTGCTTACAGCAACGTGCTACATGTTCTGAATGCCCGAATTGGGAATCTGTGTCAAAACTTTGTTAGGAATTATGTGATCCTTACTAGCTGGAAGTAACGGAGATGGGGCATGAAGTTATTTCTAGGAGTTGGAGACATACCAAGTTTAGCTCAGTTCTGGGCATCTTTGAAATACCTATACAAACTTGTTCCTACAGAGTAACTTGCAACTTTGAATGAGAATGTGCTTGCTTACAGCAACGTGCTATATGTTCTGAATGACCGAATTGGGAATCTGTGTCAAAACTTTGTTAGGAATTATGTGATCCTTACTAGCTGGAAGTAAGGGAGATTGGGCATGAAGTTATTTCTAGGAGTTGGAGACATACAACGTTTAGCTCAGTTCTGGGCATCTTTGAAATAACTTTACAAACTTGTTCCTACATAGTAACTTGCAACTTTGAATGAGAATGTGCTTGCTTACAGCAACGTGCTACATGTTCTGAATGCCCGAATTGGGAATCTGTGTCAAAACTTTGTTAGGAATTATGTGATCCTTACTAGCTGGAAGTAAGGGAGATGGGGCATGAAATTATTTCTAGGAGTTGGACACATACATGTTTAGCTCAGTTCTGGGCATCTTTGAAATACCTATACAAACTTGTTCCTACATAGTAACTTGCAACTTTGAATGAGAATGTGCTTGCTTACAGCAACGTGCTATATGTTCTGAATGCCCGAATTGGGAATCTGTGTCAAAATTTGTTAGGAATTATGTGATCCTTATTAACTGGAAGTAAGGTAGTTGTGGCATGAAGGTATTTCTAGGAGTTGGACACATACCAAGTTTAGCACAGTTCTGGGCATCTTTGAAATACCTATACAAACTTGTTCCTAAATAGTAACTTGCAACTTTGAATGAGAATGTGCTTGCTTACAGCAACGTGCTATATGTTCTGAATGCCCGAATTGGGAATCTGTGTCAAAACTTTGTTAGGAATTATGTGATCCTTACTAGCTGGAAGTAAGGGAGATGGGGCATGAAGTTATTTCTAGGAGTTGGAGACATACCAAGTTTAGCTCAGTTCTGGGCATCTTTGAAATACCTATACAAACTTGTTCCTACATAGTAACTTGCAACTGTGAATGAGAATGTGCTTGCTTACAGCAACGTGCTATATGTTCTGAATGCCCGAATTGGGATTCTGTGTCAAAACATTGTTAGGAATTATGTGATCCTTACTAGCTGGAAGTAAGGGAGTTGGGGCATGAAGTTATTTCTAGGAGTTGGAGACATACAACGTTTAGCTCAGTCCTGGGCATCTTTGAAATACCTATACAAACTTGTTCCTACATAGTAACTTGCAACTTTGAATGAGAATGTGCTTGCTTACAGCAACGTGCTACATGTTCTGAATGCCCGAATTGGGAATCTGTGTCAAAACTTTGTTAGGAATTATGTGATCCTTACTAGCTGGAAGTAAGGGAGATGGGGCATGAAATTATTTCTAGGAGTTGGACACATACCAAGTTTAGCTCAGTTCTGGGCATCTTTGAAATACCTATACAAACTTGTTCCTACATATTAACTTGCAACTTTGAATGAGAATGTGCTTGCTTACAGCAACGTGCTATATGTTCTGAATGCCAGAATTGGGAATCTGTGTCAAAATTTGTTAGGAATTATGTGATCCTTACTAACTGGAAGTAAGGGAGTTGTGGCATGAAGGTATTTCTAGGAGTTGGACACATACCAAGTTTAGCACAGTTCTGGGCATCTTTGAAATACCTATACAAACTTGTTCCTACATAGTAACTTGCAACTTTGAATGAGAATGTGCTTGCTTACAGCAACGTGCTATATGTTCTGAATGCCCGAATTGGGAATCTGTGTCAAAACTTTGTTAGGAATTATGTGATCCTTACTAGCTGGAAGTAAGGGAGATGGGGCATGAAGTTATTTCTAGGAGTTGGAGACATACCAAGTTTAGCTCAGTTCTGGGCATCTTTTAAAGTCCTATACAAACTTGTTCCTACATAGTAACTTGCAACTTTGAATGAGAATGTGCTTGCTTACAGCAACGTGCTATATGTTCTGAATGCCCGAATTGGGAATCTGTGTCAAAACTTTGTTAGGAATTATGTGATCCTTACTAGCTGGAAGTAAGGGAGATGGGGCATGAAGTTATTTCTAGGAGTTGGACACATACCAAGTTTAGCTCAGTTCTGGGCATCTTTGAAATACCTATACAAACTTGTTCCTACATAGTAACTTGCAACTTTGAATGAGAATGTGTTTGCTTACAGCAACGTGCTACATGTTCTGAATGCCCGAATTGGGAATCTGTGTCAAAATTTGTTAGGAATTATGTGATCTTTACTAACTGGAAGTAAGGGAGTTGTGGCATGAAGGTATTTCTAGGAGTTGGACACATACCAAGTTTAGCACAGTTCTGGGCATCTTTGAAATACCTATACAAACTTGTTCCTACATAGTAACTTGCAACTTTGAATGAGAATGTGCTTGCTTACAGCAACGTGCTATATGTTCTGAATGCCCGAATTGGGAATCTGTGTCAAAACTTTGTTACTAATTATGTGATCCTTACTAGATGGAAGTAAGGGAGATGCGGCATGAAGTTATTTCAAGGAGTTGGAGACCTACAACGTTTAGCTCAGTTCTGGGCATCTTTGAAATACCTACACAAACTTGTTCCTACATAGTAACTTGCAACTTTGAATTGAATGTGCTTGCTTACAGCAACGTGCTACATGTTCCGAATGACCGATTTGGGAATCTGTGTCAAAACTTTGTTAAAAATTATGTGATCCTTACTAGCTGGAAGTAAGGGAGATGGGGCATGAAATTATTTCTAGAAGTTGGACACATACCAAGTTTAGCTCAGTTCTGGGCATCTTTGAAATACCTATACAAACTTGTTCCTACATAGTAACTTGCAACTTTGAATGAGAATGTGCTTGCTTACAGCAACGTGCTATAAGTTCTGAATGCCCGAATTGGGAATCTGTGTCAAAACTTTGTTAGGAATTATGTGATCCTTACTAGCTGGAAGTAAGGGAGATGGGGCATGAAGTTATTTCTAGGAGTTGGAGACATACCAAGTTTAGCTCAGTTCTGGGCATCTTTGAAAGTCCTATTCAAACTTGTTCCTACATAGTAACTTGCATCTTTGAATGAGAATGTGCTTGCTTACAGCAACGTGCTATATGTTCTGAATGCCCGAATAGGGAATCTGTGTCAATATTTGTTAGGAATTATGTGATCCTTATTAACTGGAAGTAAGGTAGTTGTGGCATGAAGGTATTTCTAGGAGTTGGACACATACCAAGTTTAGCACAGTTCTGGGCATCTTTGACATACCTATACAAACTTGTTCCTACATAGTAACTTGCAACTTTGAATGAGAATGTGCTTGCTTACAGCAACGTGCTATATGTTCTGAATGCCCGAATTGGGAATCTGTGTCAAAACTTTGTTAGGAATTATGTGATCCTTACTAGCTGGAAGTAAGGGAGATGGGGCATGAAGTTATTTCTAGGAGTTGGAGACATACCAAGTTTAGCTCAGTTCTGGGCATCTTTGAAATACCTATACAAACTTGTTCCTACATAGTAACTTGCAACTGTGAATGAGAATGTGCTTGCTTACAGCAACGTGCTATATGTTCTGAATGCCCGAATTGGGATTCTGTGTCAAAACATTGTTAGGAATTATGTGATCCTTACTAGCTGGAAGTAAGGGTGAAGGGGCATGAAGTTATTTCTAGGAGTTGGAGACATACAACGTTTAGCTCAGTTCTGGGCATCTTTGAAATACCTATACAAACTTGTTCCTACATAGTAACTTGCAACTTTGAATGAGAATGTGCTTGCTTACAGCAACGTGCTACATGTTCTGAATGCCCGAATTGGGAATCTGTGTCAAAACTTTGTTAGGAATTATGTGATCCTTACTAGCTGGAAGTAAGGGAGATGGGGCATGAAATTATTTCTAGGAGTTGGACACATACCAAGTTTAGCTCACTTCTGGGCATCCTTGAAATACCTATACAAACTTGTTCCTACATATTAACTTGCAACTTTGAATGAGAATGTGCTTGCTTACAGCAACGTGCTATATGTTCTGAATGCCCGAATTGGGAATCTGTGTCAAAATTTGTTAGGAATTATGTGATCCTTACTAACTGGAAATAAGGGAGTTGTGGCATGAAGGTATTTCTAGGAGTTGGACACATACCAAGTTTAGCACAGTTCTGGGCATCTTTGAAATACCTATAAAAACTTGTTCCTACATAGTAACTTGCAACTTTGAATGAGAATGTGCTTGCTTACAGCAACGTGCTATAAGTTCTGAATGCTCGAATTGGGAATCTGTGTCAAAATTTGTTAGGAATTATGTGATCCTTACTAACTGGAAGTAAGGGAGTTGTGGCATGAAGGTATTTCTAGGAGTTGGACACATACCAAGTTTAGCACAGTTCTGGGCATCTTTGAAATACCTATACAAACTTGTTCCTACATAGTAACTTGCAACTTTGAATGAGAATGTGCTTGCTTACAGCAACGTGCTATATGTTCTGAATGCCCGAATTGGGAATCTGTGTCAAAACTTTGTTAGGAATTATGTGATCCTTACTAGCTGGAAGTAAGGGAGATGGGGCATGAAGTTATTTCTAGGACTTGGTGACATACCAAGTTTAGCTCAGTTCGGGCATCTTTGAAATACCTATACAAACCTGTTCCTACATAGTAACTTGCAACTTTGACTGAGAATGTGCTTGCTTACAGCAACGTGCTATATGTTCTGAATGCCCGAATTGGGAATCTGGGTCAAATCTTTGTTAGAATTATGTGATCCTTACTAGCTGGAAGTAAGGGAGTTGGGGCATGAAGTTATTTCTAGGAGTTGGAGACATTCCAAGTTTAGCTCAGTTCTGGGCATCTTTGAAATACCTTTACAAACTTGTTCCTACATAGTAACTTGCAACTTTGAATGAGAATGTGCTTGCTTACAGCAACGTGCTATATGTTCTGAATGCCCGAATTGGGAATCTGTGTCAAAACTTTGTTAGGAATTATGTGATCCTTACTAGCTGGAAGTAAGGGAGATGGGGCATGAAGTTATTTCTAGGAGTTGGAGACATACCAAGTTTAGGTCAGTTCTGGGCATCTTTGAAAGTCCTATTCAAACTTGTTCCTACATAGTAACTTGCATCTATGAATGAGAATGTGCTTGCTTACAGCAACGTGCTATATGTTCTGAATGCCCGAATTGGGAATCTGTGTCAAAACTTTGTTAGGAATTATGTGATCCTTACTAGCTGGAAGTAAGGGAGTTGGAGCATGAAGTTATTTCTAGGAGTTGAGGACATACCAAGTTTAGCTCAGTTCTGGGCATCTTTGAAATACCTATACAATCTAGTTCCTACATATTAACTTGCAACTTTGAATGAGAATGTGCTTGCTTACAGCAACGTGCTATATGTTCTGAATGCCCGAATTGGGAATCTGTGTCAAAACTTTGTTAGGAATTATGTGGTCCTTACTTGCTGAAAGTAAGGGAGTTGGGGCATGAAGTTATTTCTAGGAGTTGGAGACATTCCAAGTTTAGCTCAGTTCTGGGCATCTTTGAAATACCTATACAAACTTGTTCTTACATAATAACTTGCAACTTTGAATGTGAATGTGCTTGCTTACAGCAACGTGCTATATGTTCTGAATGCCCGAATTGGGAATCTGTGTCAAAACTTTGTTAGGAATTATGTGATCCTTACTAGCTGGAAGTAAGGGAGATGGGTCATGAAGTTATTTCTAGGAGTTGGAGACATACAACATTTAGCTCAGTTCTGGGCATCTTTGAAATACCTATACACACTTGTTCCTACAGCGTAACTTGCAACTTTGAATTGAATGTGCTTGCTTACAGCAACGTGCTACATGTTCTGAATGCCCGAATTGGGAATCTGTGTCAAAACTTTGTTAGGAATTATGTGATCCTTACTAGCTGGAAGTAACGGAGATGGGGCATGAAGTTATTTCTAGGAGTTGGAGACATACCAAGTTTACCTCAGTTCTGGGCATCTTTGAATGCCTATACAAACTTGTTCCTACAGAGTAACTTGCAACTTTGAATGAGAATGTGCTTGCTTACAGCAACGTGCTATATGTTCTGAATGCCCGAATTGGGAATCTGTGTCAAAACTTTGTTAGGAATTATGTGATCCTTACTAGCTGGAAGTAAGGGAGATTGGGCATGAAGTTATTTCTAGGAGTTGGAGACATACAACGTTTAGCTCAGTTCTGGGCATCTTTGAAATATCTTTACAAACTTGTTCCTACATAGTAACTTGCAACTTTGAATGAGAATGTGCTTGCTTACAGAAACGTGCTACATGTTCTGAATGCCCGAATTGGGAATCTGTGTCAAAACTTTGTTAGGAATTATGTGATCCTTACTAGCTGGAAGTAAGGGAGATGGGGCATGAAATTATTTCTAGGAGTTGGACACATACATGTTTAGCTCAGTTCTGGGCATCTTTGAAATACCTATACAAACTTGTTCCTACATAGTAACTTGCAACTTTGAATGAGAATGTGCTTGCTTACAGCAACGTGCTATATGTTCTGAATGCCCGAATTGGGAATCTGTGTCAAAACTTTGTTAGGAATTATGTGATCCTTACTAGCTGGAAGTAAGGGAGATGGGGCATGAAGTTATTTCTAGGAGTTGGAGACATACCAAGTTTAGCTCAGTTCTGGGCATCTTTGAAATACCTATACAAACATGTTCCTACATAGTAACTTGCAACTGTGAATGAGAATGTGCTTGCTTACAGCAACGTGCTATATGTTCTGAATGCCCGAATTGGGATTCTGTGTCAAAACATTGTTAGGAATTATGTGATCCATACTAGCTGGAAGTAAGGGAGTTGGGGCATGAAGTTATTTCTAGGACTTGGAGACATACAACGTTTAGCTCAGTTCTGGGCATCTTTGAAATACCTATAAAAACTTGTTCATACATAGTAACTTGCAACTTTGAATGAGAATGTGCTTGCTTACAGCAACGTGCTACATGTTCTGAATGCCCGAATTGGGAATCTGTGTCAAAACTTTTTTAGGAATTATGTGATCCTTACTAGCTGGAAGTAAGGGAGATGGGGCATGAAATTATTTCTAGGAGTTGGACACATACCAAGTTTAGCTCAGTTCTGGGCATCTTTGAAATACCTATACAAACTTGTTCCTACATATTAACTTGCAACTTTGAATGAGAATGTGCTTGCTTACAGCAACGTGCTATATGTTCTGAATGCCCGAATTGGGAATCTGTGTCAAAATTTGTTAGCAATTATGTGATCCTTACTAACTGGAAGTAAGGGAGTTGTGGCATGAAGGTATTTCTAGGAGTTGGACACATACCAAGTTTAGCACAGTTCTGAGCATCTTTGAAATACCTATACAAACTTGTTCCTACATAGTAACTTGCAACTTTGAATGAGAATGTGCTTGCTTACAGCAACGTGCTATATGTTCTGAATGCCCGAATTGGGAATCTGTGTCAAAACTTTGTTAGGAATTATGTGATCCTTACTAGCTGGAAGTAAGGGAGATGGGTCATGAAGTTATTTCTAGGAGTTGGAGACATACAACATTTAGCTCAGTTCTGGGCATCTTTGAAATACCTATACACACTTGTTCCTACAGCGTAACTTGCAACTTTGAATTGAATGTGCTTGCTTACAGCAACGTGCTACATGTTCTGAATGCCCGAATTGGGAATCTGTGTCAAAACTTTGTTAGGAATTATGTGATCCTTACTAGCTGGAAGTAACGGAGATGGGGCATGAAGTTATTTCTAGGAGTTGGAGACATACCAAGTTTACCTCAGTTCTGGGCATCTTTGAATGCCTATACAAACTTGTTCCTACAGAGTAACTTGCAACTTTGAATGAGAATGTGCTTGCTTACAGCAACGTGCTATATGTTCTGAATGCCCGAATTGGGAATCTGTGTCAAAACTTTGTTAGGAATTATGTGATCCTTACTAGCTGGAAGTAAGGGAGATTGGGCATGAAGTTATTTCTAGGAGTTGGAGATATACAACGTTTAGCTCAGTTCTGGGCATCTTTGAAATATCTTTACAAACTTGTTCCTACATAGTAACTTGCAACTTTGAATGAGAATGTGCTTGCTTACAGAAACGTGCTACATGTTCTGAATGCCCGAATTGGGAATCTGTGTCAAAACTTTGTTAGGAATTATGTGATCCTTACTAGCTGGAAGTAAGGGAGATGGGGCATGAAATTATTTCTAGGAGTTGGACACATACATGTTTAGCTCAGTTCTGGGCATCTTTGAAATACCTATACAAACTTGTTCCTACATAGTAACTTGCAACTTTGAATGAGAATGTGCTTGCTTACAGCAACGTGCTATATGTTCTGAATGCCCGAATTGGGAATCTGTGTCAAAACTTTGTTAGGAATTATGTGATCCTTACTAGCTGGAAGTAAGGGAGATGGGGCATGAAGTTATTTCTAGGAGTTGGAGACATACCAAGTTTAGCTCAGTTCTGGGCATCTTTGAAATACCTATACAAACATGTTCCTACATAGTAACTTGCAACTGTGAATGAGAATGTGCTTGCTTACAGCAACGTGCTATATGTTCTGAATGCCCGAATTGGGATTCTGTGTCAAAACATTGTTAGGAATTATGTGATCCATACTAGCTGGAAGTAAGGGAGTTGGGGCATGAAGTTATTTCTAGGACTTGGAGACATACAACGTTTAGCTCAGTTCTGGGCATCTTTGAAATACCTATAAAAACTTGTTCATACATAGTAACTTGCAACTTTGAATGAGAATGTGCTTGCTTACAGCAACGTGCTACATGTTCTGAATGCCCGAATTGGGAATCTGTGTCAAAACTTTTTTAGGAATTATGTGATCCTTACTAGCTGGAAGTAAGGGAGATGGGGCATGAAATTATTTCTAGGAGTTGGACACATACCAAGTTTAGCTCAGTTCTGGGCATCTTTGAAATACCTATACAAACTTGTTCCTACATATTAACTTGCAACTTTGAATGAGAATGTGCTTGCTTACAGCAACGTGCTATATGTTCTGAATGCCCGAATTGGGAATCTGTGTCAAAATTTGTTAGAAATTTTGTGATCCTTACTAACTGGAAGTAAGGGAGTTGTGGCATGAAGGTATTTCTAGGAGTTGGACACATACCAAGTTTAGCACAGTTCTGAGCATCTTTGAAATACCTATACAAACTTGTTCCTACATAGTAACTTGCAACTTTGAATGAGAATGTGCTTGCTTACAGCAACGTGCTATATGTTCTGAATGCCCGAATTGGGAATCTGTGTCAAAACTTTGTTAGGAATTATGTGATCCTTACTAGCTGGAAGTAAGGGAGATGGGTCATGAAGTTATTTCTAGGAGTTGGAGACATACAACATTTAGCTCAGTTCTGGGCATCTTTGAAATACCTATACACACTTGTTCCTACAGCGTAACTTGCAACTTTGAATTGAATGTGCTTGCTTACAGCAACGTGCTACATGTTCTGAATGCCCGAATTGGGAATCTGTGTCAAAACTTTGTTAGGAATTATGTGATCCTTACTAGCTGGAAGTAACGGAGATGGGGCATGAAGTTATTTCTAGGAGTTGGAGACATACCAAGTTTACCTCAGTTCTGGGCATCTTTGAATGCCTATACAAACTTGTTCCTACAGAGTAACTTGCAACTTTGAATGAGAATGTGCTTGCTTACAGCAACGTGCTATATGTTCTGAATGCCCGAATTGGGAATCTGTGTCAAAACTTTGTTAGGAATTATGTGATCCTTACTAGCTGGAAGTAAGGGAGATGGGGCATGAAGATATTTCTAGGAGTTGGACACATACCAAGTTTAGCTCAGTTCTGGGCATCTTTGAAATACCTATACTAACTTGTTCCTACATAGTAACTTGCAACTTTGAATGAGAATGTGTTTGCTTACAGCAACGTGCTACATGTTCTGAATGCCCGAATTGGGAATCTGTGTCAAAATTTGTTAGGAATTATGTGATCCTTACTAACTGGAAGTAAGGGAGTTGTGGCATGAAGGTATTTCTAGGAGTTGGACACATACCAAGTTTAGCACAGTTCTGGGCATCTTTGAAATACCTATACAAACTTGTTCCTACATAGTAACTTGCAACTTTGAATGAGAATGTGCTTGCTTACAGCAACGTGCTATATGTTCTGAATGCCCGAATTGGGAATCTGTGTCAAAACTTTGTTACTAATTATGTGATCCTTACTAGATGGAAGTAAGGGAGATGAGGCATGAAGTTATTTCAAGGAGTTGGAGACCTACAACGTTTAGCTCAGTTCTGGGCATCTTTGAAATACCTACACAAACTTGTTCCTACATAGTAACTTGCAACTTTGAATTGAATGTGCTTGCTTACAGCAACGTGCTACATGTTCCGAATGACCGAATTGGGAATCTGTGTCAAAACTTTGTTAAAAATTATGTGATCCTTACTAGCTGGAAGTAAGGGAGATGGGGCATGAAGTTATTTCTAGAAGTTGGACACATACCAAGTTTAGCTCAGTTCTGGGCATCTTTGAAATACCTATACAAACTTGTTCCTACATAGTAACTTGCAACATTGAATGAGAATGTGCTTGCTTACAGCAACGTGCTATAAGTTCTGAATGCCCGAATTGGGAATCTGTGTCAAAACTTTGTTAGGAATTATGTGATCCTTACTAGCTGGAAGTAAGGGAGATGGGGCATGAAGTTATTTCTAGGAGTTGGAGACATACCAAGTTTAGCTCAGTTCTGGGCATCTTTGAAAGTCCTATTCAAACTTGTTCCTACATAGTAACTTGCATCTTTGAATGAGAATGTGCTTGCTTACATCAACGTGCTATATGTTCTGAATGCCCGAATTGGGAATCTGTGTCAAAACTTTGTTAGGAATTATGTGATCCTTACTAGCTGGAAGTAAGGGAGATGGGGCATGAAGTTATTTCTAGGAGTTGAGGACATACCAAGATTAGCTCAGTTCTGTGCATCTTTGAAATACCTATACAAATTTGTTCCTACATATTAACTTGCAACTTTGAATGAGAATGTGCTTGCTTACAGCAACGTGCTATATGTTCTGAATGCCCGAATTGGGAATCTGTGTCAAAACTTTGTTAGGAATTATGTGATCCTTACTAGCTGGAAGTAAGGGAGTTGGGGCATGAAGTTATTTCTAGGAGTTGGACACATATCAAGTTTAGCACAGTTCTGCGCATCTTTGAAATACGTATACAAACTTGTTCCTACATAGTAACTTGCAACTTTGAATGAGAATGTGCTTGCTTACAGCAACGTGCTATATGTTCTGAATGCCCGAATTGGGAATCTGTGTCAAAATTTGTTAGGAATTATGTGATCCTTACTAGCTGGAAGTAAGGGAGATGGGGCATGAAGTTATTTCTAAGAGTTGGAGATATTCCAAGTTTAGCTCAGTTCTGGGCATCTTTGAAATACCTATACAAACTTGTTCCTACATAATAACTTGCAACTTTGAATGAGAATGTGCTTGCTTACAGCAACGTGCTATATGTTCTGAATGCCCGAATTGGGAATCTGTGTCCAAACTTTGTTAGGAATTATATGATCCTTACTAGCTGGAAGTAAGGGAGATGGGGCATGAAGTTATTTCTAGGAGTTGGAGACATACCAAGTTTAGCTCAGTTCTGGGCATCTTTGAAATACCTATACAAACTTGTTCCTACATAGTAACTTGCAACTGTGAATGAGAATGTGCTTGCTTACAGCAACGTGCTATATGTTCTGAATGCCCGAATTGGGATTCTGTGTCAAAACATTGTTAGGAATTATGTGATCCTTACTAGCTGGAAGTAAGGGTGATGGGGCATGAAGTTATTTCTAGGAGTTGGAGACATACAACGTTTAGCTCAGTTCTGGGCATCTTTGAAATACCTATACAAACTTGTTCCTACATAGTAACTTGCAACTTTGAATGAGAATGTGCTTGCTTACAGCAACGTGCTACATGTTCTGAATGCCCGAATTGGGAATCTGTGTCAGAACTTTGTTAGGAATTATGTGATCCTTACTAGCTGGAAGTAAGGGAGATGGGGCATGAAATTATTTCTAGGAGTTGGACACATACCAAGTTTAGCTCAGTTCTGGGCATCTTTGAAATACCTATACAAACTTGTTCCTACATATTAACTTGCAACTTTGAATGAGAATGTGCTTGCTTACAGCAACGTGCTATATGTTCTGAATGCCCGAATTGGGAATCTGTGTCAAAATTTGTTAGGAATTATGTGATCCTTACTAACTGGAAGTAAGGGAGTTGTGGCATGAAGGTATTTCTAGGAGTTGGACACATACGAAGTTTAGCACAGTTCTGGGCATCTTTGAAATACCTATACAAACTTGTTCCTACATAGTAACTTGCAACTTTGAATGAGAATGTGCTTGCTTACAGCAACGTGCTATATGTTCTGAATGCCCGAATTGGGAATCTGTGTCAAAACTTTGTTAGGAATTATGTGATCCTTACTAGCTGGAAGTAAGGGAGATGGGGCATGAAGTTATTTCTAGGAGTTGGAGACATACAAAGTTTAGCTCAGTTCTGGGCATCTTTTAAAGTCCTATACAAACTTGTTCCTACATAGTAACTTGCAACTTTGAATGAGAATGTGCTTGCTTACAGCAACGTGCTATATGTTCTGAATGCCCGAATTGGGAATCTGTGTCAAAACTTTGTTAGGAATTATGTGATCCTTACTAGCTGGAAGTAAGGGAGATTGGGCATGAAGTTATTTCAAGGAGTTGGAGACATACAACGTTTAGCTCAGTTCTGGGCATCTTTGAAATACCTATACAAACTTGTTCCTACATAGTAACTTGCAACTTTGAATCAGAATGTGCTTGCTTACAGCAACGTGCTACATGTTCTGAATGCCCGAATTGGGAATCTGTGTCAAAACTTTGTTAGGAATTATGTGATCCTTACTAGCTGGAAGTAAGGGTGATGGGGCATAAAGTTATTTCTAGGAGTTGGACACATACAAGTTTAGCTCAGTTCTGGGCATCTTTGAAATACCTATACAAACTTGTTCCTACATAGTAACTTGCAACTTTGAATGAGAATGTGCTTGCTTACAGCAACGTGCTATATGTTCTGAATGCCCGAATTGGGAATCTGTGTCAAAATTTGTTAGGAATTACGTGATCCTTACTAGCTGGAAGTAAGGGAGTTGTGGCATGAAGGTATTTCTAGGAGTTGGACACATACCAAGTTTAGCACAGTTCTGGGCATCTTTGAAATCCCTATACAAACTTGTTGCTACATAGTAACTTGCAACTTTGAATGAGAATGTGCTTGCTTAAAACAACGTGCTAAATGTTCTGAATGCACGAATTGGGAATCTGTGTCAAAACTTTGTTAGGAATTATGTGATCATTACTAGCTAGAAGTAAGGGAGATGGGGTATGAAGTTATTTCTAGGAGTTGTAGACATACCAAGTTTAGCTCAGTTCTGGGCATCTTTGAAATACCTATACAAACTTGTTCCTACATAGTAACTTGCAACTTTGAATGAGAATGTGCTTGCTTACAGCAACGTGCTACATGTTCTGAATGCCCGAATTGGGAATCTGTGTCAAAATTTTGTTAGGAATTATGTGATCCTTACTAGCTGGAAGTAAGGGAGATGGGGCATGAAATTATTTCTAGGAGTTGGAGACCTACAACGTTTAGCTCAGTTCTGGGCATCTTTGAAATACCTACACAAACTTGTTCCTACATAGTAACTTGCAACTTTGAATTGAATGTGCTTGCTTACAGCAACGTGCTACATGTTCCGAATGACCGAATTGGGAATCTGTGTCAAAACTTTGTTAAAAATTATGTGATCCTTACTAGCTGGAAGTAAGGGAGATGGGGCATGAAATTATTTCTAGAAGTTGGACACATACCAAGTTTAGCTCAGTTCTGGGCATCTTTGAAATACCTATACAAACTTGTTCCTACATAGTAACTTGCAACATTGAATGAGAATGTGCTTGCTTACAGCAACGTGCTATAAGTTCTGAATGCCCGAATTGGGAATCTGTGTCAAAACTTTGTTAGGAATTATGTGATCCTTACTAGCTGGAAGTAAGGGAGATGGGGCATGAAGTTATTTCTAGGAGTTGGAGACATACCAAGTTTAGCTCAGTTCTGGGCATCTTTGAAAGTCCTATTCAAACTTGTTCCTACATAGTAACTTGCATCTTTGAATGAGAATGTGCTTGCTTACAGCAACGTGCTATATGTTCTGAATGCCCGAATTGGGAATCTGTGTCAAAACTTTGTTAGGAATTATGTGATCCTTACTAGCTGGAAGTAAGGGAGATGGGGCATGAAGTTATTTCTAGGAGTTGAGGACATACCAAGATTAGCTCAGTTCTGTGCATCTTTGAAATACCTATACAAATTTGTTCATACATATTAACTTGCAACTTTGAATGAGAATGTGCTTGCTTACAGCAACGTGCTATATGTTCTGAATGCCCGAATTGGGAATCTGTGTCAAAACTTTGTTAGGAATTATGTGATCCTTACTAGCTGGAAGTAAGGGAGTTGGGGCATGAAGTTATTTCTAGGAGTTGGACACATATCAAGTTTAGCACAGTTCTGCGCATCTTTGAAATACCTATACAAACTTGTTCCTACATAATAACTTGCAACTTTGAATGAGAATGTGCTTGCTTACAGCAACGTGCTATATGTTCTGAATGCCCGAATTGGGAATCTGTGTCCAAACTTAGTTAGGAATTATATGATCCTTACTAGCTGGAAGTAAGGGAGATGGGGCATGAAGTTATTTCTAGGAGTTGGAGACATACCAAGTTTAGCTCAGTTCTGGACATCTTTGAAATACCTATACAAACTTATTCCTACATAGTAACTTGCAACTGTGAATGAGAATGTGCTTGCTTACAGCAACGTGCTATATGTTCTGAATGCCCGAATTGGGATTCTGTGTCAAAACATTGTTAGGAATTATGTGATCCTTACTAGCTGGAAGTAAGGGTGATGGGGCATGAAGTTATTTCTAGGAGTTGGAGACATACAACGTTTAGCTCAGTTCTGGGCATCTTTGAAATACCTATACAAACTTGTTCCTACATAGTAACTTGCAACTTTGAATGAGAATGTGCTTGCTTACAGCAACGTGCTACATGTTCTGAATGCCCGAATTGGGAATCTGTGTCAGAACTTTGTTAGGAATTATGTGATCCTTACTAGCTGGAAGTAAGGGAGATGGGGCATGAAATTATTTCTAGGAGTTGGACACATACCAAGTTTAGCTCAGTTCTGGGCATCTTTGAAATACCTATACAAACTTGTTCCTACATATTAACTTGCAACTTTGAATGAGAATGTGCTTGCTTACAGCAACGTGCTATATGTTCTGAATGCCCGAATTGGGAATCTGTGTCAAAATTTAGAAATTATGTGATCCTTACTAACTGGAAGTAAGGGAGTTGTGGCATGAAGGTATTTCTAGGAGTTGGACACATACCAAGTTTAGCACAGTTCTGGGCATCTTTGAAATACCTATACAAACTTGTTCCTACATAGTAACTTGCAACTTTGAATGAGAATGTGCTTGCTTACAGCAACGTGCTATATGTTCTGAATGCCCGAATTGGGAATCTGTGTCAAAACTTTGTTAGGAATTATGTGATCCTTACTAGCTGGAAGTAAGGGAGATGGGGCATGAAGTTATTTCTAGGAGTTGGATACATACCAAGTTTAGCTCAGTTCTGGGCATCTTTTAAAGTCCTATACAAACTTGTTCCTACATAGTTACTTGCAACTTTGAATGAGAATGTGCTTGCTTACAGCAACGTGCTATATGTTCTGAATGCCCGAATTGGGAATCTGTGTCAAAACTTTGTTAGGAATTATGTGATCCTTACTAGCTGGAAGTAAGGGAGATGGGGCATGAAGTTATTTCTAGGAGTTGGAGACATACCAAGTTTAGCTCAGTTCTGGGCATCTTTGAAATACCTATACAAACTTGTTCCTACATAGTAACTTGCAACTTTGAATGAGAATGTGCTTGCTTACAGCAACGTGCTACATGTTCTGAATGCCCGAATTGGGAATCTGTGTCAAAACTTTGTTAGGAATTATGTGATCCTTACTAGCTGGAAGTAAGGGAGATGGGTCATGAAGTTATTTCTAGGAGTTGGAGACATACAACATTTAGCTCAGTTCTGGGCATCTTTGAAATACCTATACACACTTGTTCCTACAGCGTAACTTGCAACTTTGAATTGAATGTGCTTGCTTACAGCAACGTGCTACATGTTCTGAATGCCCGAATTGGGAATCTGTGTCAAAACTTTGTTAGGAATTATGTGATCCTTACTAGCTGGAAGTAACGGAGATGGGGCATGAAGTTATTTCTAGGAGTTGGAGACATACCAAGTTTACCTCAGTTCTGGGCATCTTTGAATGCCTATACAAACTTGTTCCTACAGAGTAACTTGCAACTTTGAATGAGAATGTGCTTGCTTACAGCAACGTGCTATATGTTCTGAATGCCCGAATTGGGAATCTGTGTCAAAACTTTGTTAGGAATTATGTGATCCTTACTAGCTGGAAGTAAGGGAGATTGGGCATGAAGTTATTTCTAGGAGTTGGAGACATACAACGTTTAGCTCAGTTCTGGGCATCTTTGAAATATCTTTACAAACTTGTTCCTACATAGTAACTTGCAACTTTGAATGAGAATGTGCTTGCTTACAGAAACGTGCTACATGTTCTGAATGCCCGAATTGGGAATCTGTGTCAAAACTTTGTTAGGAATTATGTGATCCTTACTAGCTGGAAGTAAGGGAGATGGGGCATGAAATTATTTCTAGGAGTTGGACACATACATGTTTAGCTCAGTTCTGGGCATCTTTGAAATACCTATACAAACTTGTTCCTACATAGTAACTTGCAACTTTGAATGAGAATGTGCTTGCTTACAGCAACGTGCTATATGTTCTGAATGCCCGAATTGGGAATCTGTGTCAAAATTTTTTAGGAATTATGTGATCCTTATTAACTGGAAGTAAGGTAGTTGTGGCATGAAGGTATTTCTAGGAGTTGGACACATACCAAGTTTAGCACAGTTCTGGGCATCTTTGAAATACCTATACAAACTTGTTCCTACATAGTAACTTGCAACTTTGAATGAGAATGTGCTTGCTTACAGCAACGTGCTATATGTTCTGAATGCCCGAATTGGGAATCTGTGTCAAAACTTTGTTAGGAATTATGTGATCCTTACTAGCTGGAAGTAAGGGAGATGGGGCATGAAGTTATTTCTAGGAGTTGGAGACATACCAAGTTTAGCTCAGTTCTGGGCATCTTTGAAATACCTATACAAACATGTTCCTACATAGTAACTTGCAACTGTGAATGAGAATGTGCTTGCTTACAGCAACGTGCTATATGTTCTGAATGCCCGAATTGGGATTCTGTGTCAAAACATTGTTAGGAATTATGTGATCCATACTAGCTGGAAGTAAGGGAGTTGGGGCATGAAGTTATTTCTAGGACTTGGAGACATACAACGTTTAGCTCAGTTCTGGGCATCTTTGAAATACCTATAAAAACTTGTTCATACATAGTAACTTGCAACTTTGAATGAGAATGTGCTTGCTTACAGCAACGTGCTACATGTTCTGAATGCCCGAATTGGGAATCTGTGTCAAAACTTTTTTAGGAATTATGTGATCCTTACTAGCTGGAAGTAAGGGAGATGGGGCATGAAATTATTTCTAGGAGTTGGACACATACCAAGTTTAGCTCAGTTCTGGGCATCTTTGAAATACCTATACAAACTTGTTCCTACATATTAACTTGCAACTTTGAATGAGAATGTGCTTGCTTACAGCAACGTGCTATATGTTCTGAATGCCCGAATTGGGAATCTGTGTCAAAATTTGTTAGAAATTATGTGATCCTTACTAACTGGAAGTAAGGAAGTTGTGGCATGAAGGTATTTCTAGGAGTTGGACACATACCAAGTTTAGCACAGTTCTGAGCATCTTTGAAATACCTATACAAACTTGTTCCTACATAGTAACTTGCAACTTTGAATGAGAATGTGCTTGCTTACAGCAACGTGCTATATGTTCTGAATGCCCGAATTGGGAATCTGTGTCAAAACTTTGTTAGGAATTATGTGATCCTTACTAGCTGGAAGTAAGGGAGATGGGGCATGAAGTTATTTCTAGGAGTTGGAGACATACCAAGTTTAGCTCAGTTCTGGGCATCTTTTAAAGTCCTATACAAACTTGTTCCTACATAGTAACTTGCAACTTTGAATGAGAATGTGCTTGCTTACAGCAACGTGCTATATGTTCTGAATGCCCGAATTGGGAATCTGTGTCAAAACTTTGTTAGGAATTATGTGATCCTTACTAGCTGGAAGTAAGGGAGATGGGGCATGAAGATATTTCTAGGAGTTGGACACATACCAAGTTTAGCTCAGTTCTGGGCATCTTTGAAATACCTATACTAACTTGTTCCTACATAGTAACTTGCAACTTTGAATGAGAATGTGTTTGCTTACAGCAACGTGCTACATGTTCTGAATGCCCGAATTGGGAATCTGTGTCAAAATTTGTTAGGAATTATGTGATCCTTACTAACTGGAAGTAAGGGAGTTGTGGCATGAAGGTATTTCTAGGAGTTGGACACATACCAAGTTTAGCACAGTTCTGGGCATCTTTGAAATACCTATACAAACTTGTTCCTACATAGTAACTTGCAACTTTGAATGAGAATGTGCTTGCTTACAGCAACGTGCTATATGTTCTGAATGCCCGAATTGGGAATCTGTGTCAAAACTTTGTTACTAATTATGTGATCCTTACTAGATGGAAGTAAGGGAGATGAGGCATGAAGTTATTTCAAGGAGTTGGAGACCTACAACGTTTAGCTCAGTTCTGGGCATCTTTGAAATACCTACACAAACTTGTTCCTACATAGTAACTTGCAACTTTGAATTGAATGTGCTTGCTTACAGCAACGTGCTACATGTTCCGAATGACCGAATTGGGAATCTGTGTCAAAACTTTGTTAAAAATTATGTGATCCTTACTAGCTGGAAGTAAGGGAGATGGGGCATGAAGTTATTTCTAGAAGTTGGACACATACCAAGTTTAGCTCAGTTCTGGGCATCTTTGAAATACCTATACAAACTTGTTCCTACATAGTAACTTGCAACATTGAATGAGAATGTGCTTGCTTACAGCAACGTGCTATAAGTTCTGAATGCCCGAATTGGGAATCTGTGTCAAAACTTTGTTAGGAATTATGTGATCCTTACTAGCTGGAAGTAAGGGAGATGGGGCATGAAGTTATTTCTAGGAGTTGGAGACATACCAAGTTTAGCTCAGTTCTGGGCATCTTTGAAAGTCCTATTCAAACTTGTTCCTACATAGTAACTTGCATCTTTGAATGAGAATGTGCTTGCTTACATCAACGTGCTATATGTTCTGAATGCCCGAATTGGGAATCTGTGTCAAAACTTTGTTAGGAATTATGTGATCCTTACTAGCTGGAAGTAAGGGAGATGGGGCATGAAGTTATTTCTAGGAGTTGAGGACATACCAAGATTAGCTCAGTTCTGTGCATCTTTGAAATACCTATACAAATTTGTTCCTACATATTAACTTGCAACTTTGAATGAGAATGTGCTTGCTTACAGCAACGTGCTATATGTTCTGAATGCCCGAATTGGGAATCTGTGTCAAAACTTTGTTAGGAATTATGTGATCCTTACTAGCTGGAAGTAAGGGAGTTGGGGCATGAAGTTATTTCTAGGAGTTGGACACATATCAAGTTTAGCACAGTTCTGCGCATCTTTGAAATACGTATACAAACTTGTTCCTACATAGTAACTTGCAACTTTGAATGAGAATGTGCTTGCTTACAGCAACGTGCTATATGTTCTGAATGCCCGAATTGGGAATCTGTGTCAAAATTTGTTAGGAATTATGTGATCCTTACTAGCTGGAAGTAAGGGAGATGGGGCATGAAGTTATTTCTAAGAGTTGGAGATATTCCAAGTTTAGCTCAGTTCTGGGCATCTTTGAAATACCTATACAAACTTGTTCCTACATAATAACTTGCAACTTTGAATGAGAATGTGCTTGCTTACAGCAACGTGCTATATGTTCTGAATGCCCGAATTGGGAATCTGTGTCCAAACTTTGTTAGGAATTATATGATCCTTACTAGCTGGAAGTAAGGGAGATGGGGCATGAAGTTATTTCTAGGAGTTGGAGACATACCAAGTTTAGCTCAGTTCTGGGCATCTTTGAAATACCTATACAAACTTGTTCCTACATAGTAACTTGCAACTGTGAATGAGAATGTGCTTGCTTACAGCAACGTGCTATATGTTCTGAATGCCCGAATTGGGAATCTGTGTCAAAACTTTGTTAGGAATTATGTGATCCTTACTAGCTGGAAGTAAGGGAGATTGGGCATGAAGTTATTTCAAGGAGTTGGAGACATACAACGTTTAGCTCAGTTCTGGGCATCTTTGAAATACCTATACAAACTTGTTCCTACATAGTAACTTGCAACTTTGAATGAGAATGTGCTTGCTTACAGCAACGTGCTACATGTTCTGAATGCCCGAATTGGGAATCTGTGTCAAAACTTTGTTAGGAATTATGTGATCCTTACTAGCTGGAAGTAAGGGTGATGGGGCATAAAGTTATTTCTAGGAGTTGGACACATACAAGTTTAGCTCAGTTCTGGGCATCTTTGAAATACCTATACAAACTTGTTCCTACATAGTAACTTGCAACTTTGAATGAGAATGTGCTTGCTTACAGCAACGTGCTATATGTTCTGAATGCCCGAATTGGGAATCTGTGTCAAAATTTGTTAGGAATTACGTGATCCTTACTAGCTGGAAGTAAGGGAGTTGTGGCATGAAGGTATTTCTAGGAGTTGGACACATACCAAGTTTAGCACAGTTCTGGGCATCTTTGAAATCCCTATACAAACTTGTTGCTACATAGTAACTTGCAACTTTGAATGAGAATGTGCTTGCTTAAAACAACGTGCTAAATGTTCTGAATGCACGAATTGGGAATCTGTGTCAAAACTTTGTTAGGAATTATGTGATCATTACTAGCTAGAAGTAAGGGAGATGGGGTATGAAGTTATTTCTAGGAGTTGTAGACATACCAAGTTTAGCTCAGTTCTGGGCATCTTTGAAATACCTATACAAACTTGTTCCTACATAGTAACTTGCAACTTTGAATGAGAATGTGCTTGCTTACAGCAACGTGCTACATGTTCTGACTGCCCGAATTGGGAATCTGTGTCAAAATTTTGTTAGGAATTATGTGATCCTTACTAGCTGGAAGTAAGGGAGATGGGGCATGAAATTATTTCTAGGAGTTGGAGACCTACAACGTTTAGCTCAGTTCTGGGCATCTTTGAAATACCTACACAAACTTGTTCCTACATAGTAACTTGCAACTTTGAATTGAATGTGCTTGCTTACAGCAACGTGCTACATGTTCCGAATGACCGAATTGGGAATCTGTGTCAAAACTTTGTTAAAAATTATGTGATCCTTACTAGCTGGAAGTAAGGGAGATGGGGCATGAAATTATTTCTAGAAGTTGGACACATACCAAGTTTAGCTCAGTTCTGGGCATCTTTGAAATACCTATACAAACTTGTTCCTACATAGTAACTTGCAACATTGAATGAGAATGTGCTTGCTTACAGCAACGTGCTATAAGTTCTGAATGCCCGAATTGGGAATCTGTGTCAAAACTTTGTTAGGAATTATGTGATCCTTACTAGCTGGAAGTAAGGGAGATGGGGCATGAAGTTATTTCTAGGAGTTGGAGACATACCAAGTTTAGCTCAGTTCTGGGAATCTTTGAAAGTCCTATTCAAACTTGTTCCTACATAGTAACTTGCATCTTTGAATGAGAATGTGCTTGCTTACAGCAACGTGCTATATGTTCTGAATGCCCGAATTGGGAATCTGTGTCAAAACTTTGTTAGGAATTATGTGATCCTTACTAGCTGGAAGTAAGGGAGATGGGGCATGAAGTTATTTCTAGGAGTTGAGGACATACCAAGATTAGCTCAGTTCTGTGCATCTTTGAAATACCTATACAAATTTGTTCATACATATTAACTTGCAACTTTGAATGAGAATGTGCTTGCTTACAGCAACGTGCTATATGTTCTGAATGCCCGAATTGGGAATCTGTGTCAAAACTTTGTTAGGAATTATGTGATCCTTACTAGCTGGAAGTAAGGGAGTTGGGGCATGAAGTTATTTCTAGGAGTTGGACACATATCAAGTTTAGCACAGTTCTGCGCATCTTTGAAATACCTATACAAACTTGTTCCTACATAATAACTTGCAACTTTGAATGAGAATGTGCTTGCTTACAGCAACGTGCTATATGTTCTGAATGCCCGAATTGGGAATCTGTGTCCAAACTTAGTTAGGAATTATATGATCCTTACTAGCTGGAAGTAAGGGAGATGGGGCATGAAGTTATTTCTAGGAGTTGGAGACATACCAAGTTTAGCTCAGTTCTGGGCATCTTTGAAATACCTATACAAACTTGTTCCTACATAGTAACTTGCAACTGTGAATGAGAATGTGCTTGCTTACAGCAACGTGCTATATGTTCTGAATGCCCGAATTGGGATTCTGTGTCAAAACATTGTTAGGAATTATGTGATCCTTACTAGCTGGAAGTAAGGGTGATGGGGCATGAAGTTATTTCTAGGAGTTGGAGACATACAACGTTTAGCTCAGTTCTGGGCATCTTTGAAATACCTATACAAACTTGTTCCTACATAGTAACTTGCAACTTTGAATGAGAATGTGCTTGCTTACAGCAACGTGCTACATGTTCTGAATGCCCGAATTGGGAATCTGTGTCAGAACTTTGTTAGGAATTATGTGATCCTTACTAGCTGGAAGTAAGGGAGATGGGGCATGAAATTATTTCTAGGAGTTGGACACATACCAAGTTTAGCTCAGTTCTGGGCATCTTTGAAATACCTATACAAACTTGTTCCTACATATTAACTTGCAACTTTGAATGAGAATGTGCTTGCTTACAGCAACGTGCTATATGTTCTGAATGCCCGAATTGGGAATCTGTGTCAAAATTTAGAAATTATGTGATCCTTACTAACTGGAAGTAAGGGAGTTGTGGCATGAAGGTATTTCTAGGAGTTGGACACATACCAAGTTTAGCACAGTTCTGGGCATCTTTGAAATACCTATACAAACTTGTTCCTACATAGTAACTTGCAACTTTGAATGAGAATGTGCTTGCTTACAGCAACGTGCTATATGTTCTGAATGCCCGAATTGGGAATCTGTGTCAAAACTTTGTTAGGAATTATGTGATCCTTACTAGCTGGAAGTAAGGGAGATGGGGCATGAAGTTATTTCTAGGAGTTGGATACATACCAAGTTTAGCTCAGTTCTGGGCATCTTTTAAAGTCCTATACAAACTTGTTCCTACATAGTTACTTGCAACTTTGAATGAGAATGTGCTTGCTTACAGCAACGTGCTATATGTTCTGAATGCCCGAATTGGGAATCTGTGTCAAAACTTTGTTAGGAATTATGTGATCCTTACTAGCTGGAAGTAAGGGAGATGGGGCATGAAGTTATTTCTAGGAGTTGGAGACATACCAAGTTTAGCTCAGTTCTGGGCATCTTTGAAATACCTATACAAACTTGTTCCTACATAGTAACTTGCAACTTTGAATGAGAATGTGCTTGCTTACAGCAACGTGCTACATGTTCTGAATGCCCGAATTGGGAATCTGTGTCAAAATTTTGTTAGGAATTATGTGATCCTTACTAGCTGGAAGTAAGGGAGATGGGGCATGAAGTTATTTCTAGGAGTTGGACACATACCAAGTTTAGCTCAGTTCTGGGCATCTTTGAAATACCTATACAAACTTGTTCCTACATAGTAACTTGCAACTTTGAATGAGAATGTGCTTGCTTACAGCAATGTGCTATATGTTCTGAATGCACGAATTGGGAATCTGTGTCAAAACATTGTTAGGAATGATGTGATCCTTACTAGCTGGAAGTAAGGGAGATTGGGCATGAAGTTATTTCAAGGAGTTGGAGACATACAACGTTTAGCTCAGTTCTGGGCATCTTTGAAATACCTTTACAAACTTGTCCCTACATAGTAACTTGCAACTTTGAATGAGAATGTGCTTGCTTACAGCAACGTGCTACATGTTCTGAATGCCCGAATTGGGAATCTGTGTCAAAACTTTCTTAGGAATTATGTGATCCTTACTAGCTGGAAGTAAGGGAGATGGGGCATAAAGTTATTTCTAGGAGTTGGACACATACAAGTTTAGCTCAGTTCTGGGCATCTTTGAAATACCTATACAAACTTGTTCCTACATAGTAACTTGCAACTTTGAATGAGAATGTGCTTGCTTACAGCAACGTGCTATATGTTCTGAATGCCCGAATTGGGAATCTGTGTCAAAATTTGTTAGGAATTACGTGATCCTTACTAGCTGGAAGTAAGGGAGTTGTGGCATGAAGTTATTTCTAGGAGTTGGACACATACCAAGTTTAGCACAGTTCTGGGCATCTTTGAAATACCTATACAAACTTGTTCCTACATCGTAACTTGCAACTTTGAATGAGAATGTGCTTGCTTACAGCAACGTGCTATATGTTCTGAATGCCCGAATTGGGAATCTGTGTCAAAACTTTGTTAGGAATTATGTGATCCTTACTAGCTGGAAGTAAGGGAGATGGGGCATGAAGTTATTTCTAGGAGTTGGAGACATACAAAGTTTAGCTCAGTTCTGGGCATCTTTGAAAGTCCTATTCAAACTTGTTCCTACATAGTAACTTGCATCTTTGCATGAGAATGTGCTTGCTTACAGCAACGTGCTATATGTTCTGAATGCCCGAATTGGGAATCTGTGTCAAAACTTTGTTAGGAATTATGTGATCCTTACTAGCTGGAAGTAAGGGAGTTGGGGCATGAAGTTATTTCTAGGAGTTGAGGAAATACCAAGTTTAGCTCAGTTATGGGCATCTTTGAAATACCTATACAAACTTGTTCCTACATAGTAACTTGCTACTTTGAATGAGAATGTGCTTGCTTACAGCAATGTGCTATATGTTCTGAATGCCCGAATTGGGAATCGGTGTCAAAACATTGTTAGGAATGATGTGATCCTTACTAGCTGGAAGTAAGGGAGATTGGGCATGAAGTTATTTCAAGGAGTTGGAGACATACAACGTTTAGCTCAGTTCTGGGCATCTTTGAAATACCTTTACAAACTTGTCCCTACATAGTAACTTGCAACTTTGAATGAGAATGTGCTTGCTTACAGCAACGTGCTACATGTTCTGAATGCCCGAATTGGGAATCTGTGTCAAAACTTTGTTAGGAATTATGTGATCCTTACTAGCTGGAAGTAAGGGAGATGGGGCATAAAGTTATTTCTAGGAGTTGGACACATACAAGTTTAGCTCAGTTCTGGGCATCTTTGAAATACCTATACAAACTTGTTCCTACATAGTAACTTGCAACTTTGAATGAGAATGTGCTTGCTTACAGCAACGTGCTATATGTTCTGAATGCCCGAATTGGGAATCTGTGTCAAAATTTGTTAGGAATTACGTGATCCTTACTAGCTGGAAGTAAGGGAGTTGTGACATGAAGGTATTTCTAGGAGTTGGACACATACCAAGTTTAGCACAGTTCTGGGCATCTTTGAAATCCCTATACAAACTTGTTCCTACATAGTAACTTGCAACTTTGAATTAGAATGTGCTTGCTTAAAACAACGTGCTAAATGTTCTGAATGCACGAATTGGGAATCTGTGTCAAAACTTTGATAGGAATTATGTGATCCTTACTAGCTGGAAGTAAGGGAGATGGGGTATGAAGTTATTTCTAGGAGTTGGAGACATACCAAGTTTAGCTCAGTTCTGGGCATCTTTGAAATACCTATACAAACTTGTTCCTACATAGTAACTTGCAACTTTGAATGAGAATGTGCTTGCTTACAGCAACGTGCTACATGTTCTGAATGCCCGAATTGGGAATCTGTGTCAAAACTTTGTTAGGAATTATGTGATCCTTACTAGCTGGAAGTAAGGGAGATGGGGCATGAAATTATTTCTAGGAGTTGGACACATACCAAGTTTAGCTCAGTTCTGGGCATCTTTGAAATACCTATACAAACTTGTTCCTACATAGTAACTTGCAACTTTAAATGAGAATGTGGTTGCTTACAGCAATGTGCTATATGTTCTGAATGCACGAATTGGGAATCTGTGTCAAAACATTGTTAGGAATGATGTGATCCTTACTAGCTGGAAGTAAGGGAGATTGGGCATGAAGTTATTTCAAGGAGTTGGAGACATACAACGTTTAGCTCAGTTCTGGGCATCTTTGAAATACCTTTACAAACTTGTCCCTACATAGTAACTTGCAACTTTGAATGAGAATGTGCTTGCTTACAGCAACGTGCTACATGTTCTGAATGCCCGAATTGGGAATCTGTGTCAAAACTTTGTTAGGAATTATGTGATCCTTACTAGCTGGAAGTAAGGGATATGGGGCATAAAGTTATTTCTAGGAGTTGGACACATACAAGTTTAGCTCAGTTCTGGGCATCTTTGAAATACGTATACAAACTTGTTCCTACATAGTAACTTGCAACTTTGAATGAGAATGTGGTTGCTTACAGCAACGTGCTATATGTTCTGAATGCCCGAATTGGGAATCTGTGTCAAAATTTGTTAGGAATTACGTGATCCTTACTAGCTGGAAGTAAGGGAGTTGTGGCATGAAGGTATTTCTAGGAGTTGGACACATACCAAGTTTAGCACAGTTCTGGGCATCTTTGAAATACCTATACAAACTTGTTCCTACATAGTAACTTGCAACTTTGAATGAGAATGTGCTTGCTTAAAACAACGTGCTAAATGTTCTGAATGCCCGAATTGGGAATCTGTGTCAAAACTTTGTTAGGAATTATGTGATCCTTACTAGCTGGAAGTAAGGGAGATGGGGTATGAAGTTATTTCTAGGAGTTGGAGACATACCAAGTTTAGCTCAGTTCTGGGCATCTTTGAAATACCTATACAAACTTGTTCCTACATAGTAACTTGCAACTTTGAAAGAGAATGTGCTTGCTTACAGCAACGTGCTATAAGTTCTGAATGCCCGAATTGGGAATCTGTGTCAAAACTTTGTTAGGAATTATGTGATCCTTACTAGCTGGAAGTAAGGGAGATGGGGCATGAAGTTATTTCTAGGAGTTGGAGACATACCAAGTTTAGCTCAGTTCTGGGCATCTTTGAAAGTCCTATTCAAACTTGTTCCTACATAGTAACTTGCATCTTTGAATGAGAATGTGCTTGCTTACAGCAACGTGCTATATGTTCTGAATGCCCGAATTGGGAATCTGTGTCAAAACTTTGTTAGGAATTATGTGATCCTTACTAGCTGGAAGTAAGGGAGATGGGGCATGAAGTTATTTCTAGGAGTTGAGGACATACCAAGATTAGCTCAGTTCTGTGCATCTTTGAAATACCTATACAAATTTGTTCCTACATATTAACTTGCAACTTTGAATGAGAATGTGCTTGCTTACAGCAACGTGCTATATGTTCTGAATGCCCGAATTGGGAATCTGTGTCAAAACTTTGTTAGGAATTATGTGATTCTTACTAGCTGGAAGTAAGGGAGTTGGTGCATGAAGTTATTTCTAGGAGTTGGACACATATCAAGTTTAGCACAGTTCTGCGCATCTTTGAAATACGTATACAAACTTGTTCCTACATAGTAACTTGCAACTTTGAATGAGAATGTGCTTGCTTACAGCAACGTGCTATATGTTCTGAATGCCCGAATTGGGAATCTGTGTCAAAATTTGTTAGGAATTATGTGATCCTTACTAGCTGGAAGTAAGGGAGTTGGGGCATGAAGTTATTTCTAGGAGTTGGAGACATTCCAAGTTTAGCTCAGTTCTGGGCATCTTTGAAATACCTATACAAACTTGTTCCTACATAATAACTTGCAACTTTGAATGAGAATGTGCTTGCTTACAGCAACGTGCTATATGTTCTGAATGCCCGAATTGGGAATCTGTGTCCAAACTTTGTTAGGAATTATGTGATCCTTACTAGCTGGAAGTAAGGGAGATGGGGCATGAAGTTATTTCTAGGAGTTGGAGACATTCCAAGTTTAGCTCAGTTCTGGGCATCTTTGAAATACCTATACAAACTTGTTCCTACATAATAACTTGCAACTTTGAATGAGAATGTGCTTGCTTACAGCAACGTGCTATATGTTCTGAATGCCCGAATTGGGAATCTGTGTACAAACTTTGTTAGGAATTATGTGATCCTTACTAGCTGGAAGTAAGGGAGATGGGGCATGAAGTTATTTCTAGGAGTTGGAGACATACAACGTTTAGCTCAGTTCTGGGCATCTTTGAAATACCTATACACACTTGTTCCTACATAGTAACTTGCAACTTTGAATGAGAATGTGCTTGCTTACAGCAACGTGCTATATGTTCTGAATGCCCGAATTGGGAATCTGTGTCAAAACTTTGTTAGGAATTATGTGATCCTTACTAGCTGGAAGTAAGGGAGATGGGGCATGAAGTTATTTCTAGGAGTTGGAGACATACAACGTTTAGCTCAGTTCTGGGCATCTTTGAAATACGTATACAAACTTGTTCCTACATAGTAACTTGCAACTTTGAATGAGAATATGCTTGCTTACAGCAATGTGCTATATGTTCTGAATGCCCGAATTGGGAATCTGTGTCAAAACATTGTTAGGAATGATGTGATCCTTACTAGCTGGAAGGAAGGGAGATTGGGCATGAAGTTATTTCAAGGAGTTGGAGACATACATCGTTTAGCTCAGTTCTGGGCATCTTTGAACTACCTTTACAAACTTGTTCCTACATAGTAACTTGCAACTTTGAATGAGAATGTGCTTGCTTACAGCAACGTGCTACATGTTCTGAATGCCCGAATTGGTAATCTGTGTCAAAAGTTTGTTAGGATTTATGTGATCCTTACTAGCTGGAAGTAAGGGAGATGGGGCATGAAGTTATTTCTAGGAGTGGGACACATACCAAGTTTAGCTCAGTTCTGGGCATCTTTGAAATACCTTTACAAACTTGTCCCTACATAGTAACTTGCAACTTTGAATGAGAATGTGCTTGCTTACAGCAACGTGCTACATGTTCTGAATGCCCGAATTGGAAATCTGTGTCAAATCTTTGTTAGGAATTATGTGATCCTTACTAGCTGGAAGTAAGTGAGATGGGGCATAAAGTTATTTCTAGGAGTTGGACACATACAAGTTTAGCTCAGTTCTGGGCATCTTTGAAATACCTATACAAACTTGTTCCTACATAGTAACTTGCAACTTTGAATGAGAATGTGGTTGCTTACAGCAACGTGCTATATGTTCTGAATGCCCGAATTGGGAATCTGTGTCAAAATTTGTTAGGAATTACGTGATCCTTACTAGCTGGAAGTAAGGGAGTTGTGGCATGAAGGTATTTCTAGGAGTTGGACACATACCAAGTTTAGCACAGTTCTGGGCATCTTTGAAATACCTATACAAACTTGTTCCTACATAGTAACTTGCAACTTTGAATGAGAATGTGCTTGCTTAAAACAACGTGCTAAATGTTCTGAATGCCCGAATTGGGAATCTGTGTCAAAACTTTGTTAGGAATTATGTGATCCTTACTAGCTGGAAGTAAGGGAGATGGGGTATGAAGTTATTTCTAGGAGTTGGAGACATACCAAGTTTAGCTCAGTTCTGGGCATCTTTGAAATACCTATACAAACTTGTTCCTACATAGTAACTTGCAACTTTGAAAGAGAATGTGCTTGCTTACAGCAACGTGCTATAAGTTCTGAATGCCCGAATTGGGAATCTGTGTCAAAACTTTGTTAGGAATTATGTGATCCTTACTAGCTGGAAGTAAGGGAGATGGGGCATGAAGTTATTTCTAGGAGTTGGAGACATACCAAGTTTAGCTCAGTTCTGGGCATCTTTGAAAGTCATATTCAAACTTGTTCCTACATAGTAACTTGCATCTTTGAATGAGAATGTGCTTGCTTACAGCAACGTGCTATATGTTCTGAATGCCCGAATTGGGAATCTGTGTCAAAACTTTGTTAGGAATTATGTGATCCTTACTAGCTGGAAGTAAGGGAGATGGGGCATGAAGTTATTTCTAGGAGTTGAGGACATACCAAGATTAGCTCAGTTCTGTGCATCTTTGAAATACCTATACAAATTTGTTCCTACATATTAACTTGCAACTTTGAATGAGAATGTGCTTGCTTACAGCAACGTGCTATATGTTCTGAATGCCCGAATTGGGAATCTGTGTCAAAACTTTGTTAGGAATTATGTGATTCTTACTAGCTGGAAGTAAGGGAGTTGGTGCATGAAGTTATTTCTAGGAGTTGGACACATATCAAGTTTAGCACAGTTCTGCGCATCTTTGAAATACGTATACAAACTTGTTCCTACATAGTAACTTGCAACTTTGAATGAGAATGTGCTTGCTTACAGCAACGTGCTATATGTTCTGAATGCCCGAATTGGGAATCTGTGTCAAAATTTGTTAGGAATTATGTGATCCTTACTAGCTGGAAGTAAGGGAGTTGGGGCATGAAGTTATTTCTAGGAGTTGGAGACATACCAAGTTTAGCTCAGTTCTGGGCATCTTTGAAAGTCCTATTCAAACTTGTTCCTACATAGTAACTTGCATCTTTGAATGAGAATGTGCTTTCTTACAGCAACGTGCTATATGTTCTGAATGCCCGAATTGGGAATCTGTGTCAAAACTTTGTTAGGAATTATGTGATCCTTACTAGCTGGAAGTAAGGGAGATGGGGCATGAAGTTATTTCTAGGAGTTGAGGACATACCAAGATTAGCTCAGTTCTGTGCATCTTTGAAATACCTATACAAATTTGTTCCTACATATTAACTTGCAACTTTGAATGAGAATGTGCTTGCTTACAGCAACGTGCTATATGTTCTGAATGCCCGAATTGGGAATCTGTGTCAAAACTTTGTTAGGAATTATGTGATTCTTACTAGCTGGAAGTAAGGGAGTTGGTGCATGAAGTTATTTCTAGGAGTTGGACACATATCAAGTTTAGCACAGTTCTGCGCATCTTTGAAATACGTATACAAACTTGTTCCTACATAGTAACTTGCAACTTTGAATGAGAATGTGCTTGCTTACAGCAACGTGCTATATGTTCTGAATGCCCGAATTGGGAATCTGTGTCAAAATTTGTTAGGAATTATGTGATCCTTACTAGCTGGAAGTAAGGGAGTTGGGGCATGAAGTTATTTTTAGGAGTTGGAGACATTCCAAGTTTAGCTCAGTTCTGGGCATCTTTGAAATACCTATACAAACTTGTTCCTACATAATAACTTGCAACTTTGAATGAGAATGTGCTTGCTTACAGCAACGTGCTATATGTTCTGAATGCCCGAATTGGGAATGTGTGTCCAAACTTTGTTAGGAATTATGTGATCCTTACTAGCTGGAAGTAAGGGAGATGGGGCATGAAGTTATTTCTAGGAGTTGGAGACATACAACGTTTACCTCAGTTCTGGGCAGCTTTGAAATACCTATACACACTTGTTCCTACATAGTAACTTGCATCTTTGAATGAGAATGTGCTTGCTTACAGCAACGTGCTACATGTTCTGAATGCCCGAATTGGGAATCTGTGTCAAAACTTTGTTAGGAATTATGTGATCCTTACTAGCTGGAAGTAAGGGAGATGGGGCATGAAGTTATTTCTAGGAGTTGGAGACATACAACGTTTAGCTCCGTTCTGGGCATCTTTGAAATACGTATACAAACTTGTTCCTACAGAGTAACTTGCAACTTTGAATGAGAATGTGCTTGCTTACAGCAACGTGCTATATGTTCTGAATGCCCGAATTGGGAATCTGTGTCAAAACTTTGTTAGGAATATTGTGATCCTTACTAGCTGGAAGTAAGGGAGATTGGGCATGAAGTTATTTCAAGGAGTTGGAGACATACAACGTTTAGCTCAGTTCTGGGCATCTTTGAAATACCTATACAAACTTGTTCCTACATAGTAACTTGCAACTTTGAATGAGAATATGCTTGCTTACAGCAATGTGCTATATGTTCTGAATGCCCGAATTGGGAATCTGTGTCAAAACATTGTTAGGAATGATGTGATCCTTACTAGCTGGAAGGAAGGGAGATTGGGCATGAAGTTATTTCAAGGAGTTGGAGACATACAACGTTTAGCTCAGTTCTGGGCATCTTTGAACTACCTTTAAAAACTTGTTCCTACATAGTAACTTGCAACTTTGAATGAGAATGTGCTTGCTTACAGCAACGTGCTACATGTTCTGAATGCCCGAATTGGTAATCTGTGTCAAAAGTTTGTTAGGATTTATGTGATCCTTACTAGCTGGAAGTAAGGGAGATGGGGCATGAAGTTATTTCTACGAGTGGGACACATACCAAGTTTAGCTCAGTTCTGGGCATCTTTGAAATACCTATACAAACTTGTTCCTACATATTAACTTACAACTTTGAATGAGAATGTGCTTGCTTACAGCAACGTGCTATATGTTCTGAATGCCCGAATTGGGAATCTGTGTCAAAATTTGTTAGGAATTATGTGATTCTTACTAACTGGAAGTAAGGGAGTTGTGGCATGAAGGTATTTCTAGGAGTTGGACACATACCAATTTTAGCACAGTTCTGGGCATCTTTGAAATACCTATACAAACTTGTTCCTACATAGTAACTTGCAACTTTGAATGAGAATGTGCTTGCTTACAGCAACGTGCTATATGTTCTGAATGCCCGAATTGGGAATCTGTGTCAAAACTTTGTTAGGAATTATGTGATCCTTACTAGCTGGAAGTAAGGGAGATGGGGCATGAAGTTATTTCTAGGAGTTGGAGACATACCAAGTTTAGCTCAGTTCTGGGCATCTTTGAAAGTCCTATTCAAATTTGTTCCTACATAGTAACTTGCATCTTTGAATGAGAATGTGCTTGCTTACAGCAACGTGCTATATGTTCTGAATGCCCGAATTGGGAATCTGTGTCAAAACTTTGTTAGGAATTATGTGATCCTTACTAGCTGGAAGTAAGGGAGTTGGGGCATGAAGTTATTTCTAGAGGTTGGACACATACCAAGTTTAGCTCCGTTCTGGGCATCTTTGAAATACCTATACAAACTTGTTCCTACATAGTAACTTGCAACTGTGAATGAGAATGTGCTTGCTTACAGCAACGTGCTATATGTTCTGAATGCCCGAATTGGGATTCTGTGTCAAAACATTGTTAGGAATTATGTGATCCTTACTAGCTGGAAGTAAGGGTGATGTGGCATGAAGTTATTTCTAGGAGTTGGAGACATACAACGTTTAGCTCAGTTCTGGGCATCTGTGAAATACCTTTACAAACTTGTTCCTACATAGTAACTTGCAACTTTGAATGAGAATGTGCTTGCTTACAGCAACGTGCTACATGTTCTGAATGCCCGAATTTGGAATCTGTGTCAAAATTTTGTTAGGAATTATGTGATCCTTACTAGCTTGAACTAAGGGAGATGGGGCATGAAATTATTTCTCGGAGTTGCACACATACCAAGTTTAGCTCAATTATGGGCATCTTTGAAATACCTATACAAACTTGTTCCTACATAGTAACTTGCAACTTTGAATGAGAATGTGCTTGCTTAAAACAACGTGCTATAAGTTCTGAATGCCCGAATTGGGAATCTGTGTCAAAATTTGTTAGGAATTATGTGATCCTTACTAACTGGAATTAAGGGAGTTGTGGCATGAAGGTATTTCTAGGAGTTGGACACATACCAAGTTTAGCACAGTTCTGGGCATCTTTGAAATAGCTATACAAACTTGTTCCTACATAGTAACTTGCAACTTTGAATGAGAATGTTCTTGCTTACAGCAACGTGCTATATGTTCTGAATGCCCGAATTGGGAATCTGTGTCAAAACTTTGTTAGGAATTATGTGATCCTTACTAGCTGGAAGTAAGGGAGATGGGGCATGAACTTATTTCTAGGAGTTAGAGACATACCAAATTTAGCTCAGTTCTGGGCATCTTTGAAAGTCCTATTCAAACTTGTTCCTACATAGTAACTTGCATCTTTGAATGAGAATGTGCTTCCTTACAGCAACGTGCTATATGTTTTGAATGCCCGAATTGGGAATCTGTGTCAAAACTTTGTTAGGAATTATGTGATCCTTACTAGCTGGAAGTAAGGGAGATGGGGCATGAAGTTATTTCTAGGAGTTGAGGACATACCAAGTTTAGCTCAGTTCTGGGCATCTTTGAAATACCTATACAATCTTGTTCCTACATAGTAACTTGAAACTTTGAATGAGAATGTGCTTGCTTACAGCAACGTGCTATATGTTCTGAATGCCCGAATTGGGAATCTGTGTCAAATCTTTGTTAGGAATTATGTGATCCTTACTAGCTGGAAGTAAGGGAGTTGGGGCATGAAGGTATTTCTAGGAGTTGGACACATATCAAGTTTAGCACAGTTCTGCGCTTCTTTGAAATACGTATACAAACTTGTTCCTACATAGTAACTTGCAACTTTGAATGAGAATGTGCTTGCTTACAGCAACGTGCTATATGTTCTGAATGCCCGAATTGGGAATCTGTGTCAAAACTTTGTTAGGAATTATGTGATCCTTACTAGCTGGAAGTAAGGGAGTTGGGGCATGAAGTTATTTCTAGGAGTTGGAGACATTCCAAGTTTAGCTCAGTTCTGGGCATCTTTGAAATACCTATACAAACATGTGCCTACATAATAACTTGCAACTGTGAATGAGAATGTGCTTGCTTACAGCAACGTGCTATATGTTCTGAATGCCCGAATTGGGATTCTGTGTCAAAACATTGTTAGGAATTATGTGATCCTTACTAGCTGGAAGTAAGGGAGATGGGGCATGAAGTTATTTCTAGGAGTTGGACACATACCAAGTTTAGCTCAGTTCTGGGCATCTTTGAAATACATTTACAAACTTGTCCCTACATAGTAACTTGCAACTTTGAATGAGAATGTGCTTGCTTACAGCAACGTGCTACATGTTCTGAATGCCCGAATTGGGAATCTGTGTCAAAACTTTGTTAGGAATTATGTGATCCTTACTAGCTGGAAGTAAGGGAGATGGGGCATAAAGTTATTGCTAGGAGTTGGACACATACAAGTTTAGCTCAGTTCTGGGCATCTTTGAAATACCTATACAAACTTGTTCCTACATAGTAACTTGCAACTTTGAATGAGAATGTGGTTGCTTACAGCAACGTGCTATATGTTCTGAATGCCCGAATTGGGAATCTGTGTCAAAATTTGTTAGGAATTACGTGATCCTTACTAGCTGGAAGTAAGGGAGTTGTGGCATGAAGGTATTTCTAGGAGTTGGACCCATACCAAGTTTAGCACAGTTCTGGGCATCTTTGAAATACCTATACAAACTTGTTCCTACATAGTAACTTGCAACTTTGAATGAGAATGTGCTTGCTTAAAACAACGTGCTAAATGTTCTGAATGCCCGAATTGGGAATCTGTGACAAAACTTTGTTAGGAATTATGTGATCCTTACTAGCTGGAAGTAAGGGAGATGGGGTATGAAGTTATTTCTAGGAGTTGGAGACATACCAAGTTTAGCTCAGTTCTGGGCATCTTTGAAATACCTATACAAACTTGTTCCTACATAGTAACTTGCAACTTTGAAAGAGAATGTGCTTGCTTACAGCAACGTGCTATAAGTTCTGAATGCCCGAATTGGGAATCTGTGTCAAAACTTTGTTAGGAATTATGTGATCCTTACTAGCTGGAAGTAAGGGAGATGGGGCATGAAGTTATTTCTAGGAGTTGGAGACATACCAAGTTTAGCTCAGTTCTGGGCATCTTTGAAAGTCCTATTCAAACTTGTTCCTACATAGTAACTTGCATCTTTGAATGAGAATGTGCTTGCTTACAGCAACGTGCTATATGTTCTGAATGCAAGAATTGGGAATCTGTGTCAAAACTTTGTTAGGAATTATGTGATCCTTACTAGCTGGAAGTAAGGGAGATGGGGCATGAAGTTATTTCTAGGAGTTGAGGACATACCAAGATTAGCTCAGTTCTGTGCATCTTTGAAATACCTATACAAATTTGTTCCTACATATTAACTTGCAACTTTGAATGAGAATGTGCTTGCTTACAGCAACGTGCTATATGTTCTGAATGCCCGAATTGGGAATCTGTGTCAAAACTTTGTTAGGAATTATGTGATTCTTACTAGCTGGAAGTAAGGGAGTTGGTGCATGAAGTTATTTCTAGGAGTTGGACACATATCAAGTTTAGCACAGTTCTGCGCATCTTTGAAATACGTATACAAACTTGTTCCTACTAGTAACTTGCAACTTTGAATGAGCATGTGCTTGCTTACAGCAACGTGCTATATGTTCTGAATGCCCGAATTGGGAATCTGTGTCAAAATTTGTTAGGAATTATGTGATCCTTACTAGCTGGAAGTAAGGGAGTTGGGGCATGAAGTTATTTTTAGGAGTTGGAGACATTCCAAGTTTAGCTCAGTTCTGGGCATCTTTGAAATACCTATACAAACTTGTTCCTACATAATAACTTGCAACTTTGAATGAGAATGTGCTTGCTTACAGCAACGTGCTATATGTTCTGAATGCCCGAATTGGGAATCTGTGTCCAAACTTTGTTAGGAATTATGTGATCCTTACTAGCTGGAAGTAAGGGAGATGGGGCATGAAGTTATTTCTAGGAGTTGGAGACATACAACGTTTAGCTCAGTTCTGGGCAGCTTTGAAATACCTATACACACTTGTTCCTACATAGTAACTTGCATCTTTGAATGAGAATGTGCTTGCTTACAGCAACGTGCTACATGTTCTGAATGCCCGAATTGGGAATCTGTGTCAAAACTTTGTTAGGAATTATGTGATCCTTACTAGCTGGAAGTAAGGGAGATGGGGCATGAAGTTATTTCTAGGAGTTGGAGACATACAACGTTTAGCTCCGTTCTGGGCATCTTTGAAATACGTATACAAACTTGTTCCTACAGAGTAACTTGCAACTTTGAATGAGAATGTGCTTGCTTACAGCAACGTGCTATATGTTCTGAATGCCCGAATTGGGAATCTGTGTCAAAACTTTGTTAGGAATATTGTGATCCTTACTAGCTGGAAGTAAGGGAGATTGGGCATGAAGTTATTTCAAGGAGTTGGAGACATACAACGTTTAGCTCAGTTCTGGGCATCTTTGAAATACCTATACAAACTTGTTCCTACATAGTAACTTGCAACTTTGAATGAGAATATGCTTGCTTACAGCAATGTGCTATATGTTCTGAATGCCCGAATTGGGAATCTGTGTCAAAACATTGTTAGGAATGATGTGATCCTTACTAGCTGGAAGGAAGGGAGATTGGGCATGAAGTTATTTCAAGGAGTTGGAGACATACAACGTTTAGCTCAGTTCTGGGCATCTTTGAACTACCTTTACAAACTTGTTCCTACATAGTAACTTGCAACTTTGAATGAGAATGTGCTTGCTTACAGCAACGTGCTACATGTTCTGAATGCCCGAATTGGTAATCTGTGTCAAAAGTTTGTTAGGATTTATGTGATCCTTACTAGCTGGAAGTAAGGGAGATGGGGCATGAAGTTATTTCTACGAGTGGGACACATACCAAGTTTAGCTCAGTTCTGGGCATCTTTGAAATACCTATACAAACTTGTTCCTACATATTAACTTACAACTTTGAATGAGAATGTGCTTGCTTACAGCAACGTGCTATATGTTCTGAATGCCCGAATTGGGAATCTGTGTCAAAATTTGTTAGGAATTATGTGATTCTTACTAACTGGAAGTAAGGGAGTTGTGGCATGAAGGTATTTCTAGGAGTTGGACACATACCAATTTTAGCACAGTTCTGGGCATCTTTGAAATACCTATACAAACTTGTTCCTACATAGTAACTTGCAACTTTGAATGAGAATGTGCTTGCTTACAGCAACGTGCTATATGTTCTGAATGCCCGAATTGGGAATCTGTGTCAAAACTTTGTTAGGAATTATGTGATCCTTACTAGCTGGAAGTAAGGGAGATGGGGCATGAAGTTATTTCTAGGAGTTGGAGACATACCAAGTTTAGCTCAGTTCTGGGCATCTTTGAAAGTCCTATTCAAATTTGTTCCTACATAGTAACTTGCATCTTTGAATGAGAATGTGCTTGCTTACAGCAACGTGCTATATGTTCTGAATGCCCGAATTGGGAATCTGTGTCAAAACTTTGTTAGGAATTATGTGATCCTTAGTAGCTGGAAGTAAGGGAGTTGGGGCATGAAGTTATTTCTAGAGGTTGGACACATACCAAGTTTAGCTCCGTTCTGGGCATCTTTGAAATACCTATACAAACTTGTTCCTACATAGTAACTTGCAACTGTGAATGAGAATGTGCTTGCTTACAGCAACGTGCTATATGTTCTGAATGCCCGAATTGGGATTCTGTGTCAAAACATTGTTAGGAATTATGTGATCCTTACTAGCTGGAAGTAAGTGTGATGTGGCATGAAGTTATTTCTAGGAGTTGGAGACATACAACGTTTAGCTCAGTTCTGGGCATCTGTGAAATACCTTTACAAACTTGTTCCTACATAGTAACTTGCAACTTTGAATGAGAATGTGCTTGCTTACAGCAACGTGCTACATGTTCTGAATGCCCGAATTTGGAATCTGTGTCAAAATTTTGTTAGGAATTATGTGATCCTTACTAGCTTGAACTAAGGGAGATGGGGCATGAAATTATTTCTCGGAGTTGCACACATACCAAGTTTAGCTCAATTATGGGCATCTTTGAAATACCTATACAAACTTGTTCCTACATAGTAACTTGCAACTTTGAATGAGAATGTGCTTGCTTAAAACAACGTGCTATAAGTTCTGAATGCCCGAATTGGGAATCTGTGTCAAAATTTGTTAGGAATTATGTGATCCTTACTAACTGGAATTAAGGGAGTTGTGGCATGAAGGTATTTCTAGGAGTTGGACACATACCAAGTTTAGCACAGTTCTGGGCATCTTTGAAATAGCTATACAAACTTGTTCCTACATAGTAACTTGCAACTTTGAATGAGAATGTTCTTGCTTACAGCAACGTGCTATATGTTCTGAATGCCCGAATTGGGAATCTGTGTCAAAACTTTGTTAGGAATTATGTGATCCTTACTAGCTGGAAGTAAGGGAGATGGGGCATGAACTTATTTCTAGGAGTTAGAGACATACCAAATTTAGCTCAGTTCTGGGCATCTTTGAAAGTCCTATTCAAACTTGTTCCTACATAGTAACTTGCATCTTTGAATGAGAATGTGCTTCCTTACAGCAACGTGCTATATGTTTTGAATGCCCGAATTGGGAATCTGTGTCAAAACTTTGTTAGGAATTATGTGATCCTTACTAGCTGGAAGTAAGGGAGATGGGGCATGAAGTTATTTCTAGGAGTTGAGGACATACCAAGTTTAGCTCAGTTCTGGGCATCTTTGAAATACCTATACAATCTTGTTCCTACATAGTAACTTGAAACTTTGAATGAGAATGTGCTTGCTTACAACAACGTGCTATATGTTCTGAATGCCCGAATTGGGAATCTGTGTCAAATCTTTGTTAGGAATTATGTGATCCTTACTAGCTGGAAGTAAGGGAGTTGGGGCATGAAGGTATTTCTAGGAGTTGGACACATATCAAGTTTAGCACAGTTCTGCGCTTCTTTGAAATACGTATACAAACTTGTTCCTACATAGTAACTTGCAACTTTGAATGAGAATGTGCTTGCTTACAGCAACGTGCTATATGTTCTGAATGCCCGAATTGGGAATCTGTGTCAAAACTTTGTTAGGAATTATGTGATCCTTACTAGCTGGAAGTAAGGGAGTTGGGGCATGAAGTTATTTCTAGGAGTTGGAGACATTCCAAGTTTAGCTCAGTTCTGGGCATCTTTGAAATACCTATACAAACATGTGCCTACATAATAACTTGCAACTGTGAATGAGAATGTGCTTGCTTACAGCAACGTGCTATATGTTCTGAATGCCCGAATTGGGATTCTGTGTCAAAACATTGTTAGGAATTATGTGATCCTTACTAGCTGGAAGTAAGGGAGATGGGGCATGAAGTTATTTCTAGGAGTTGGACACATACCAAGTTTAGCTCAGTTCTGGGCATCTTTGAAATACATTTACAAACTTGTCCCTACATAGTAACTTGCAACTTTGAATGAGAATGTGCTTGCTTACAGCAACGTGCTACATGTTCTGAATGCCCGAATTGGGAATCTGTGTCAAAACTTTGTTAGGAATTATGTGATCCTTACTAGCTGGAAGTAAGGGAGATGGGGCATAAAGTTATTGCTAGGAGTTGGACACATACAAGTTTAGCTCAGTTCTGGGCATCTTTGAAATACCTATACAAACTTGTTCCTACATAGTAACTTGCAACTTTGAATGAGAATGTGGTTGCTTACAGCAACGTGCTATATGTTCTGAATGCCCGAATTGGGAATCTGTGTCAAAATTTGTTAGGAATTACGTGATCCTTACTAGCTGGAAGTAAGGGAGTTGTGGCATGAAGGTATTTCTAGGAGTTGGACCCATACCAAGTTTAGCACAGTTCTGGGCATCTTTGAAATACCTATACAAACTTGTTCCTACATAGTAACTTGCAACTTTGAATGAGAATGTGCTTGCTTAAAACAACGTGCTAAATATTCTGAATGCCCGAATTGGGAATCTGTGTCAAAACTTTGTTAGGAATTATGTGATCCTTACTAGCTGGAAGTAAGGGAGATGGGGTATGAAGTTATTTCTAGGAGTTGGAGACATACCAAGTTTAGCTCAGTACTGGGCATCTTTGAAATACCTATACAAACTTGTTTCTACATAGTAACTTGCAACTTTGAAAGAGAATGTGCTTGCTTACAGCAACGTGCTATAAGTTCTGAATGCCCGAATTGGGAATCTGTGTCAAAACTTTGTTAGGAATTATGTGATCCTTACTAGCTGGAAGTAAGGGAGATGGGGCATGAAGTTATTTCTAGGAGTTGGAGACATACCAAGTTTAGCTCAGTTCTGGGCATCTTTGAAAGTCCTATTCAAACTTGTTCCTACATAGTAACTTGCATCTTTGAATGAGAATGTGCTTGCTTACAGCAACGTGCTATATGTTCTGAATGCAAGAATTGGGAATCTGTGTCAAAACTTTGTTAGGAATTATGTGATCCTTACTAGCTGGAAGTAAGGGAGATGGGGCATGAAGTTATTTCTAGGAGTTGAGGACATACCAAGATTAGCTCAGTTCTGTGCATCTTTGAAATACCTATACAAATTTGTTCCTACATATTAACTTGCAACTTTGAATGAGAATGTGCTTGCTTACAGCAACGTGCTATATGTTCTGAATGCCCGAATTGGGAATCTGTGTCAAAACTTTGTTAGGAATTATGTGATTCTTACTAGCTGGAAGTAAGGGAGTTGGTGCATGAAGTTATTTCTAGGAGTTGGACACATATCAAGTTTAGCACAGTTCTGCGCATCTTTGAAATACGTATACAAACTTGTTCCTACATAGTAACTTGCAACTTTGAATGAGAATGTGCTTGCTTACAGCAACGTGCTATATGTTCTGAATGCCCGAATTGGGAATCTGTGTCAAAATTTGTTAGGAATTATGTGATCCTTACTAGCTGGAAGTAAGGGAGTTGGGGCATGAAGTTATTTTTAGGAGTTGGAGACATTCCAAGTTTAGCTCAGTTCTGGGCATCTTTGAAATACCTATACAAACTTGTTCCTACATAATAACTTGCAACTTTGAATGAGAATGTGCTTGCTTACAGCAACGTGCTATATGTTCTGAATGCCCGAATTGGGAATCTGTGTCCAAACTTTGTTAGGAATTATGTGATCCTTACTAGCTGGAAGTAAGGGAGATGGTGCATGAAGTTATTTCTAGGAGTTGGAGACATACAACGTTTAGCTCAGTTCTGGGCAGCTTTGAAATACCTATACACACTTGTTCCTACATAGTAACTTGCAACTTTGAATGAGAATGTGCTTGCTTACAGCAACGTGCTACATGTTCTGAATGCCCGAATTGGGAATCTGTGTCAAAACTTTGTTAGGAATTATGTGATCCTTATTAGCTGGAAGTAAGGGAGATGGGGCATGAAGTTATTTCTAGGAGTTGGAGACATACAACGTTTAGCTCAGTTCTGGGCATCTTTGAAATACGTATACAAACTTGTTCCTACAGAGTAACATGCAACTTTGGATGAGAATGTGCTTGCTTACAGCAACGTGCTATATGTTCTGAATGCCCGAATTGGGAATCTGTGTCAAAACTTTGTTAGGAATATTGTGATCCTTACTAGCTGGAAGTAAGGGAGATTGGGCATGAAGTTGTTTCAGGGAGTTGGAGACATACAACGTTTAGCTCAGTTCTGGGCATCTTTGAAATACCTATACAAACTTGTTCCTACATAGTAACTTGCAACTTTGAATGAGAATATGCTTGCTTACAGCAATGTGCTATATGTTCTGAATGCCCGAATTGGGAATCTGTGTCAAAACATTGTTAGGAATGATGTGATCCTTACTAGCTGGAAGGAAGGGAGATTGGGCATGAAGTTATTTCAAGGAGTTGGAGACATACAACGTTTAGCTCAGTTCTGGGCATCTTTGAACTACCTTTACAAACTTGTTCCTACATAGTAACTTGCAACTTTGAATGAGAATGTGCTTGCTTACAGCAACGTGCTACATGTTCTGAATGCCCGAATTGGTAATCTGTGTCAAAAGTTTGTTAGGATTTATGTGATCCTTACTAGCTGGTAGTAAGGGAGATGGGGCATGAAGTTATTTCTACGAGTGGGACACATACCAAGTTTAGCTCAGTTCTGGGCATCTTTGAAATACCTATACAAACTTGTTCCTACATATTAACTTACAACTTTGAATGAGAATGTGCTTGCTTACAGCAACGTGCTATATGTTCTGAATGCCCGAATTGGGAATCTGTGTCAAAATTTGTTAGGAATTATGTGATTCTTACTAACTGGAAGTAAGGGAGTTGTGGCATGAAGGTATTTCTAGGAGTTGGACACATACCAATTTTAGCACAGTTCTGGGCATCTTTGAAATACCTATACAAACTTGTTCCTACATAGTAACTTGCAACTTTGAATGAGAATGTGCTTGCTTACAGCAACGTGCTATATGTTCTGAATGCCCGAATTGGGAATCTGTGTCAAAACTTTGTTAGGAATTATGTGATCCTTACTAGCTGGAAGTAAGGGAGATGGGGCATGAAGTTATTTCTAGGAGTTGGAGACATACCAAGTTTAGCACAGTTCTGGGCATCTTTGAAATACCTATACAAACTTGTTCCTACATAGTAACTTGCAACTTTGAATGAGAATGTGCTTGCTTACAGCAACGTGCTATATGTTCTGAATGCCCGAATTGGGAATCTGTGTCAAAACTTTGTTAGGAATTATGTGATCCTTACTAGCTGGAAGTAAGGGAGTTGGGGCATGAAGTTATTTCTAGAGGTTGGACACATACCAAGTTTAGCTCCGTTCTGGGCATCTTTGAAATACCTATACAAACTTGTTCCTACATAGTAACTTGCAACTGTGAATGAGAATGTGCTTGCTTACAGCAACGTGCTATATGTTCTGAATGCCCGAATTGGGATTCTGTGTCAAAACATTGTTAGGAATTATGTGATCCTTACTAGCTGGAAGTAAGGGTGATGTGGCATGAAGTTATTTCTAGGAGTTGGAGACATACAACGTTTAGCTCAGTTCTGGGCATCTGTGAAATACCTTTACAAACTTGTTCCTACATAGTAACTTGCAACTTTGAATGAGAATGTGCTTGCTTACAGCAACGTGCTACATGTTCTGAATGCCCGAATTTGGAATCTGTGTCAAAATTTTGTTAGGAATTATGTGATCCTTACTAGCTTGAACGAAGGGAGATGGGGCATGAAATTATTTCTCGGAGTTGCACACATACCAAGTTTAGCTCAGTTCTGGGCATCTTTGAAATACCTATACAAACTTGTTCCTACATAGTAACTTGCAACTTTGAATGAGAATGTGCTTGCTTAAAACAACGTGCTATAAGTTCTGAATGCCCGAATTGGGAATCTGTGTCAAAATTTGTTAGGAATTATGTGATCCTTACTAACTGGAAATAAGGGAGTTGTGGCATGAAGGTATTTCTAGGAGTTGGACACATACCAAGTTTAGCACAGTTCTGGGCATCTTTGAAATACCTATACAAACTTGTTCCTACATAGTAACTTGCAACTTTGAATGAGAATGTTCTTGCTTACAGCAACGTGCTATATGTTCTGAATGCCCGAATTGGGAATCTGTGTCAAAACTTTGTTAGGAATTATGTGATCCTTACTAGCTGGAAGTAAGGGAGATGGGGCATGAACTTATTTCTAGGAGTTACAGACATACCAAATTTAGCTCAGTTCTGGGCATCTTTGAAATTCCTATTCAAACTTGTTCCTACATAGTAACTTGCATCTTTGAATGAGAATGTGCTTCCTTACAGCAACGTGCTATATGTTTTGAATGCCCGAATTGGGAATCTGTGTCAAAACTTTGTTAGGAATTATGTGATCCTTACTAGCTGGAAGTAAGGGAGATGGGGCATGAAGTTATTTCTAGGAGTTGAGGACATACCAAGTTTAGCTCAGTTCTGTGCATCTTTGAAATACCTATACAAATTTGTTCCTACATATTAACTTGCAACTTTGAATGAGAATGTGCTTGCTTACAGCAACGTGCTATATGTTCTGAATGCCCGAATTGGGAATCTGTGTCAAAACTTTGTTAGGAATTATGTGATTCTTACTAGCTGGAAGTAAGGGAGTTGGTGCATGAAGTTATTTCTAGGAGTTGGACACATATCAAGTTTAGCACAGTTCTGCGCATCTTTGAAATACGTATACAAACTTGTTCCTACATAGTAACTTGCAACTTTGAATGAGAATGTGCTTGCTTACAGCAACGTGCTATATGTTCTGAATGCCCGAATTGGGAATCTGTGTCAAAATTTGTTAGGAATTATGTGATCCTTACTAGCTGGAAGTAAGGGAGTTGGGGCATGAAGTTATTTTTAGGAGTTGGAGACATTCCAAGTTTAGCTCAGTTCTGGGCATCTTTGAAATACCTATACAAACTTGTTCCTACATAATAACTTGCAACTTTGAATGAGAATGTGCTTGCTTACAGCAACGTGCTATATGTTCTGAATGCCCGAATTGGGAATCTGTGTCCAAACTTTGTTAGGAATTATGTGATCCTTACTAGCTGGAAGTAAGGGAGATGGTGCATGAAGTTATTTCTAGGAGTTGGAGACATACAACGTTTAGCTCAGTTCTGGGCAGCTTTGAAATACCTATACACACTTGTTCCTACATAGTAACTTGCAACTTTGAATGAGAATGTGCTTGCTTACAGCAACGTGCTACATGTTCTGAATGCCCGAATTGGGAATCTGTGTCAAAACTTTGTTCGGAATTATGTGATCCTTACTAGCTGGAAGTAAGGGAGATGGGGCATGAAGTTATTTCTAGGAGTTGGACACATATCAAGTTTAGCACAGTTCTGCGCATCTTTGAAATACGTATACAAACTTGTTCCTACATAGTAACTTGCAACTTTGAATGAGAATGTGCTTGCTTACAGCAACGTGCTATATGTTCTGAATGCCCGAATTGGGAATCTGTGTCAAAACTTTGTTAGGAATTATGTGATACTTACTAGCTGGAAGTAAGGGAGTTGGGGCATGAAGTTATTTCTATGAGTTGGAGACATTCCAAGTTTAGCTCAGTTCTGGGCATCTTTGAAATACCTATACAAACATGTTCCTACATAATAACTTGCAACTTTGAATGAGAATGTGCTTGCTTACAGCAACGTGCTATATGTTCTGAATGCCCGAATTGGGAATCTGTGTCAAAATTTGTTAGGAATTATGTGATCCTTACTAACTGGAAGTAAGGGAGTTGTGGCATGAAGGTATTTCTAGGAGTTGGACACATACAAAGTTTAGCACAGTTCTGGGCATCTTTGAAATACCTATACAAACTTGTTCCTACATAGTAACTTGCAACTTTGAATGAGAATGTGCTTGCTTACAGCAACGTGCTATATGTTCTGAATGCCCGAATTGGGAATCTGTGTCAAAACTTTGTTAGGAATTATGTGATCCTTACAAGCTGGAAGTAAGGGAGATGGGGCATGAAGTTATTTCTAGGAGTTGGAGTCATACCAAGTTTAGCTCAGTTCTGGGCATCTTTGAAAGTCCTATTCAAACTTGTTCCTACATAGTAACTTGCATCTTTGCATGAGAATGTGCTTGCTTACAGCAACGTGCTATATGTTCTGAATGCCCGAATTGGGAATCTGTGTCATAACTTTGTTAGGAATTATGTGATCCTTACTAGCTGGAAGTAAGGGAGTTGGGGCATGAAGTTATTTCTAGGAGTTGAGGAAATACCAAGTTTAGCTCAGTTCTGGGCATCTTTGAAATACCTATACAAACTTGTTCCTACATAGTAACTTGCTACTTTGAATGAGAATGTGCTTGCTTACAGCAATGTGCTATATGTTCTGAATGCGCGAATTGGGAATCTGTGTCAAAACATTGTTAGGAATGATGTGATCCTTACTAGCTGGAAGTAAGGGAGATTGGGCATGAAGTTATTTCAAGGAGTTGGAGACATACAACGTATAGCTCAGTTCTGGGCATCTTTGAAATACCTTTACAAACTTGTCCCTACATAGTAACTTGCAACTTTGAATGAGAATGTGCTTGCTTACAGCAACGTGCTACATGTTCTGAATGCCCGAATTGGGAATCTGTGTCAAAACATTGTTAGGAATTATGTGATACTTACTAGCTGGAAGTAAGGGAGATGGGGCATAAAGTTATTTCTAGGAGTTGGACACATACAAGTTTAGCTCAGTTCTGGGCATCTTTGAAATACCTATACAAACTTGTTCCTACATAGTATCTTGCAACTTTGAATGAGAATGTGCTTGCTTACAGCAACGTGCTATATGTTCTGAATGCCCGAATTGGGAATCTGTGTCAAAATTTGTTAGGAATTACGTGATCCTTACTAGCTGGAAGTAAGGGAGTTGTGGCTTGAAGGTATTTCTAGGAGTTGGACACATACCAAGTTTAGCACAGTTCTGGGCATCTTTGAAATCCCTATACAAACTTGTTCCTACATAGTAACTTGCAACTTTGAATGAGAATGTGCTTGCTTAAAACAACGTGCTAAATGTTCTGAATGCAAGAATTGGGAATCTGTGTCAAAACTTTGTTAGGAATTATGTGATCCTTACTAGCTGGAAGTAAGGGAGATGGGGTATGAAGTTATTTCTAGGAGTTGGAGACATACCAAGTTTAGCTCAGTTCTGGGCATCTTTGAAATACCTATACAAACTTGTTCCTACATAGTAACTTGCAACTTTGAATGAGAATGTGCTTGCTTACAGCAACGTGCTACATGTTCTGAATGCCCGAATTGGAAATCTGTGTCAAAACTTTGTTAGGAATTATGTGATCCTTACTAGCTAGAAGTAAGGGAGATGGGGCATGAAATTATTTCTAGGAGTTGGACACATACCAAGTTTAGCTCAGTTCTGGGCATCTTTGAAATACCTATACAAACTTGTTCCTACATAGTAACTTGCAACTTTGAATGAGAATGTGCTTGCTTACAGCAATGTGCTATATGTTCTGACTGCACGAATTAGGAATCTGTGTCAAAACATTGTTAGGAATGATGTGATCCTTACTAGCTGGAAGTAAGGGAGATTGGGCATGAAGTTATTTCAAGGAGTTGGAGACATACAACGTTTAGCTCAGTTCTGGGCATCTTTGAAATACCTTTACAAACTTGTCCCTACATAGTAACTTGCAACTTTGAATGAGAATGTGCTTGCTTACAGCAACGTGCTACATGTTCTGAATGCCCGAATTGGGAATCTGTGTCAAAACTTTGTTAGGAATTATGTGATCCTTACTAGCTGGAAGTAAGGGAGATGGGGCATGAGGTTATTTCTAGGAGTTCGAGACATACCAAGTTTAGCTCAGTTCTGGGCATCTTTGAAAGTCCTATTCAAATTTGTTCCTACATAGTAACTTGCATCTTTGAATGAGAATGTGCTTGCTTACAGCAACGTGCTATATGTTCTGAATGCCCGAATTGGGAATCTGTGTCAAAACTTTGTTAGGAATTATGTGATCCTTAATAGCTGGAAGTAAGGGAGTTGGGGCATGAAGTTATTTCTAGAGGTTGGACACATACCAAGTTTAGCTCCGTTCTGGGCATCTTTGAAATACCTATACAAACTTGTTCCTACATAGTAACTTGCAACTGTGAATGAGAATGTGCTTGCTTACAGCAACGTGCTATATGTTCTGAATGCCCGAATTGGGATTCTTTGTCAAAACATTGTTAGGAATTATGTGATCCTTACTAGCTGGAAGTAAGGGTGATGTGGCATGAAGTTATTTCTAGGAGTTGGAGACATACAACGTTTAGCTAAGTTCTGGGCATCTGTGAAATACCTTTACAAACTTGTTCCTACATAGTAACTTGCAACTTTGAATGAGAATGTGCTTGCTTACAGCAACGTGCTACATGTTCTGAATGCCCGAATTTGGAATCTGTGTCAAAATTTTGTTAGGAATTATGTGATCCTTACTAGCTGGAACTAAGGGAGATGGGGCATCAAATTATTTCTCGGAGTTGCACAGATACCCAGTTTAGCTCAGTTCTGGGCATCTTTGAAATACCTATACAAACTTGTTCCTACATAGTAACTTGCAACTTTGAATGAGAATGTGCTTGCTTACAGCAACTTGCTATAAGTTCTGAATGCCCGAATTGGGAATCTGTGTCAAAATTTGTTAGGAATTATGTGATCCTTACTAACTGGAATTAAGGGAGTTGTGGCATGAAGCTATTTCTAGGAGTTGGACACATACCAAGTTTAGCACAGTTCTGGGCATCTTTGAAATACCTATACAAACTTGTTCCTACATAGTAACTTGCAACTTTGAATGAGAATGTGCTTGCTTACAGCAACGTGCTATATGTTCTGAATGCCCGAATTGGGAATCTGTGTCAAAACTTTGTTAGGAATTATGTGATCCTTACTAGCTGGAAGTAAGGGAGTTGGGGCATGAAGGTATTTCTAGGAGTTGGACACATACAACGTTTAGCTCAGTTCTGGGCATCTTTGAAATACGTATACAAACTTGTCCCTACATAGTAACTTGCAACTTTGAATGAGAATGTGCTTGCTTACAGCAACGTGCTATATGTTCTGAATGCCCGAATTGGGAATCTGTGTCAAAACTTTGTTAGGAATTATGTGATCCTTACTAGCTGGAAGTATGGGAGTTGGGGCATGAAGTTATTTCTAGGAGTTGGACACATACCAGTTTAGCTCAGTTCTGGGCATCTTTGAAATACCTATACAAACTTGTTCCTACATAGTAACTTGCAACTTTGAATGAGAATGTGCTTGCTTACAGCAACGTGCTATATGTTCTGAATGCCCGAATTGGGAATCTGTGTCAAAATTTGTTAGGAATTATGTGATCCTTACTAGCTGGAAGTAAGGGAGTTGTGGCATGAAGTTATTTCTAGGAGTTGGACACATACCAATTTTAGCACAGTTCTGGGCATCTTTGAAATACCTATACAAACTTGTTCCTACATAGTAACTTGAAACTTTGAATGAGAATTTGCTTGCTTTCAACAACGTGCTATATGTTCTGAATGCCCGAATTGTGAATCTGTGTCAAAACTTTGTTAGGAATTATGTGATCCTTACTAGCTGGAAGTAAGGGAGTTGGGGCATGAAGGTATTTCTAGGAGTTGGACACATACAACGTTTAGCTCAGTTCTGGGCATCTTTGAAATACGTATACAAACTTGTCCCTACATAGTAACTTGCAACTTTGAATGAGAATGTGCTTGCTTACAGCAACTTGCTATATGTTCTGAATGCCCGAATTGGGAATCTGTGTCAAAATTTGTTAGGAATTATGTGATCCTTACTAACTGGAAGTAAGGGAGTTGTGGCATGAAGGTATTGCTAGTAGTTGGACACATACCAAGTTTAGCACAGTTCTGGGCATCTTTGAAATACCTATACAAACTTGTTCCTACATAGTAACTTGCAAGTTTGTATGAGAATGTGCTTGCTTACAGCAACGTGCTATATGTTCTGAATGCCCGAATTGGGAATCTGTGTCAAAACTTTGTTAGGAATTATGTGATCCTTACTAGCTGGAAGTAAGGGAGATGGGACATGAAGTTATTTCTAGGAGTTGGAGACATACCAAGTTTAGCTCAGTTCTGGGCATCTTTTAAAGTCCTATTCAAACTTGTTCCTACATAGTAACTTGCATGTTTGCATGAGAATGTGCTTGCTTACAGCAACGTGCTATATGTTCTGAATGCCCGAATTGGGAATCTGTGTCAAAACTTTGTTAAGAATTATGTGATCCTTACTAGCTGGAAGTAAGGGAGTTGGGGCATGAAGTTATTTCTAGCAGTTGAGGAAATACCAAGTTTAGCTCAGTTCTGGGCATCTTTGAAATACCTATACAAACTTGTTCCTACATAGTAACTTGCAACTTTGAATGAGAATGTGCTTGCTTACAGCAATGTGCTATATGTTCTGAATGACCGAATTGGGAATCTGTGTCAAAACATTGTTAGGAATGATGTGATCCTTACTAGCCGGAAGTAAGGGAGTTGGGGCATGAAGTTATTTCTAGCAGTTGGAGACATACAACGTTTAGCTCAGTTCTGGGCATCTTTGAAATACCTACACAAACATGTTCCTACATAGTAACTTGCAACTTTGAATTGAATGTGCTTGCTTACAGCAACGTGCTACATGTTCTGAATGCCCGAATTGGGAATCTGTGTCAAAACTTTGTTAGGAATTATGTGATCCTTAATAGCTGGAAGTAAGGGAGATGGGGCATGAAGTTATTTCTAGGAGTTGGAGACATACCAAGTTTAGCTCAGTTCTGGGCATCTTTGAAATACCTATACAAACTTGTTCCTACATAGTAACTTGCAACTTTGAATGAGAATGTGCTTGCTTACAGCAACGTGCTATATGTTCTGAATGCCCGAATTGGGATTCTGTGTCAAAACATTGTTAGGAATTATGTGATCCTTACTAGCTGGAAGTAAGGGTGATGGGGCATGAAGTTATTTCTAGGAGTTGGAGACATACAACGTTTAGCTCAGTTCTGGGCATCTTTGAAATACCTTTACAAACTTGTTCCTACATAGTAACTTGCAACTTTGAATGAGAATGTGCTTGCTTACAGCAAGGTGTTACATGTTCTGAATGCCCGAATTGGGAATCTGTGTCAAAATTTTGTTAGGAATTATGTGATCCTTACTAGCTGGAAGTAAGGGAGATGGGGCATGAAATTATTTCTAGGAGTTGGACACATACAACGTTTAGCTCAGTTCTGGGCATCTTTGAAATACCTATACAAACTTGTTCTTACATATTAACTTGCAACTTTGAATGAGAATGTGCTTGCTTACAGCAACTTGCTATATGTTCTGAATGCCCGAATTGGGAATCTGTGTCAAAATTTGTTAGGAATTATGTGATCCTTACTAACTGGAAGTAAGGGAGTTGTGGCATGAAGGTATTTCTAGGAGTTGGAAACATACCAAGTTTAGCACAGTTCTGGGCATCTTTGAAATACCTATACAAACTTGTTCCTACATAGTAACTTGCAAGTTTGTATGAGAATGTGCTTGCTTACAGCAACGTGCTATATATTCTGAATGCCCGAATTGGGAATCTGTGTCAAAACTTTGTTAGGAATTATGTGATCCTTACTAGCTGGAAGTAAGGGAGTTGGGGCATGAAGTTATTTCTAGCAGTTGAGGAAATACCAAGTTTAGCTCAGTTCTGGGCATCTTTGAAATACCTATACAAACTTGTTCCTACATAGTAACTTGCAACTTTGAATGAGAATGTGCTTGCTTACAGCAATGTGCTATATGTTCTGAATGACCGAATTGGGAATCTGTGTCAAAACATTGTTAGGAATGATGTGATCCTTACTAGCTGGAAGTAAGGGAGATTGGGCATGAAGTTATTTCTAGAAGTTGGAGACATACAACGTTTAGCTCAGTTCTGGGCATCTTTGAAATACCTACACAAACTTGTTCCTACATAGTAACTTGCAACTTTGAATTGAATGTGCTTGCTTACAGCAACGTGCTACATGTTCTGAATGCCCGAATTGGGAATCTGTGTCAAAACTTTGTTAGGAATTATGTGATCCTTAATAGCTGGAAGTAAGGGAGATGGGGCATGAAGTTATTTCTAGGAGTTGGAGACATACCAAGTTTAGCTCAGTTCTGGGCATCTTTGAAATACCTATGCAAACTTGTTCCTACATAGTAACTTGCAACTTTGAATGAGAATGTGCTTGCTTACATCAACGTGCTATATGTTCTGAATGCCCGAATTGGGAATCTGTGTCAAAACTTTGTTAGGAATTATGTGATCCTTACTAGCTGGAAGTAAGGGAGATTGGGCATGAAGTTATTTCTAGCAGTTGGAGACATACAACGTTTAGCTCAGTTCTGGGCATCTTTGAAATACCTATACAATCTTGTTCCTACATAGTAACTTGCAACTTTGAATGAGAATGTGCTTGCTTACAGCAACGTGCTATATGTTCTGAATGCCCGAATTGGGAATCTGTGTCAAAATTTGTTAGGAATTATGTGATCCTTACTAACTGGAAGTAAGGGAGTTGTGGCATGAAGGTATTTCTAGGAGTTGGACACATACCAAGTTTAGCACAGTTCTGGGCATCTTTGAAATACCTATACAAACTTGTTCCTACATAGTAACTTGCAACTTTGAATGAGAATGTGCTTGCTTACAGCAACGTGCTATATGTTCTGAATGCCCGAATTGGGAATCTGTGTCAAAACTTTGTTAGGAATTATGTGATCCTTACTAGCTGGAAGTAAGGGAGATGGGGCATGAAGTTATTTCTAGGAGTTGGAGACATACCAAGTTTAGCTCAGTTCTGGGCATCTTTGAAAGTCCTATTCAAACTTGTTCCTACATAGTAACTTGCATCTTTGCAGGAGAATGTGCTTGCTTACAGCAACGTGCTATATGTTCTGAATGCCCGAATTGGGAATCTGTGTCAAAACTTGGTTAGGAATTATGTGAACCTTACTAGCTGGAAGTAAGGGAGTTGGGGCATGAAGTTATTTCTAGGAGTTGAGGAAATACCAAGTTTAGCTCAGTTCTGGGCATCTTTGAAATACCTATACAAACTCTTTCCTACATAGTAACTTGCAACTTTGAAAGAGAATGTGCTTGCTTACAGTAATGTGCTATATGTTCTGAATGCCCGAATTGGGAATCTGTGTCAAAGCATTGTTAGGAATGATGTGATCCTTACTAGCTGGAAGTAAGGGAGATTGGGCATGAAGTTATTTCAAGGAGTTGGAGACATACAACGTTTAGCTCAGTTCTGGGCATCTTTGAAATACCTTTACAAACTTGTCCCTACATAGTAACTTGCAACTTTGAATAAGAATGTGCTTGCTTACAGCAACGTGCTATATGTTCTGAATGCCCGAATTGGGATTCTGTGTCAAAACATTGTTAGGAATTATGTGATCCTTACTAGCTGGAAGTAAGGGTGATGGGGCATGAAGTTATTTCTAGGAGTTGGAGACATACAACGTTTAGCTGAGTTCTGGGCATCTTTGAAATACCTTTACAAACTTGTTCCTACATAGTAACTTGCAACTTTGAATGAGAATGTGCTTGCTTACAGCAAGGTGTTACATGTTCTGAATGCCCGAATTGGGAATCTGTGTCAAAACTTTGTTAGGAATTATGTGATCCTTACTAGCTGGAAGTAAGGGAGATGGGGCATGAAATTATTTCTAGGAGTTGGACACATACAACGTTTAGCTCAGTTCTGGGCATCTTTGAAATACCTATACAAACTTGTTCTTACATATTAACTTGCAACTTTGAATGAGAATGTGCTTGCTTACAGCAACTTGCTATATCTTCTGAATGCCCGAATTGGGAATCTGTGTCAAAATTTGTTAGGAATTATGTGATCCTTACTAACTGGAAGTAAGGGAGTTGTGGCATGAAGGTATTTCTAGGAGTTGGACACATACCAAGTTTAGCACAGTTCTGGGCATCTTTGAAATACCTATACAAACTTGTTCCTACATAGTAACTTGCAAGTTTCTATGAGAATGTGCTTGCTTACAGCAAAGTGCTATATGTTCTGAATGCCCGAATTGGGAATCTGTGTCAAAACTTTGTTAGGAATTATGTGATCCTTACTAGCTGGAAGTAAGGGAGATGGGACATGAAGTTATTTCTAGGAGTTGGAGACATACCAAGTTTAGCTCAGTTCTGGGCATCTTTTAAAGTCCTATTCAAACTTGTTCCTACATAGTAACTTGCATGTTTGCATGAGAATGTGCTTGCTTACAGCAACGTGCTATATGTTCTGAATGCCCGAATTGGGAATCTGTGTCAAAACGTTGTTAGGAATTATGTGATCCTTACTAGCTGGAAGTAAGGGAGTTGGGGCATGAAGTTATTTCTAGCAGTTTAGGAAATACCAAGTTTAGCTCAGTTCTGGGCATCTTTGAAATACCTATACAAACTTGTTCCTACATAGTAACTTGCAACTTTGAATGAGAATGTGCTTGCTTACAGCAATGTGCTATATGTTCTGAATGACCGAATTGGGAATCTGTGTCAAACCATTGTTAGGAATGATGTGATCCTTACTAGCTGGAAGTAAGGGAGTTGGGGCATGAAGTTATTTCTAGCAGTTGGAGACATACAACGTTTAGCTCAGTTCTGGGCATCTTTGAAATATCTACACAAACTTGTTCCTACATAGTAACTTGCAACTTTGAATTGAATGTGCTTGCTTACAGCAACGTGCTACATGTTCTGAATGCCCGAATTGAGAATCTGTGTCAAAACTTTGTTAGGAATTATGTGATCCTTAATAGCTGGAAGTAAGGGAGATGGGGCATGTAGTTATTTCTAGGAGTTGGAGACATACCAAGTTTAGCTCAGTTCTGGGCATCTTTGAAATACCTATACAAACTTGTTCCTACATAGTAGCTTGCAACTTTGAATGAGAATGTGCTTGCTTACAGCAACGTGCTATATGTTCTGAATGCCCGAATTGGGATTCTGTGTCAAAACATTGTTAGGAATTATGTGATCCTTACTAGCTGGAAGTAAGGGTGATGGGGCATGAAGTTATTTCTAGGAGTTGGAGACATACAACGTTTAGCTCAGTTCTGGGCATCTTTGAAATACCTTTACAAACTTGTTCCTACATAGTAACTTGCAACTTTGAATGAGAATGTGCTTGCTTACAGCAAGGTGTTACATGTTCTGAATGCCCGAATTAGGAATCTGTGTCAAAACTTTGTTAGGAATTATGTGATCCTTACTAGCTGGAAGTAAGGGAGACGGGGCATGAAATTATTTCTAGGAGTTGGACACATACAACGTTTAGCTCAGTTCTGGGCATCTTTGAAATACCTATACAAACTTGTTCTTACATATTAACTTGCAACTTTGAATGAGAATGTGCTTGCTTACAGCAAGGTGTTACATGTTCTGAATGCCCGAATTGGGAATCTGTGTCAAAATTTGTTAGGAATTATGTGATCCTTACTAACTGGAAGTAAGGGAGTTGTGGCATGAAGGTATTTCTAGGAGTTGGAAACATACCAAGTTTAGCACAGTTCTGGGCATCTTTGAAATACCTATACAAACTTGTTCCTACATAGTAACTTGCAAGTTTGTATGAGAATGTGCTTGCTTACAGCAACGTGCTATATGTTCTGAATGCCCGAATTGGGAATCTGTGTCAAAACTTTGTTAGGAATTATGTGATCCTTACTAGCTGGAAGTAAGGGAGATGGGGCATGAAGATATTTCTGGGAGTTGGAGACATACCAAGTTTAGCTCAGTTCTGGGCATCATTGAAAGTCCTATTCAAACTTGTTCCTACATAGTAACTTGCATGTTTGCATGAGAATGTGCTTGCTTACAGCAACGTGCTCTATGTTCTGAATGCCCGAATTGGGAATCTGTGTCAAAACTTTGTTAGGAATTATGTGATCCTTACTAGCTGGAAGTAAGGGAGATTGGGCATGAAGTTATTTCTAGCAGTTGGAGACATACAACGTTTAGCTCAGTTCTGGGCATCTTTGAAATACCTATACAATCTTGTTCCTACATAGTAACTTGCAACTTTGAATGAGAATGTGCTTGCTTACAGCAACGTGCTATATGTTCTGAATGCCCGAATTGGGAATCTGTGTCAAAATTTGTTAGGAATTATGTGATCCTTACTAACTGGAAGTAAGGGAGTTGTGGCATGAAGGTATTTCTAGGAGTTGGACACATACCAAGTTTAGCACAGTTCTGGGCATCTTTGAAATACCTATACAAACTTGTTCCTACATAGTAACTTGCAACTTTGAATGAGAATGTGCTTGCTTACAGCAACGTGCTATATGTTCTGAATGCCCGAATTGGGAATCTGTGTCAAAACTTTGTTAGGAATTATGTGATCCTTACTAGCTGGAAGTAAGGGAGATGGGGCATGAAGTTATTTCTAGGAGTTGGAGACATACCAAGTTTAGTTCAGTTCTGGGCATCTTTGAAAGTCCTATTCAAACTTGTTCCTACATAGTAACTTGCATCTTTGCATGAGAATGTGCTTGCTTACAGCAACGTGCTATATGTTCTGAATGCCCGAATTGGGAATCTGTGTCAAAACTTGGTTAGGAATTATGTGAACCTTACTAGCTGGAAGTAAGGGAGTTGGGGCATGAAGTTATTTCTAGGAGTTGGACACATACCAAGTTTAGCTCAGTTCTGGGCATCTTTGAAATACCTATACAAACTTGTTCCTACATAGTAACTTGCAACTTTGAAAGAGAATGTGCTTGCTTACAGCAATGTGCTATATGTTCTGAATGCCCGAATTGGGAATCTGTGTCAAAACATTGTTAGGAATGATGTGATCCTTACTAGCTGGAAGTAAGGGAGTTGTGGCATGAAGGTATTTCTAGGAGTTGGACACATACCAATTTTAGCACAGTTCTGGGCATCTTTGAAATACCTATACAAACTTGTTCCTACACAGTAACTTGCAACTTTGAATGAGAATGTGCTTGCTTTCAACAACGTGCTATATGTTCTGAATGCCCGAATTGGGAATCTGTGTCAAAACTTTGTTAGGAATTATGTGATCCTTACTAGCTAGAAGTAAGGGAGATGGGGTATGAAGTTATTTCTAGGAGTTGGAGACATCCCAAGTTTAGCTCAGTTCTGGGCATCTTTGAAATACCTATACAAACTTGTTCCTACATAGTAACTTGCAACTTTGAATGAGAATGTGCTTGCTTACAGCAACGTGCTATATGTTCTGAATGCCCGAATTGGGATTCTGGGTCAAAACATTGTTAGGAATTATGTGATCCTTACTAGCTAGAAGTAAGTGTGATGGGGCCTGAAGTTATTTCTAGGAGTTGGAGACATACAACGTTTAGCTGAGTTCTGGGCATCTTTGAAATACCTTTACAAACTTGTTCCTACATAGTAACTTTCAACTTTGAATGAGAATGTGCTTGCTTACAGCAAGGTGTTACATGTTCTGAATGCCTGAATTGGGAATCTGTGTCAAAACTTTGTTAGGAATTATGTGATCCTTACTAGCTGGAAGTAAGGGAGATGGGGCATGAAATTATTTCTAGGAGTTGGACACATACAACGTTTAGCTCAGTTCTGGGCATCTTTGAAATACCTATACAAACTTGTTCTTACATATTAACTTGCAACTTTGAATGAGAATGTGCTTGCTTACAGCAACTTGCTATATGTTCTGAATGCCCGAATTGGGAATCTGTGTCAAAATTTGTTAGGAATTATGTGATCCTTACTAACTGGAAGTAAGGGAGTTGTGGCATGAAGGTATTTCTAGGAGTTGGACACATACCAAGTTTAGCACAGTTCTGGGCATCTTTGAAATACCTATACAAACTTGTTCCTACATAGTAACTTGCAAGTTTGTATGAGAATGTCCTTGCTTACAGCAACGTGCTATATGTTCTGAATGCCCGAATTGGGAATCTGTGTCAAAACTTTGTTAGGAATTATGTGATCCTTACTAGCTGGAAGTAAGGGAGTTGGGGCATGAAGTTATTTCTAGCAGTTGGAGACATACAACGTTTAGCTCAGTTCTGGGCATCTTTGAAATATCTACACAAACTTGTTCCTACATAGTAACTTGCAACTTTGAATTGAATGTGCTTGCTTACAGCAACGTGCTACATGTTCTGAATGCCCGAATTGGGAATCTGTGTCAAAACTTTGTTAGGAATTATGTGATCCTTAATAGCTGGAAGTAAGGGAGATGGGGCATGTAGTTATTTCTAGGAGTTGGAGACATACCAAGTTTAGCTCAGTTCTGGGCATCTTTGAAATACCTATACAAACTTGTTCCTACATAGTAACTTGCAACTTTGAATGAGAATGTGCTTGCTTACAGCAACGTGCTATATGTTCTGAATGCCCGAATTGGGATTCTGTGTCAAAACATTGTTAGGAATTATGTGATCCTTACTAGCTGGAAGTAAGGGTGATGGGGCATGAAGTTATTTCTAGGAGTTGGAGACATACAACGTTTAGCTCAGTTCTGGGCATCTTTGAAATACCTTTACAAACTTGTTCCTACATAGTAACTTGCAACTTTGAATGAGAATGTGCTTGCTTACAGCAAGGTGTTACATGTTCTGAATGCCCGAATTAGGAATCTGTGTCAAAACTTTGTTAGGAATTATGTGATCCTTACTAGCTGGAAGTAAGGGAGACGGGGCATGAAATTATTTCTAGGAGTTGGACACATACAACGTTTAGCTCAGTTCTGGGCATCTTTGAAATACCTATACAAACTTGTTCTTACATATTAACTTGCAACTTTGAATGAGAATGTGCTTGCTTACAGCAACGTGCTATATGTTCTGAATGCCCGAATTGGGAATCTGTGTCAAAACTTTGTTAGGAATTATGTGATCCTTACTAGCTGGAAGTAAGGGAGATGGGGCATGAAGTTATTTCTAGGAGTTGGAGACATACAACGTTTAGCTCAGTTCTGGGCATCTTTGAAATACCTATACAAACTTGTTCCTACATAGTAACTTGCAACTTTGAATGAGAATGTGCTTGCTTACAGCAACGTGCTATATGTTCTGAATGCCCGAATTGGGAATCTGTGTCAAAACTTTGTTAGGAATTATGTGATCCTTATTAGCTGGAAGTAAGGGAGTTGGGGCATGAAGTTCTTTCTAGGAGTTGGAGACATACAACGTTTAGCTCAGTTCTGGGCATCTTTGAAATACCTATACAAACTTGTTCCTACATAGTAACTTGCAACTTTGAATGAGAATGTGCTTGCTTACAGCAACGTGCTATATGTTCTGAATGCCCGAATTGGGAATCTGTGTCAAAACTTTGTTAGGAATTATGTGATCCTTACTAGCTGGAAGTAAGGGAGATGGGGCATGAAGTTATTTCTAGGAGTTGGAGACATACAACGTTTAGCTCAGTTCTGGGCATCTTTGAAATACCTATACAAACTTGTTCCTACATAGTAACTTGCAACTTTGAATGAGAATGTGCTTGCTTACAGCAACGTGCTATATGTTCTGAATGCCCGAATTGGGAATCTGTGTCAAAACTTTGTTAGGAATTATGTGATCCTTACTAGCTGGAAGTAAGGGAGTTGGGGCATGAAGTTATATCTAGGAGTTGGAGACATACCAAGTTTAGCTCAGTTCTGGGCATCTTTGAAATACCTATACAAACTTGTTCCTACATAGTAACTTGCAACTTTGAATGAGAATGTGCTTGCTTACAGCAACGTGCTATATGTTCTGAATGCCCGAATTGGGAATCTGTGTCAAAACTTTGTTAGGAATTATGTGATCCTTCCTAGCTGGAAGTAAGGGAGTTGGGGCATGAAGTTATTTCGCGGAGTTGGACACATACCAAGTTTAGCTCAGTTCTGGGCATCTTTGAAATACCTATACAAACTTGTTCCTACATAGTAACTTGCAAATTTGAATGAGAATGTGCTTGCTTACAGCAACGTGCTATATGTTCTGAATGCCCGAATTGGGAATCTGTGTCAAAACTTTGTTAGGAATTTTGTGATCCTTACTAGCTGGAAGTAAGGGAGTTGGGGCATGAAGTTATTTCTAGAGGTTGGACACATACCAAGTTTAGCTCAGTTCTGGGCATCTTTGAAATACCTATACAAACTTGTTCCTACATAGTAACTTGCAACTTTGAATGAGAATGTGCTTGCTTACAGCAACGTGCTATATGTTCTGAATGCCCGAATTGGGAATCTGTGTCAAAACTTTGTTAGGAATTATGTGATCCTTACTAGCTGGAAGTAAGGGAGATGGGGCATGAAGTTATTTCTAGGAGTTGGAGACATACAACGTTTAGCTCAGTTCTGGGCATCTTTGAAATACCTATACAAACTTGTTCCTACATAGTAACTTGCAACTTTGAATGAGAATGTGCTTGCTTACAGCAACGTGCTATATGTTCTGAATGCCCGAATTGGGAATCTGTGTCAAAACATTTTTAGGAATTATGTGATCCTTACTAGCTGGAAGTAAGGGAGATGGGGCATGAAGTTATTTCCAGGAGTTGGAGACATACATCGGTTAGCTCAATTCTGGGCATCTTTGAAATACCTATACAAACTTGTTCCTACATAGTAACTTGCAACTTTGAATGAGAATGTGCTTGCTTACAGCAACGTGCTATATGTTCTGAATGCCCGAATTGGGCATCTGTGTCAAAACTTTGTAAGGAATTATGTGATCCTTACTAGCTGGAAGTAAGGGAGTTGGGGCATGAAGTTATTTCTAGAGGTTGGACACATACCAAGTTTAGCTCAGTTCTGGGCATCTTTGAAATACCTATACAAACTTGTTCCTACATAGTAACTTGCAACTTTGAATGAGAATGTGCTTGCTTACAGCAACGTGCTATATGTTCTGAATGCCCGAATTGGGAATCTGTGTCAAAAATTTGTTAGGAATTATGTGATCCTTACTAGCTGGAAGTAAGGGAGATGGGGCATGAAGTTATTTCTAGGAGTTGGAGACATACAACCTTTAGCTCAGTTCTGGGAATCTTTGAAATACCTATACAAACTTGTTCCTACATAGTAACTTGCAACTTTGAATGAGAATGTGCTTGCTTACAGCAACGTGCTATATGTTCTGAATGCCCGAATTGGGAATCTGTGTCAAAACTTTGTTAGGAATTATGTGATCCTTACTAGCTGGAAGTAAGGGAGATGGGGCATGAAGTTATTTCTAGGAGTTGGAGACATACAACGTTTAGCTCAGTTCTGGGCATCTTTGAAATACCTATACAAACTTGTTCCTACATAGTAACTTGCAACTTTGAATGAGAATGTGCTTGCTTACAGCAACGTGCTATATGTTCTGAATGCCCGAATTGGGAATCTGTGTCAAAACTTTGTTAGGAATTATGTGATCCTTACTAGCTGGAAGTAAGGGAGTTGGGGCATGAAGTTATTTCGAGGAGTTGGACACATACCAAGTTTAGCTCAGTTCTGGGCATCTTTGAAATACCTATACAAACTTGTTCCTACATAGTAACTTGCAACTTTGAATGAGAATGTGCTTGCTTACAGCAACTTGCTATATGTTCTGAATGCCCGAATTGGGAATCTGTGTCAAAACTTTGTTAGGAATTATGTGATCCTTACTAGCTGGAAGTAAGGGAGTTGGGGCATGAAGTTATTTCTAGAGGTTGGACACTTACCAAGTTTAGCTCAGTTCTGGGCATCTTTGAAATACCTATACAAACTTGTTCCTACATAGTAACTTGCAACTTTGAATGAGAATGTGCTTGCTTACAGCAACGTGCTATATGTTCTGAATGCCCGAATTGGGAATCTGTGTCAAAACTTTGTTAGGAATTATGTGATCCTTACTAGCTGGAAGTAAGGGAGATGGGGCATGAAGTTATTTCTAGGAGTTGGAGACATACAACGTTTAGCTCAGTTCTGGGCATCTTTGAAATACCTATACAAACTTGTTCCTACATAGTAACTTGCAACTTTGAATGAGAATGTGCTTGCTTACAGCAACGTGCTATATGTTCTGAATGCCCGAATTGGGAATCTGTGTCAAAACTTTGTTAGGAATTATGTGATCCTTACTAGCTGGAAGTAAGGGAGATGGGGCATGAAGTTATTTCTAGGAGTTGGAGACATACAACGTTTATCTCAGTTCTGGGCATCTTTGAAATACCTATACAAACTTGTTCCTACATAGTAACTTGCAACTTTGAATGAGAATGTGCTTGCTTACAGCAACGTGCTATGTGTTCTGAATGCCCGAATTGGGAATCTGAGTCAAAACTTTGTTAGGAATTATGTGATCCTTACTAGCTGGAAGTAGGGGAGTTGGGGCATGAAGTTATTTCGAGGAGTTGGACACATACCAAGTTTAGCTCAGTTCTGGGCATCTTTGAAATACCTATACAAACTTGTTCCTACATAGTAACTTGCAACTTTGAATGAGAATGTGCTTGCTTACAGCAACGTGCTATATGTTCTGAATGCCCGAATTGGGAATCTGTGTCAAAACTTTGTTAGGAATTATGTGATCCTTACTAGCTGGAAGTAAGGGAGATGGGGCATGAAGTTATTTCTAGGAGTTGGAGACATACAACGTTTAGCTCAGTTCTGGGCATCTTTGAAATACCTATACAAACTTGTTCCTACATAGTAACTTGCAACTTTGAATGAGAATGTGCTTGCTTACAGCAACGTGCTATATGTTCTGAATGCCCGAATTGGGAATCTGTGTCAAAACTTTGTTAGGAATTATGTGATCCTTACTAGCTGGCAGTAAGGGAGATGGGGCATGAAGTTTTTTCTAGGAGTTGGAGACATACAACGTTTAGCTCAGTTCTGGGCATCTTTGAAATACCTATACAAACTTGTTCCTACATAGTAACTTGCAACTTTGAATGAGAATGTGCTTGATTACAGCAACGTGCTATATGTTCTGAATGCCCGAATTGGGAATCTGTGTCAAAATTTGTTATTAATTATGTGATCCTTACTAGCTGGAAGTAAGGGAGTTGGGGCATGAAGGTATTTCTAGGAGTTGGAAACATACAACGTTTAGCTCAGTTCTGGGCATCTTTGAAATACCTATACAAACTTGTTCCTACATAGAAACTTGCAACTTTGAATGAGAATGTGCTTGCTTACAGCAACGTGCTATATGTTCTGAATGCCCGAATTGGGAATCTGTGTCTAAGCTTTGTTAGTAATTATGTGATCCTTACTAGCTGGAAGTAAGGGAGATGGGGCATGAAGTTATTTCTAGGAGTTGGAGACATACAACGTTTAGCTCAGTTCTGGGCATCTTTGAAATACCTATACAAACTTGTTCCTACATAGTAACTTGCAACTTTGAATGAGAATGTGCTTGCTTACAGCAACGTTCTATATGTTCTGAATGCCCGAATTGGGAATCTGTGTCAAAATTTGTTAGGAATTATGTGATCCTTACTAGCTGGAAGTAAGGGAGTTGGGGCATGAAGGTATTTCTAGGAGTTGGACACATACCAAGTTTAGCTCAGTTCTGGGCATCTTTGAAATACCTATACAAACTTGTTCCTACATAGCAACTTGCAACTTTGAATGAGAATGTGCTTGCTTACAGCAACGTGCTATATGTTCTGAATGCTCGAATTGGGAATCTGTGTCAAAACTTTGTTAGGAATTATGTGATCCTTACTAGCTGGAAGTAAGTGAGATGGGGCATGAAGTTATTTCTAGGAGTTGGAGACATACAATATTTAGCTCAGTTCTGGGCATCTTTGAAATACCTATACAAACTTGTTCCTACATAGTAACTTGCAACTTTGAATGAGAATGTGCTTGCTTACAGCAACGTGCTATGTGTTCTGAATGCCCGAATTGGGAATCTGTGTCAAAACTTTGTTAGGAATTATGTGATCCTTACTAGCTGGAAGTAAGGGAGATGGGGCATGAAGTTATTTCTTGGAGTTGGAGACATACAACGTTTAGCTCAGTTCTGGGCATCTTTGAAACACCTATACAAACTTGTTCCTACATAGTAACTTGCAACTTTGAATGAGAATGTGCTTGCTTACAGCAACGTGCTATATGTTCTGAATGTCCGAATTGGGAATCTGTGTCAAAACTTTTTTAGTAATTATGTGATCCTTACTAGCTGGAAGTAAGGGAGTTGGTGCATAAAGTTATTTCGAGGAGTTGGACACATACCAAGTTTAGCTCAGTTCTGGGCATCTTTGAAATACCTATACAAACTTGTTCCTACATAGAAACTTGCAACTTTGAATGAGAATGTGCTTGCTTACAGCAACGTGCTATATGTTCTGAATGCCCGAATTGGGATTCTGTGTCAAAGCTTTGTTAGGAATTATGTGATCCTTACTAGCTGGAAGTAAGGGAGATGGGGCATGAAGTTATTTCTAGGAGTTGGAGACATACAACGTTTAGCTCAGTTCTGGGCATCTTTGAAATACCTATACAAACTTGTTCCTACATAGTAACTTGCAACTTTGAATGAGAATGTGCTTGCTTACAGCAACGTGCTATATGTTCTGAATGCCCGAATTTGGAATCTGTGTCAAAATTTGTTAGGAATTATGTGATCCTTACTAGCTGGAAGTAAGGGAGTTGGGGCATGTAGGTATTTCTAGGAGTTGGACACATACCAAGTTTAGCTCAGTTCTGGGCATCTTTGAAATACCTATACAAACTTGTTCCTACATAGTAACTTGCAACTTTGAATGAGAATGTGCTTGCTTACAGCAACGTGCTATATGTTCTGAATGCCCGAATTGGGAATCTGTGTCAAAACTTTGTTAGGAATTATGTGATCCTTATTAGCTGGAAGTAAGGGAGATGTGGCATGAAGTTATTTCTAGGAGTTGCAGACATACAACGTTTAGCTCAGTTCTGGGCATCTTTGAAATACCTATACAAACTTGTTCCTACATAGTAACTTGCAACTTTGAATGAGAATGTGCTTGCTTACAGCAACGTGCTATATGTTCTGAATGCCCGAATTGGGAATCTGTGTCAAAACTTTGTTAGGAATTATGTGATACTTACTAGCTGGAAGTAAGGGAGTTGGGGCATGAAGTTATTTCTAGAGGTTGGACACATACCAAGTTTAGCTCAGTTCTGGGCATCTTTGAAATACCTATACAAACTTGTTCCTACATAGTAACTTGCAACTTTGAATGAGAATGTGCTTGCTTACAGCAACGTGCTATATGTTCTGAATGCCCGAATTGGGAATCTGTGTCAAAACTTTGTTAGGAATTATGTGATCCTTACTAGCTGGAAGTAAGGGAGTTGGGGCATGAAGTTATTTCTAAAGGTTGGACACATACCAAGTTTAGCTCAGTTCTGGGCATCTTTGAAATACCTATACAAACTTGTTCCTACATAGTAACTTGCAACTTTGAATGAGAATGTGCTTGCTTACAGCAACGTGCTATATGTTCTGAATGCCCGAATTGGGAATCTGTGTCAAAACTTTTTTAGGAATTATGTGATCCTTACTAGCTGGAAGTAAGGGAGATGGGGCATGAAGTTATTTCTAGGAGTTGGAGACATACAACGTTTAGCTCAGTTCTGGGCATCTTTGAAAAACCTATACAAACTTGTTCCTACATAGTAACTTGCAACTTTGAATCAGAATGTGCTTGCTTACAGCAACGTGCTATATGTTCTGAATGCCCGAATTGGGAATCTGTGTCAAAACTTTGTTAGGAATTATGTGATCCTTACTAGCTGGAAGTAAGGGAGATGGGGCATGAAGTTATTTCTAGGAGTTGGAGACATACAACGTTTATCTCAGTTCTGGGCATCTTTGAAATACCTATACAAACTTGTTCTTACATAGGAACTTGCAAGTTTGAATGAGAATGTGCTTGCTTACAGCAACGTGCTATGTGTTCTGAATGCCCGAATTGGGAATCTGTGTCAAAACTTTGTTAGGAATTATGTGATCCTTACTAGCTGGAAGTAGGGGAGCTGGGGCATGAAGTTATTTCGAGGAGTTGGACACATACCAAGTTTAGCTCAGTTCTGGGCATCTTTGAAATACCTATACAAACTTGTTCCTACATAGTAACTTGCAACTTTGAATGAGAATGTGCTTGCTTACAGCAACGTGCTATATGTTCTGAATGCCCGAATTGGGAATCTGTGTCAAAACTTTGTTAGGAATTATGTGATCCTTACTAGCTGGAAGTAAGGGAGATGGGGCATGAAGTTATTTCTAGGAGTTGGAGACATACAACGTTTAGCTCAGTTCTGGGCATCTGTGAAATACCTATACAAACTTGTTCCTACATAGTAACTTGCAACTTTGAATGAGAATGTGCTTGCTTACAGCAACGTGCTATATGTTCTGAATGCCCGAATTGGGAATCTGTGTCAAAACTTTGTTAGGAATTATGCGATCCTTACTAGCTGGAAGTAAGGGAGATGGGGCATGAAGTTATTTCTAGGAGTTGGAGACATACAACGTTTAGCTCAGTTCTGGGCATCTTTGAAATACCTATACAAACTTGTTCCTACATAGTAACTTGCAACTTTGAATGAGAATGTGCTTGATTACAGCAACGTGCTATATGTTCTGAATGCCCGAATTGGGAATCTGTGTCAAAATTTGTTAGGAATTATGTGATCCTTACTAGCTGGAAGTAAGGGAGTTGGGGCATGAAGGTATTTCTAGGAGTTGGAGACATACAACGTTTAGCTCAGTTCTGGGCATCTTTGAAATACCTATACAAACTTGTTCCTACATAGTAACTTGCAACTTTGAATGAGAATGTGCTTGCTTACAGCAACGTGCTATATGTTCTGAATGCCCGAATTGGGAATCTGTGTCTAAGCTTTGTTAGTAATTATGTGATCCTTACTAGCTGGAAGTAAGGGAGATGGGGCATGAAGTTATTTCTAGGAGTTGGATACATACAACGTTTAGCTCAGTTCTGGGCATCTTTGAAATACCTATACAAACTTGTTCCTACATAGTAACTTGCAACTTTGAATGAGAATGTGCTTGCTTACAGCAACGTTCTATATGTTCTGAATGCCCGAATTGGGAATCTGTGTCAAATTTTGTTAGGAATTATGTGATCCTTACTAGCTGGAAGAAAGGGAGTTGGGGCATGAAGGTATTTCTAGGAGTTGGACACATACCAAGTTTAGCTCAGTTCTGGGCATCTTTGAAATACCTATACAAACTTGTTCCTACATAGCAACTTGCAACTTTGAATGAGAATGTGCTTGCTTACAGCAACGTGCTATATGTTCTGAATGCCCGAATTGGGAATCTGTGTCAAAACTTTGTTAGGAATTATGTGATCCTTACTAGCTGGAAGTAAGTGAGATGGGGCATGAAGTTATTTCTAGGAGTTGGAGACATACAATATTTAGCTCAGTTCTGGGCATCTTTGAAATACCTATACAAACTTGTTCCTACATAGTAACTTGCAACTTTGAATGAGAATGTGCTTGCTTACAGCAACGTGCTATGTGTTCTGAATGCCCGAATTGGGAATCTGTGTCAAAACTTTGTTAGGAATTATGTGATCCTTACTAGCTGGAAGTAAGGGAGATGGGGCATGAAGTTATTTCTAGTAGTTGGAGACATACAACGTTTAGCTCAGTTCTGGGCATCTTTGAAATACCTATACAAACTTGTTCCTACATAGTAACTTGCAACTTTGAATGAGAATGTGCTTGCTTACAGCAACGTGCTATATGTTCTGAATGTCCGAATTGGGAATCTGTGTCAAAACTTTTTTAGTAATTATGTGATCCTTACTAGCTGGAAGTAAGGGAGTTGGTGCATGAAGTTATTTCGAGGAGTTGGACACATACCAAGTTTAGCTCAGTTCTGGGCATCTTTGAAATACCTATACAAACTTGTTCCTACATAGAAACTTGCAACTTTGAATGAGAATGTGCTTGCTTACAGCAACGTGCTATATGTTCTGAATGCCCGAATTGGGATTCTGTGTCAAAGCTTTGTTAGGAATTATGTGATCCTTACTAGCTGGAAGTAAGGGAGATGGGGCATGAAGTTATTTCTAGGAGTTGGACACATACAACGTTTAGCTCAGTTCTGGGCATCTTTGAAATACCTATACAAACTTGTTCCTACATAGTAACTTGCAACTTTGAATGAGAATGTGCTTGCTTACAGCAACGTGCTATATGTTCTGAATGCCCGAATTGGGAATCTGTGTCAAAATTTGTTAGGAATTATGTGATCCTTACTAGCTGGAAGTAAGGGAGTTGGGGCATGAAGGTATTTCTAGGAGTTGGACACATACCAAGTTTAGCTCAGTTCTGGGCATCTTTGAAATACCTATACAAACTTGTTCCTACATAGTAACTTGCAACTTTGAATGAGAATGTGCTTGCTTACAGCAACGTGCTATATGTTCTGAATGCCCGAATTGGGAATCTGTGTCAAAACTTTTTTAGGAATTATGTGATCCTTACTAGCTGGAAGTAAGGGAGATGGGGCATGAAGTTATTTCCAGGAGTTGGAGACATACATCGGTTAGCTCAATTCTGGGCATCTTTGAAATACCTATACAAACTTGTTCCTACATAGTAACTTGCAACTTTGAATGAGAATGTGCTTGCTTACAGCAACGTGCTATATGTTCTGAATGCCCGAATTGGGCATCTGTGTCAAAACTTTGTAAGGAATTATGTGATCCTTACTAGCTGGAAGTAAGGGAGTTGGGGCATGAAGTTATTTCTAGAGGTTGGACACATACCAAGTTTAGCTCAGTTCTGGGCATCTTTGAAATACCTATACAAACTTGTTCCTACATAGTAACTTGCAACTTTGAATGAGAATGTGCTTGCTTACAGCAACGTGCTATATGTTCTGAATGCCCGAATTGGGAATCTGTGTCAAAAATTTGTTAGGAATTATGTGATCCTTACTAGCTGGAAGTAAGGGAGATGGGGCATGAAGTTATTTCTAGGAGTTGGAGACACACAACCTTTAGCTCAGTTCTGGGCATCTTTGAAATACCTATACAAACTTGTTCCTACATAGTAACTTGCAACTTTGAATGAGAATATGCTTGCTTACAGCAACGTGCTATATGTTCTGAATGCCCGAATTGGGAATCTGTGTCAAAACTTTGTTAGGAATTATGTGATCCTTATTAGCTGGAAGTAAGGGAGATGGGGCATGAAGTTATTTCTAGGAGTTGCAGACATACAACTTTTAGCTCAGTTCTGGACATCTTTGAAATACCTATACATACTTGTTCCTACATAGTATCTTGCAACTTTGAATGAGAATGTGCTTGCTTACAGCAACGTGCTATATGTTCTGAATGCCCGAATTGGGAATCTGTGTCAAAACTTTGTTAGGAATTATGTGATCCTAACTAGCTGGAAGTAAGGGAGTTGGGGCATGAATTCTTTTTTAGAGGTTGGACACCTACCAAGTTTAGCTCAGTTCTGGGCATCTTTGAAATACCTATACAAACTTGTTCCTACATAGTAACTTGCAACTTTGAATGAGAATGTGCTTGCTTACAGCAACGTGCTATATGTTCTGAATGCCCGAATTGGGAATCTGTGTCAAAACTTTGTTAGGAATTATGTGATCCTTACTAGCTGGAAGTAAGGGAGTTGGGGCATGAGGTTATTTCGAGGAGTTGGACACATACCAAGTTTAGCTCAGTTCTGGGCATCTTTGTAATACCTATACAAACTTGTTCCTACATAGTAACTTGCAACTTTGAATGAGAATGTGCTTGCTTACAGCAACGTGCTATATGTTCTGAATGCCCGAATTGGGAATCTGTGTCAAAACTTTGTTAGGAATTATGTGATCCTTACTAGCTGGAAGTAAGGGAGTTGGGGCATGAAGTTATTTCTAGAGGTTGGACACATACTAAGTTTAGCTCAGTTCTGGGCATCTTTGAAATACATATACAAACTTGTTCCTACATAGTAACTTGCAACTTTAAATGAGAATGTGCTTTCTTACAGCAACGTGCTATATGTTCTGAATGCCCGAATTGGGAATCTGTGTCAAAACTTTGTTAGGAATTATGTGATCCTTACTAGCTGGAAGTAAGGGAGATGGGGCATGAAGTTATTTCTAGGAGTTGGAGACATACAACGGTTAGCTCAGTTCTGGGCATCTTCGAAATACCTATACAAACTTGTTCCTACATAGTAACTTGCAACTTTGAATGAGAATGTGCTTGCTTACAGCAACGTGATATATGTTCTGAATGCCCGAATTGGGAATCTGTGTCAAAACTTTGTTAGGAATTATGTGATCCTTACTAGCTGGAAGTAAGGGAGATGGGTCATGAAGTTATTTCTAGGAGTTGGAGACATACAACATTTAGCTCAGTTCTGGGCATCTTTGAAATACCTATACAAACTTGTTCCTACATAGTAACTTGCAACTTTGAATCAGAATGTGCTTGCTTACAGCAACGTGCTATATGTTCTGAATGCCCGAATTGGGAATCTGTGTCAAAACTTTGTTGGGAATTATGTGATCCTTACTAGCTGGAAGTAAGGGAGATGGGGCATGAAGTTATTTCTAGGAGTTGGAGACATACCAAGTTTAGCTCAGTTCTGGGCATCTTTGAAATACCTATACAAACTTGTTCCTACATAGTAACTTGCAACTTTGAATCAGAATGTGCTTGCTTACAGCAACGTGCTATATGTTCTGAATGCCCGAATTGGGAATCTGTGTCAAAACTTTGTTAGGAATTATGTGATCCTTACTAGCTGGAAGTAAGGGAGATGGGGCATGAAGTTATTTCTAGGAGTTGGAGACATACATCGGTTAGCTCAGTTCTGGGCATCTTTGAAATACCTATACAAACTTGTTCCTACATAGTAACTTGCAACTTTGAATGAGAATGTGCTTGCTTACAGCAACGTGCTATATGTTCTGAATGCCCGAATTGGGAATCTGTGTCAAAACTTTGTTAGGAATTATGTGATCCTTACTAGCTGGAAGTAAGGGAGTTGGGGCATGAAGTTATTTCTAGAGGTTGGACACATACCAAGTTTAGCTCAGTTCTGGGCATCTTTGAAATACCTATACAAACTTGTTCCTACATAGTAACTTGCAACTTTGAATCAGAATGTGCTTGCTTACAGCAACGTGCTATATGTTCTGAATGCCCGAATTGGGAATCTGTGTCAAAACTTTGTTAGGAATTATGTGATCCTTACTAGCTGGAAGTAAGGGAGATGGGGCATGAAGTTATTTCTAGGAGTTGGAGACATACAACGTTTAGCTCAGTTCTGGGCATCTTTGAAATACCTATACAAACTTGTTCCTACATAGTAACTTGCAACTTTGAATGAGAATGTGCTTGCTTACAGCAACGTGCTATATGTTCTGAATGCCCGAATTGGGAATCTGTGTCAAAACTTTGTTAGGAATTATGTGATCCTTTCTAGCTGGAAGTAAGGGAGTTGGGGCATGAAGTTATTTCGAGGAGTTGGACACATACCAAGTTTAGCTCAGTTCTGGGCATCTTTGTAATACCTATACAAACTTGTTCCTACATAGAAACTTGCAACTTTGAATCAGAATGTGCTTGCTTACAGCAACGTGCTATATGTTCTGAATGCCCGAATTGGGAATCTGTGTCAAAACTTTGTTAGGAATTATGTGATCCTTATTAGCTGGAAGTAAGGGAGATGGGGCATGAAGTTATTTCTAGGAGTTGCAGACATACAACGTTTAGCTCAGTTCTGGGCATCTTTGAAATACCTATACAAACTTGTTCCTACATAGTAACTTGCAACTTTGAATGAGAATGTGCTTGCTTACAGCAACGTGCTATATGTTCTGAATGCCCGAATTGGGAATCTGTGTCAAAACTTTGTTAGGAATTATGTGATCCTTACTAGCTGGAAGTAAGGGAGTTGGGGCATGAAGTTATTTTTAGAGGTTGGACACCTACCAAGTTTAGCTCAGTTCTGGGCATCTTTGAAATACCTATACAAACTTGTTCCTACATAGTAACTTGCAACTTTGAATGAGAATGTGCTTGCTTACAGCAACGTGCTATATGTTCTGAATGCCCGAATTGGGAATCTGTGTCAAAACTTTGTTAGGAATTATGTGATCCTTACTAGCTGGAAGTAAGGGAGTTGGGGCATGAAGGTATTTCTAGGAGTTGGACACATACCAAGTTTAGCTCAGTTCTGGGCATCTTTGAAATACCTATACAAACTTGTTCCTACATAGCAACTTGCAACTTTGAATGAGAATGTGCTTGCTTACAGCAACGTGCTATATGTTCTGAATGCCCGAATTGGGAATCTGTGTCAAAACTTTGTTAGGAATTATGTGATCCTTACTAGCTGGAAGTAAGTGAGATGGGGCATGAAGTTATTTCTAGGAGTTGGAGACATACAATATTTAGCTCAGTTCTGGGCATCTTTGAAATACCTATACAAACTTGTTCCTACATAGTAACTTGCAACTTTGAATGAGAATGTGCTTGCTTACAGCAACGTGCTATGTGTTCTGAATGCCCGAATTGGGAATCTGTGTCAAAACTTTGTTAGGAATTATGTGATCCTTACTAGCTGGAAGTAAGGGAGATGGGGCATGAAGTTATTTCTAGTAGTTGGAGACATACAACGTTTAGCTCAGTTCTGGGCATCTTTGAAATACCTATACAAACTTGTTCCTACATAGTAACTTGCAACTTTGAATGAGAATGTGCTTGCTTACAGCAACGTGCTATATGTTCTGAATGTCCGAATTGGGAATCTGTGTCAAAACTTTTTTAGTAATTATGTGATCCTTACTAGCTGGAAGTAAGGGAGTTGGTGCATGAAGTTATTTCGAGGAGTTGGACACATACCAAGTTTAGCTCAGTTCTGGGCATCTTTGTAATACCTATACAAACTTGTTCCTACATAGTAACTTGCAACTTTGAATGAGAATGTGCTTGCTTACAGCAACGTGCTATATGTTCTGAATGCCCGAATTGGGAATCTGTGTCAAAACTTTGTTAGGAATTATGTGATCCTTACTAGCTGGAAGTAAGGGAGTTGGGGCATGAAGTTATTTCTAGAGGTTGGACACATACTAAGTTTAGCTCAGTTCTGGGCATCTTTGAAATACCTATACAAACTTGTTCCTACATAGTAACTTGCAACTTTAAATGAGAATGTGCTTTCTTACAGCAACGTGCTATATGTTCTGAATGCCCGAATTGGGAATCTGTGTCAAAACTTTGTTAGGAATTATGTGATCCTTACTAGCTGGAAGTAAGGGAGATGGGGCATGAAGTTATTTCTAGGAGTTGGAGACATACAACGGTTAGCTCAGTTCTGGGCATCTTCGAAATACCTATACAAACTTGTTCCTACATAGTAACTTGCAACTTGGAATGAGAATGTGCTTGCTTACAGCAACGTGATATATGTTCTGAATGCCCGAATTGGGAATCTGTGTCAAAACTTTGTTAGGAATTATGTGATCCTTACTAGCTGGAAGTAAGGGAGATGGGTCATGAAGTTATTTCTAGGAGTTGGAGACATACAACATTTAGCTCAGTTCTGGGCATCTTTGAAATACCTATACAAACTTGTTCCTACATAGTAACTTGCAACTTTGAATCAGAATGTGCTTGCTTACAGCAACGTGCTATATGTTCTGAATGCCCGAATTGGGAATCTGTGTCAAAACTTTGTTGGGAATTATGTGATCCTTACTAGCTTGAAGTAAGGGAGATGGGGCATGAAGTTATTTCTAGGAGTTGGAGACATACCAAGTTTAGCTCAGTTCTGGGCATCTTTGAAATACCTATACAAACTTGTTCCTACATAGTAACTTGCAACTTTGAATCAGAATGTGCTTGCTTACAGCAACGTGCTATATGTTCTGAATGCCCGAATTGGGAATCTGTGTCAAAACTTTGTTAGGAATTATGTGATCCTTACTAGCTGGAAGTAAGGGAGATGGGGCATGAAGTTATTTCTAGGAGTTGGAGACATACATCGGTTAGCTCAGTTCTGGGCATCTTTGAAATACCTATACAAACTTGTTCCTACATAGTAACTTGCAACTTTGAATGAGAATGTGCTTGCTTACAGCAACGTGCTATATGTTCTGAATGCCCGAATTGGGAATCTGTGTCAAAACTTTGTTAGGAATTATGTGATCCTTACTAGCTGGAAGTAAGGGAGTTGGGGCATGAAGTTATTTTTAGAGGTTGGACACCTACCAAGTTTAGCTCAGTTCTGGGCATCTTTGAAATACCTATACAAACTTGTTCCTACATAGTAACTTGCAACTTTGAATGAGTATGTGCTTGCTTACAGCAACGTGCTATATGTTCTGAATGCCCGAATTGGGAATCTGTGTCAAAACTTTGTTAGGAATTATGTGATCCTTACTAGCTGGAAGTAAGTGAGATGGGGCATGAAGTTATTTCTAGGAGTTGGAGACATACCAAGTTTAGCTCAGTTCTGGGCATCTTTGAAATACCTATACAAACTTGTTCCTACATAGTAACTTTCAACTTTGAATCAGAATGTGCTTGCTTACAGCAACGTGCTATATGTTCTGAATGCCCGAATTGGGAATCTGTGTCAAAACTTTGTTAGGAATTATGTGATCCTTACTTGCTGGAAGTAAGGGAGATGGGGCATGAAGTTATTTCTAGGAGTTGGAGACATACAACGTTTAGCTCAGTTCTGGGCATCTTTGAAATACCTATACAAACTTGTTCCTACATAGTAACTTGCAACTTTGAATGAGAATGTGCTTGCTTACAGCAACGTGCTATATGTTCTGAATGCCCGAATTGGGAATCTGTGTCAAAACATTGTTAGGAATTATGTGATCCTTACTAGCTGGAAGTAAGGGAGTTGGGGCATGAAGTTATTTCTAGGAGTTGGACACATACCAAGTTTAGCTCAGTTCTGGGCATCTTTGAAATACCTATACAAACTTGTTCCTACATAGTAACTTGCAACTTTGAATGAGAATGTGCTTGCTTACAGCAACGTGCTATATGTTCTGAATGCCCGAATTGGGAATCTGTGTCAAAACTTTGTTAGGAATTATGTGATCCTTACTAGCTGGAAGTAAGGGAGATGGGGCATGATGTTATTTCTAGGAGTTGGAGACATACAACGTTTAGCTCAGTTCTGGGCATCTTTGAAATACCTATACAAACTTGTTCCTACATAGTAACTTGCAACTTTGAATGAGAATGTGCTTGCTTACAGCAACGTGCTATATGTTCTGAATGCCCGAATTGGGAATCTGTGTCAAAACTTTGTTAGGAATTATGTGATCCTTACTAGCTGGAAGTAAGGGAGATGGGGCATGAAGTTATTTCTAGGAGTTGGAGACATACAACGTTTAGCTCAGTTCTGGGCATCTTTGAAACACCTATACAAACTTGTTGCTACATAGTAACTTGCAACTTTGAATCAGAATGTGCTTGCTTACAGCAACGTGCTATATGTTCTGAATGCCCGAATTGGGAATCTGTGTCAAATCTTTGCTAGGAATTATGTGATCCTTACTAGCTGGAAGTAAGGGAGATGGGGCATGAAGTTATTTCTAGGAGTTGGACACATACCAAGTTTAGCTCAGTTCTGGGCATCTTTGAAATACCTATACAAACTTGTTCCTACATAGTAACTTGCAACTTTGAATGAGAATGTGCTTGCTTACAGCAACGTACTATATGTTCTGAATGCCCGAATTGGGAATCTGTGTCAAAACTTTGTGTGAATTATGTGATCCTTCCTGGATGGAAGTAAGGGAGATGGCGCATGAAGTTATTTCTAGGAGTTGGAGACATACAACGTTTAGCTCAGTTCTGGGTATCTTTCAAATACCTATACAAACTTGTTCCTACATAGTAACTTGCAACATTGAATTGAATGTGCTTGCTTACAGCAACGTGCTACATGTTCTGAATGCCCGAATTGGGAATCTGTGTCAAAATTTTGTTAGGAATTATGTGATCCTTACTAGCTGGAAGTAAGGGAGATGGGGCATGAAGTTATTTCTAGGAGTTGGAGACATACCAAGTTTAGCTCAGTTCTGGGCATCTTTGAAATACCTATACAAACTTGTTCCTACATAGTAACTTGCAACTTTGAATGAGAATGTGCTTGCTTACAGCAACGTGCTATATGTTCTGAATGCCCGAATTGGGAATCTGTGTCAAAACTTTGTTAGGAATTATGTGATCCTTAGTAGCTGGAAGTAAGGGAGATGGGGCATGAAGTTATTTCTAGGAGTTGGAGACATACCAAGTTTAGCTCAGTTCTGGGCATTTTTGAAATACCTATACAAACTTGTTCCTACATAGTAACTTGCAACTTTGAATGAGAATGTGCTTGCTTACATCAACGTGCTATATGTTCTGAATGCCCGAATTGGCAATCTGTGTCAAAACTTTGTTAGGAATTATGTGATCCTTACTAGCTAGAAGTGAGGGACTTGGGGCATGAAGGTATTTCTAGGAGTTGAACACATACCAAGTTTAGCACAGTTCTGGGCATCTTTGAAATACCTATACAAACTTGCTCCTACATAGTAACTTGCAAATTTGAATCAGAATGTGCTTTCTTAGAGCAACGTGCTATATGTTCTGAATGCACGAATTGGGAATCTGTGTCAAAACTTTGTTAGAAATTATGTGATCCTTCCTAGATGGAAGTAAGGGAGATGGGGCATGAAGTTATTTCCAGGAGTTGGAGACATACAACGTTTAGCTCAGTTCTGGGCATCTTTGAAATACCTATACAAACTTGTTCCTACATAGTAACTTGCAACTTTGAATTGAATTTGCTTGCTTACAGCAACGTGCTACATGTTCTGAATGCCCGAATTGGGAATCTGTGTCAAAAATTTGTTAGGAATTATGTGATCCTTACTAGCTGGAAGTAAGGGTGATGGGGCATGAAGTTATTTCTAGGAGTTGCAGACATACAACGTTTAACTCAGTTCTGGGCATCTTTGAAAGTCCTATTCAAACTTGTTCCTACATAGTACCTTGCAACTGTGAATGAGAATGTGCTTGCTTACAGCAACGTGCTACATGTTCTGAATGCTTGAATTGGGAATCTGTGTCAAAACTTTGTTAGAAATTTTGTGATCCTTACTAGATGGAAGTAAGGGAGATTGGGCATGAAGTTATTTCCAGGAGTTGGAGACATACAACGTTTAGCTCAGTTCTGGACATCTTTGAAATACCTATACAAACTTGTTCCTACATAGTAACTTGCATCTTTCAATTGAATGTGCTTGCTTACAGCAACGTGCTACATGTTCTAAATGCCCGAAGTGGTAATCTGTGTCAAAACTTTGTTAGGAATTATGTGATGCTTACTAGCTGGAAGTAAGGGAGATGGGGCATGAAGTTATTTCTAGGAGTTGGAGACATACAAAGTTTAGCTCAGTTCTGGGCATCTTTGAAATACCTATACAAACTTGTTCCTACATGGTAACTTTCAACTTTGAATGAGAATGTGCTTGCTTACAGCAACTTGCTATATGTTCTGAATGCCCGAATTGGGAATCTGTGTCAAAACACTATTAGGAATTATGTGATCCTTACTAGCTGGAAGTAAGGGAGTTGGGGCATGAAGTTATTTCTAGAGGTTGGACACATACCAAGTTTAGCTCAGTTCAGGGCATCTTTGAAATACCTATACAAACTTATTCCTACATAGTAACTTGCAACTTTGAATGAGAATGTGCTTGCTTACAGCAACGTGCTACATGTTCTGAATGCCCGAATTGCGAATCTGTGTCAAAACTTTTTTAGGAATTATGTGATCCTTACTAGCTGGAAGTAAGGGAGATGGGGCATGAAGTTATTTCTAGGAGTTGGACACATACAAAGTTTAGCTCAGTTCTGGGCATCTTTGAAATACCTATACAAACTTGTTCCTACATGTTAACTTGCAACTTTGAATGAGAATGTGATTGCTTACATCAACGTGCTATATGTTCTGAATGCCCGAATTGGGAATCTGTGTTAAATTTTGTTAGGAATTATGTGATCCTTAGTAGCTGGAAGTAAGGGAGTTGGGGCATGAAGTTATGTCTAGGAGTTGGACACATACCAAGATTAGTTCAGTTCTGGGTATCTTTGAAATACCTATACAAACTTGTTCCTACATAGTAACTTGCAACTTTGAATGAGAATGTGCTTGCTTACAGCAACGTGCTATATGTTCTGAATGCCCGAATTGGGAATCTGTGTCAAAACTTTGTTAGGAATTATGTGATCCTTATTAGCAGGAAGTAAGGGAGATGGGGCATGAAGTTATTTCTAGGAGTTGGACACATACCAAGTTTAGCTCAGTTCTGGGCATCTTTGAAATACCTATACAAACTTGTTCCTACATAGTAACTTGCAACTTTGTATGAGAATGTGCTTGCTTACAGCAACGTGCTATATGTTCTGAATGCCCGAATTGGGAATCTGTGTCAAAACTTTGTTAGGAATTATGGGATCCTTACTAGCTGGAAGTAAGGGAGTTGGGGCATGAAGTTATTTCGAGGAGTTGGACACATACCAAGTTTAGCTCAGTTCTGGGCATCTTTGAAATACCTATACAAACTTGTTCCTACATAGTAACTTGCAACTTTGAAAGAGAATGTGCTTGCTTACATCAACGTGCTATATGTTCTGAATGCCCGAATTGGGAATCTGTGTCAAAATTTTGTTAGAAATTGTGTGATTCTTACTAGCTGAAAGTAAGGGAGATTGGGCATGAAGTTATTTCTAGAAGTTGGAGACATACAACGTTTAGGTCAGTTCTGGGCATTTTTGAAATACCTATACAAACTTGTTCCTACATAGTAACTTGCAACTTTGAATGAGAATGTGCTTGCTTACAGCAACGTGCTATATGTTCTGAATGCCCGATTTGGGAATCTGTGTCAAAACTTTGTTAGAAATTATGTGATCCTTACTAGCTGGAAGTAAGTGAGATGGGGCATGAAGTTATTTCTAGGAGTTCGAGACATACAACGTTTAGCTCAGTTCTGGGCATCTTTGAAATACCTATACAAACTTGTTCCTACATAGTACTTGCAACTTTGAATGAGAATGTGCTTGCTTACAGCAACGTGCTATATGTTCTGAATGCCTGAATTGGGTATCTGTGTCAAAACTTTTTTAGAAATTATGTGATCCTTACTAGCTGGAAGTAAGTGAGATGGGGCATGAAGTTATTTCTAGGAATTGGAGACATACAAAGTTTAGCTCAGTTCTGGGCATCTTTGAAATACCTATACAAACTTGTTCCTACATAGTAACTTGCAACTTTGAATGAGAATGTGCTTGCTTACAGCAACTTTCTATATGTTCTGAATGCCCGAATTGGGAATCTGTGTCAAATCTTTGTTAGGAATTATGTGATCCTTACTAGCTGGAAGTAAGTGAGATGGGGCATGAAGTTATTTCTAGGAGTTGGACACATACCAAGTTTAGCTCAGTTCTGGGCATCTTTGAAATACCTATACAAACTTGTTTCTACATAGTAACTTACAACTTTGAATGAGAATGTGCTTGCTTACAGCAACGTGCTATATGTTCTGAATGCCCGAATTGGGAATCTGTGTCAAATCTTTGTTAGGAATTATGTGATCCTTACTAGCTGGAAGTAAGGGAGATTGGGCATGAAGTTATTTCTAGGAGTTGGAGACATACAACGTTTAGCTCAGTTCTGGGCATCTTTGAAATTCCTATACAAACTTGTTCCTACATAGTTACTTGCAACTTTGAATGAGAATGTGCTTGCTTACAGCAACGTGCTATATGTTCTGAATGCCCGAATTGGGAATCTGTGTCAAAACTTTGTTAGAAATTATGTGATCCTTACTAGCTGGAAGTAAGGGAGATGGGGCATGTAGTTATTTCTAGGAGTTGGAGACAAACAACGTTTAGCTCAGTTCTGGGCATCTTTGAAATACCTATACAAACTTGTTCCTACATAGTAACTTGCAACTTTGAATGAGAATGTGCTTGCTTACAGCAATGTGCTATATGTTCTGAATGCCCGAATTGGGAATCTGTGTCAAATCTTTGTTAGGAATTATGTGATCTTTACTAGCTGGAAGTAAGGGTGATGGGGCATGAAGTTATTTCTAGGAGTTGGAGACATACCAAGTTTAGCTCAGTTCTGGGCATCTTTGAAATACCTTTACAAACTTATTCCTACTTAGTAACTTGCAACTTTGAATGAGAATGTGCTTGCTTACAGCAACGTGCTATATGTTCTGAATGCCCGAATTGGGAATCTGTGTCAAAACTTTGTTAGGTATTATGTGATCCTTACTAGCTGGAAGTAAGGGAGATGGGGCATGAAGTTATTTCTAGGAGTTGGAGACATACAACGGTTAGCTCAGTTCTGGGCATCTTTGAAATACCTATACAAACTTGTTCCTAAATAGTAACTTGCAACTTTGAATTGAATGTGCTTGCTTACAGCAACGTGCTACATGTTCTGAACGTCCGAATTGGGAATCTGTGTCAAAACTTTGTTAGGAATTATGTGATCCTTACTAGGTGGAGGTAAGGGTGATGGGGCATGAAGTTATTTCTAGGAGTTGGAGACATACCAAGTTTAGCTCAGTTCTGGGCATCTTTGAAATACCTATACAAACTTGTTCCTACATAGTAACTTGCAACTTTGAATGAGAATGTGCTTGCTTAGAGCAACGTGCTATATGTTCTGAATGACCGAATTGGGAATCTGTGTCAAAACTTTGTTAGAAATTATGTGATCCTTACTAGCTGGAAGTAAGTGAGATGGGGCATGATGTTGTTTCTAGGAGTTGGAGACATACAACGTTTCGCTCAGTTCTGGCCATCTTTGAAATACCTATACAAACTTGTTCCTACATAGTAACTTGCAACTTTGAATGAGAATGTGCTTGCTTACAGCAACGTGCTACATGTTCTGAATGCCCGAATTGGGAATCTGTGTCAAAACTTTGTTAGGAATTATGTGATCCTTACTAGCTGGAAGTAAGGGAGATGGGGCATGAAGTTATTTCTAGGAGTTGGACACATACAAAGTTTAGCTCAGTTCTAGACATCTTTGAAATACCTATACATACTTGTTCCTACATAGTAACTTGCAACTTTGAATGAGAATGTGATTGCTTACAGCAACGTGCTATATGTTCTGAATGCCCGAATTGGGAATCTGTGTCAAATTTTGTTAGGAATTATGTGATCCTTACTAGCTGGAAGTAAGTGAGAGGTGGTATGAAGGTATTTCTAGGAGTTGGACACATACCAAGTTTAGCTCAGTTCTGGGCATCTTTGAAATACCTATACAAACTTGTTCCTACATAGTAACTTGCAACTTTGAATGAGAATGTGCTTGCTTACAGCAACGTGCTATATGTTCTGAATGCCCGAATTGGGAATCTGTGCCAAAACTTTGTTAGGAATTATGTGATCCTTACTAGCAGGAAGTAAGGGAGATTGGACATGAAGTTATTTCTAGGAGTTGGAGACATACAAGGTTTAGCTCAGTTCTGGGCATCTTTGAAATTCCTATACAAACTTGTTCCTACACAGTAACTTGCAACTTTGAATGAGAATGTGCTTGCTTACAGCAACGTGCTATATGTTCTGAATGCCTGAATTAGGAATCTGTGTCAAAACTTTTTTAGAAATTATGTGATCCTTACTAGCTGGAAGTAAGTGAGATGGGGCATGAAGTTATTTCTAGGAATTGGAGACATACAAAGTTTAGCTCAGTTCTGGGCATCTTTGAAATACCTATACAAACTTGTTCCTACATAGTAACTTGCAACTTTGAATGAGAATGTGCTTGCTTACAGCAACTTTCTATATGTTCTGAATGCCCGAATTGGGAATCTGTGTCAAATCTTTGTTAGGAATTATGTGATCCTTACTAGCTGGAAGTAAGTGAGATGGGGCATGAAGTTATTTCTAGGAGTTGGACACATACCAAGTTTAGCTCAGTTCTGGGCATCTTTGAAATACCTATACAAACTTGTTTCTACATAGTAACTTACAACTTTGAATGAGAATGTGCTTGCTTACAGCAACGTGCTATAAGTTCTGAATGCCCGAATTGGGAATCTGTGTCAAAACTTTGTTAGGAATTATGTGATCCTTACTAGCTGGAAGTAAGGGAGATTGGGCATGAAGTTATTTCTAGGAGTTGGAGACATACAACGTTTAGCTCAGTTCTGGGCATCTTTGAAATTCCTATACAAACTTGTTCCTACATAGTTACTTGCAACTTTGAATGAGAATGTGCTTGCTTACAGCAACGTGCTATATGTTCTGAATGCCCGAATTGGGAATCTGTGTCAAAACTTTGTTAGAAATTATGTGATCCTTACTAGCTGGAAGTAAGGGAGATGGGGCATGTAGTTATTTCTAGGAGTTGGAGACAAACAACGTTTAGCTCAGTTCTGGGCATCTTTGAAATACCTATACAAACTTGTTCCTACATAGTAACTTGCAACTTTGAATGAGAATGTGCTTGCTTACAGCAATGTGCTATATGTTCTGAATGCCCGAATTGGGAATCTGTGTCAAATCTTTGTTAGGAATTATGTGATCTTTACTAGCTGGAAGTAAGGGTGATGGGGCATGAAGTTATTTCTAGGAGTTGGAGACATACCAAGTTTAGCTCAGTTCTGGGCATCTTTGAAATGCCTTTACAAACTTATTCCTACTTAGTAACTTGCAACTTTGAATGAGAATGTGCTTGCTTACAGCAACGTGCTATATGTTCTGAATGCCCGAATTGGGAATCTGTGTCAAAACTTTGTTAGGTATTATGTGATCCTTACTAGCTGGAAGTAAGGGAGATGGGGCATGAAGTTATTTCTAGGAGTTGGAGACATACAACGGTTAGCACAGTTCTGGGCATCTTTGAAATACCTATACAAACTTGTTCCTAAATAGTAACTTGCAACTTTGAATTGAATGTGCTTGCTTACAGCAACGTGCTACATGTTCTGAACGTCCGAATTGGGAATCTGTGTCAAAACTTTGTTAGGAATTATGTGATCCTTACTAGGTGGAGGTAAGGGTGATGGGGCATGAAGTTATTTCTAGGAGTTGGAGACATACCAAGTTTAGCTCAGTTCTGGGCATCTTTGAAATACCTATACAAACTTGTTCCTACATAGTAACTTGCAACTTTGAATGAGAATGTGCTTGCTTAGAGCAACGTGCTATATGTTCTGAATGACCGAATTGGGAATCTGTGTCAAAACTTTGTTAGAAATTATGTGATCCTTACTAGCTGGAAGTAAGTGAGATGGGGCATGATGTTGTTTCTAGGAGTTGGAGACATACAACGTTTCGCTCAGTTCTGGCCATCTTTGAAATACCTATACAAACTTGTTCCTACATAGTAACTTGCAACTTTGAATGAGAATGTGCTTGCTTACAGCAACGTGCTACATGTTCTGAATGCCCGAATTGGGAATCTGTGTCAAAACTTTGTTAGGAATTATGTGATCCTTACTAGCTGGAAGTAAGGGAGATGGGGCATGAAGTTATTTCTAGGAGTTGGACACATACAAAGTTTAGCTCAGTTCTAGACATCTTTGAAATACCTATACATACTTGTTCCTACATAGTAACTTGCAACTTTGAATGGGAATGTGCTTGCTTACAGCAACGTGCTATATGTTCTGAATGCCCGATTTATGAATCTGTGTCAAAACTTTGTTAGAAATTATGTGATCCTTACTAGCTGGAAGTAAGTGAGATGGGGCATGAAGTTATTTCTAGGAGTTGGAGACATACAACGTTTAGCTCAGTTCTGGGCATCTTTGAAATACCTATACAAACTTGTTCCTACATAGTACTTGCAACTTTGAATGAGAATGTGCTTGCTTACAGCAACGTGCTATATGTTCTGAATGACCGAATTGGGTATCTGTGTCAAAACTTTGTTAGGAATTATGTGATCCTTACTAGCTGGAAGTAAGGGTGATGGGGCATGAAGTTATTTCTAGGAGTTGGAGACATACAACGTTTAGCTCAGTTCTGGGCATCTTTGAAATACCTATACAAACTTGTTCCTACATAGTAACTTGCAACTTTGAATGAGAATGTGCTTGCTTACAGCAACGTGCTATATGTTCTGAATGCCAGAATTGGGAATCTGTGTCAAAACTTTGTTAGAAATTATGTGATCCTTACTAGCTGGAAGTAAGTGAGATGGGGCATGAAGTTATTTCTAGGAGTTGAAGACATACAACGTTTAGCTCAGTTCTGGGCATCTTTGAAATACCTATACAAACTTGTTCCTACATAGTACTTGCAACTTTGAATGAGAATGTGCTTGCTTACAGCAACGTGCTATATGTTCTGAATGCCCGAATTGGGAATCTGTGTCAAAACTTTGTTAGGAATTATGTGATCCTTACTAGCTGGAAGTAAGGGAGTTGGGGCATGAAATTATTTCTAGAGGTTGGACACATACCAAGTTTAGCTCAGTTCTGGGCATCTTTGAAATACCTATACAAACTTCTTCCTACATAGTAACTTGCAACTTTGAATGAGAATGTGCTTGCTTACAGCAACGTGCTATATGTTCTGAATGCCCGAATTGGGAATCTGTGTCAAAACTTTGTTAGGAATTATGTGATCCTTACTAGCTGGAAGTAAGGGAGATGGGGCATGAAGTTATTTCTAGGAGTTGGAGACATACAACGTTTAGCTCAGTTCTGGGCATCTTTGAAATACCTATACAAACTTGTTCCTACATAGTAACTTGCAACTTTGAATGAGAATGTGCTTGCTTACAGCAACGTGCTATATGTTCTGAATGCCCGAATTGGGAATCTGTGTCAAAACTTTGTTAGGAATTATGTGATCCTTACTAGCTGGTAGTAAGGGAGTTGGGGCATGAAGTTATATCTAGAGGTTGGACACATACCAAGTTTAGCTCAGTTCTGTGCATCTTTGAAATACCTATACAAACTTGTTCCTACATAGTAACTTGCAACTTTGAATGAGAATGTGCTTGCTTACAGCAACGTGCTATATGTTCTGAAAGCCCGAATTGGGAATCTGTGTCAAAACTTTGTTACGAATTATGTGATCCTTACTAGCAGGAAGTAAGGGAGTTGGGGCATGAAGTTATTTCTAGAGGTTGGACACATACCAAGTTTAGCTCAGTTCTGGGCATCTTTGAAATACCTATACAAACTTGTTCCTACATAGTAACTTGCAACTTTGAATGAGAATGTGCTTGCTTACAGCAACGTGCTACATGTTCTGAATGCCCGAATTGGGAATCTGTGTCAAATCTTTGTTAGGAATTATGTGATCCTTACTAGCTGGAAGTAAGGGAGATGGGGCATGAAGTTATTTCTAGAGGTTGGACACATACCAAGTTTAGCTCAGTTCTGGGCATCTTTGAAATACCTATACAAACTTGTTCCTACATAGTAACTTGCAACTTTGAATGAGAATGTGCTTGCTTACAGCAACGTGCTACATGTTCTGAATGCCCGAATTGGGAATCGGTGTCAAATCTTTGTTAGGAATTATGTGATCCTTACTCGCTGGAAGTAAGGGAGATGGGGCATGAAGTTATTTCTAGGAGTTGGACACATACCAAGTTTAGCTCAGTTCTGGGCATCTTTGAAATACCTATACAAACTTGTTCCTACATATTAACTTGCAACTTTGAATGAGAATGTGCTTGCTTACAGCAACGTGCTATATGTTCTGAATGCCCGAATTGGGAATCTGTGTCAAAACTTTGTTAGGAATTATGTGATCCTTACTAGCTGGAAGTAAGGGAGATGGGGCATAAAGTTATTTCTAGGAGTTGGAGACATACAACTTTTAGCTCAGTTCTGGGCATCTTTGAAATTCCTATACAAACTTGTTCCTACATAGTAACTTGCAACTTTGAATGAGAACTTGCTTGCTTACAGCAACGTGCTACATGTTCTGAATGCCCGAATTGGGAATCTGTGTCAAAACTTTGTTAGAAATTGTGTGATTCTTACTAGCTGAAAGTAAGGGAGATTGGGCATGAAGTTATTTCTAGAAGTTGGAGACATACAACGTTTAGGTCAGTTCTGGGCATCTTTGAAATACCTATACAAACTTGTTCCTACATAGTAACTTGCAACTTTGAATGAGAATGTGCTTGCTTACAGCAACGTGCTATATGTTCTGAATGCCCGATTTGGGAATCTGTGTCAAAACTTTGTTGGAAATTATGTGATCCTTACTAGCTGGAAGTAAGTGAGATGGGGCATGAAGTTATTTCTAGGAGTTGGAGACATACAACGTTTAGCTCAGTTCTGGGCATCTTTGAAATACCTATACAAACTTGTTCCTACATGGTACTTGCAACTTTGAATGAGAATGTGCTTGCTTACAGCAACGTGCTATATGTTCTGAATGCCCGAATTGGGAATCTGTGTCAAAATTTTGTTAGGAATTATGTGATCCTTACTAGCTGGAAGTAATGGAGATGGGGCATGAAGTTATTTCTAGGAGTTGGAGACATACAACGTTTAGCTCAGTTCTGGGCATCTTTGAAATACCTATACAAACTTGTTCCTACATAGTAACTTGCAACTTTGAATGAGAATGTGCTTGCTTACAGCAACGTGCTATATGTTCTGAATGCCCGAATTGGGAATCTGTGTCAAAACTTTGTTAGGAATTATGTGATCCTTACTAGCTGGTAGTAAGGGAGTTGGGGCATGAAGTTATTTCTAGAGGTTGGACACATACCAAGTTTAGCTCAGTTCTGGGCATCTTTGAAATACCTATACAAACTTGTTCCTACATAGTAACTTGCAACTTTGAATGAGAATGTGCTTGCTTACAGCAACGTGCTATATGTTCTGAAAGCCCGAATTGGGAATCTGTGTCAAAACATTGTTACGAATTATGTGATCCTTACTAGCTGGTAGTAAGGGAGTTGGGGCATGAAGTTATTTCTAGAGGTTGGACACATACCAAGTTTAGCTCAGTTCTGGGCATCTTTGAAATACCTATACAAACTTGTTCCTACATAGTAACTTGCAACTTTGAATGAGAATGTGCTTGCTTACAGCAACGTGCTACATGTTCTGAATGCCCGAATTGGGAATCTGTGTCAAATCTTTGTTATGAATTATGTGATCCTTACTAGCTGGAAGTAAGGGAGATGGGGCATGAAGTTATTTCTAGGAGTTGGACACATACCAAGTTTAGCTCAGTTCTGGGCATCTTTGAAATACCTATACAAACTTGTTCCTACATATTAACTTACAACTTTGAATGAGAATGTGCTTGCTTACAGCAACGTGCTATATGTTCTGAATGCCCGAATTGGGAATCTGTGTCAAAACTTTGTTAGGAATTATGTGATCCTTACTAGCTGGAAGTAAGGGTGATGGGGCATAAAGTTATTTCTAGGAGTTGGAGACATACAACTTTTAGCTCAGTTCTGGGCATCTTTGAAATACCTACACAAACTTGTTCCTACATAGTAACTTGCAACTTTGAATGAGAACTTGCTTGCTTACAGCAACGTGCTACATGTTCTGAATTCCCGAATTGGGAATCTGTGTCAAAACTTTGTTAGGAATTATGTGATCCTTACTAGCTGGAAGAAAGGGTAATGGGGCATGATGTTATTTCTAGGAGTTGGAGACATACCAAGTTTAGCTCAGTTCTGGGCATTTTTGAAATACCTTTACAAATTTGTTCCTACTTAGTAACTTGCAACTTTGAATGAGAATGTCTTGCTTACAGCAACGTGCTATATGTTCTGAATGCCCGAATTGGGAATCTGTGTCAAAACTTTGTTAGGAATTATGTGATCCTTACTAGCTGGAAGTAAGGGTGATGGGGCATGAAGTTATTTCTAGGAGTTGGAGACATACAACGTTTAGCTCAGTTCTGGGCATCTTTGAAATACCTATACAAACTTGTTCCTACATAGTAACTTGCAACTTTGAATGAGAATGTGCTTGCTTACAGCAACGTGCTATATGTTCTGAATGCCCGAATTGGGAATCTGTGTCAAATTTTGTTAGGAATTATGTGATCCTTACTAGCTGGAAGTAAGGGAGAGGTGGTATGAAGGTACTTCTAGGAGTTGGACACATACCAAGTTTAGCTCAGTTCTGGGCATCTTTGAAATACCTATACAAACTTGTTCCTACATAGTAACTTGCAACTTTGAATGAGAATGTGCTTGCTTACAGCAACGTGCTATATGTTCTGAATGCCCGAATTGGGAATCTGTGTCAAAACTTTGTTAGGAATTATGGGATCCATACTGGCTGGAAGTAAGGGAGTTGGGGCATGAAGTTATTTCGAGGAGTTGGACACATACCAAGTTTTGCTCAGTTCTGGGCAACTTTGAAATACCTATACAAACTTGTTCCTACATAGTAACTTGCAACTTTGAATGAGAATGTGCTTGCTTACAGCAACGTGCTATATGTTCTGAATGCCCGAATTGGGAATCTGTGTCAAAACTTTGTTAGGAATTATGTGATCCTTACTAGCTGGAAGTAAGTGAGATGGGGCATGAAGTTATTTCTAGGAGTTGGAGACATACAACGTTTAGCTCAGTTCTGGGCATCTTTGAAATACCTATACAAACTTGTTCCTACATAGTAACTTGCAACTTTGAATGAGAACTTGCTTGCTTACAGCAACGTGCTACATGGTCTGAATTCCCCAATTGGGAATCTGTGTCAAAACCTTGTTAGGAATTATGTGATCCTTACTAGCTGGAAGAAAGGGTGATGGGGCATGATGTTATTTCTAGGAGTTGGAGACATACCAAGTTTAGCTCAGTTCTGGGCATTTTTGAAATACCTTTACAAATTTGTTCCTACTTGGTAACTTGCAACTTTGAATGAGAATGTCTTGCTTACAGCAACGTGCTATATGTTCTGAATACCCGAATTGGGAATCTGTGTCAAAACTTTGTTAGGAATTATGTGATCCTTACTAGCTGGAAGTAAGGGTGATGGGGCATGAAGTTATTTCTAGGAGTTGGAGACATACAACGTTTAGCTCAGTTCTGGGCATCTTTGAAATACCTATACAAACTTGTTCCTACATAGTAACTTGCAACTTTGAATGAGAATGTGATTGCTTACAGCAACGTGCTATATGTTCTGAATGCCCGAATTGGGAATCTGTGTCAAATTTTGTTAGGAATTATGTGATCCTTACTAGCTGGAAGTAAGGGAGAGGTGGTATGAAGGTACTTCTAGGAGTTGGACACATACCAAGTTTAGCTCAGTTCTGGGCATCTTTGAAATACCTATACAAACTTGTTCCTACATAGTAACTTGCAACTTTGAATGAGAATGTGCTTGCTTACAGCAACGTGCTATATGTTCTGAATGCCCGAATTGGGAATCTGTGTCAAAACTTTGTTAGGAATTATGGGATCCTTACTAGCTGGAAGTAAGGGAGTTGGGGCATGAAGTTATTTCGAGGAGTTGGACACATACCAAGTTTAGCTCAGTTCTGGGCAACTTTGAAATACCTATACAAACTTGTTCCTACATAGTAACTTGCAACTTTGAATGAGAATGTGCTTGCTTACAGCAACGTGCTATATGTTCTGAATGCCCGATTTGGGAATCTGTGTCAAAACTTTGTTGGAAATTATGTGATCCTTACTAGCTGGAAGTAAGTGAGATGGGGCATGAAGTTATTTCTAGGAGTTGGAGACATACAACGTTTAGCTCAGTTCTGGGCATCTTTGAAATACCTATACAAACTTGTTCCTACATGGTACTTGCAACTTTGAATGAGAATGTGCTTGCTTACAGCAACGTGCTATATGTTCTGAATGCCCGAATTGGGAATCTGTGTCAAAACTTTGTTAGGAATTATGTGATCCTTACTAGCTGGAAGTAAGGGAGATGGGGCATGTAGTTATTTCTAGGAGTTGGAGACATACAACGTTTAGCTCAGTTCTGGGCATCTTTGAAATACCTATACAAACTTGTTCCTACATAGTAACTTGCAACTTTGAATGAGAATGTGCTTGCTTACAGCAACGTGCTATATGTTCTGAATGCCCGAATTGGGAATCTGTGTCAAAACTTTGTTAGGAATTTTGTGATCCTTACTAGCTGGAAGTAAGGGAGATGGGGCATGAAGTTATTTCTAGGAGTTGGAGACATACAACGTTTAGCTCAGTTCTGGGCATCTTTGAAATACCTATGCAAACTTGTTCCTACATAGTAACTTGCAACTTTGAATGAGAATGTGCTTGCTTACAGCAACGTGCTATATGTTCTGAATGCCCGAATTGGGAATCTGTGTCAAAACTTTGTTAGGAATTATGTGATCCTTACTAGCTGGAAGTAAGGGAGATGGGGCATGAAGATATTTCTAGGAGTTGGAGACATACAACGTTTAGCTCAGTTCTGGGCATCTTTGAAATACCTATACAAACTTGTTCCTACATAGAAACTTGCAACTTTGAATGAGAATGTGCTTGCTTACAGCAACGTGCTATATGTTCTGAATGCCCGAATTGGGAATCTGTGTCAAAACTTTGTTAGGAATTATGTGATCCTTACTAGCTGGTAGTAAGGGAGTTGGGGCATGAAGTTATATCTAGAGGTTGGACACATACCAAGTTTAGCTCAGTTCTGTGCATCTTTGAAATACCTATACAAACTTGTTCCTACATAGTAACTTGCAACTTTGAATGAGAATGTGCTTGCTTACAGCAACGTGCTATATGTTCTGAAAGCCCGAATTGGGAATCTGTGTCAAAACTTTGTTACGAATTATGTGATCCTTACTAGCAGGAAGTAAGGGAGTTGGGGCATGAAGTTATTTCTAGAGGTTGGACACATACCAAGTTTAGCTCAGTTCTGGGCATCTTTGAAATACCTATACAAACTTGTTCCTACATAGTAACTTGCAACTTTGAATGAGAATGTGCTTGCTTACAGCAACGTGCTACATGTTCTGAATGCCCGAATTGGGAATCTGTGTCAAATCTTTGTTAGGAATTATGTGATCCTTACTAGCTGGAAGTAAGGGAGATGGGGCATGAAGTTATTTCTAGAGGTTGGACACATACCAAGTTTAGCTCAGTTCTGGGCATCTTTGAAATACCTATACAAACTTGTTCCTACATAGTAACTTGCAACTTTGAATGAGAATGTGCTTGCTTACAGCAACGTGCTACATGTTCTGAATGCCCGAATTGGGAATCGGTGTCAAATCTTTGTTAGGAATTATGTGATCCTTACTCGCTGGAAGTAAGGGAGATGGGGCATGAAGTTATTTCTAGGAGTTGGACACATACCAAGTTTAGCTCAGTTCTGGGCATCTTTGAAATACCTATACAAACTTGTTCCTACATATTAACTTACAACTTTGAATGAGAATGTGCTTGCTTACAGCAACGTGCTATATGTTCTGAATGCCCGAATTGGGAATCTGTGTCAAAACTTTGTTAGGAATTATGTGATCCTTACTAGCTGGAAGTAAGGGAGATGGGGCATAAAGTTATTTCTAGGAGTTGGAGACATACAACTTTTAGCTCAGTTCTGGGCATCTTTGAAATACCTATACAAACTTGTTCCTACATAGTAACTTGCAACTTTGAATGAGAACTTGCTTGCTTACAGCAACGTGCTACATGTTCTGAATTCCCGAATTGGGAATCTGTGTCAAAACTTTGTTAGGAATTATGTGATCCTTACTAGCTGGAAGAAAGGGTGATGGGGCATGATGTTATTTCTAGGAGTTGGAGACATACCAAGTTTAGCTCAGTTCTGGGCATTTTTGAAATACCTTTACAAATTTGTTCCTACTTAGTAACTTGCAACTTTGAATGAGAATGTCTTGCTTACAGCAACGTGCTATATGTTCTGAATGCCCGAATTGGGAATCTGTGTCAAAACTTTGTTAGGAATTATGTGATCCTTACTAGCTGGAAGTAAGGGTGATGGGGCATGAAGTTATTTCTAGGAGTTGGAGACATACAACGTTTAGCTCAGTTCTGGGCATCATTGAAATACCTATACAAACTTGTTCCTACATAGTAACTTGCAACTTTCAATGAGAATGTAATTGCTTACAGCAACGTGCTATATGTTCTGAATGCCCGAATTGGGAATCTGTGTCAAATTTTGTTAGGAATTATGTGATCCTTACTAGCTGGAAGTAAGGGAGAGGTAGTATGAAGGTACTTCTAGGAGTTGGACACATACCAAGTTTAGCTCAGTTCTGGGCATCTTTGAAATACCTATACAAACTTGTTCCTACATAGTAACTTGCAACTTTGAATGAGAATGTGCTTGCTTACAGCAACGTGCTATATGTTCTGAATGCCCGAATTGGGAATCTGTGTCAAAACTTTGTTAGGAATTATGGGATCCTTACTAGCTGGAAGTAAGGGAGTTGGGGCATGAAGTTATTTCGAGGAGTTGGACACATACCAAGTTTAGCTCAGTTCTGGGCAACTTTGAAATACCTATACAAACTTGTTCCTACATAGTAACTTGCAACTTTGAATGAGAATGTGCTTGCTTACAGCAACGTGCTATATGTTCTGAATGCCCGAATTGGGAATCTGTGTCAAAACTTTGTTAGGAATTATGTGATCCTTACTAGCTGGAAGTAAGGGAGATGGGGCATCAAGTTATTTCTAGGATTTGGAGACATACCAAGTTTAGCTCAGTTCTGGGCATCTTTGAAATACCTATACAAACTTGTTCCTACATAGTAACTTGCAACTTTGAATGAGAATGTGCTTGCTTACATCAACGTGCTATATGTTCTGAATGCCCGAATTGGGAATCTGTGTCAAAACTTTGTTAGAAATTGTGTGATTCTTACTAGCTGAAAGTAAGGGAGATTGGGCATGAAGTTATTTCTAGAAGTTGGAGACATACAACGTTTAGGTCAGTTCTGGGCATCTTTGAAATACCTATACAAACTTGTTCCTACATAGTAACTTGCAACTTTGAATGAGAATGTGCTTGCTTACAGCAACGTGCTATATGTTCTGAATGCCCGATTTGGGAATCTGTGTCAAAACTTTGTTGGAAATTATGTGATCCTTACTAGCTGGAAGTAAGTGAGATGGGGCATGAAGTTATTTCTAGGAGTTGGAGACATACAACGTTTAGCTCAGTTCTGGGCATCTTTGAAATACCTATACAAACTTGTTCCTACATGGTACTTGCAACTTTGAATGAGAATGTGCTTGCTTACAGCAACGTGCTATATGTTCTGAATGCCCGAATTGGGAATCTGTGTCAAAATTTTGTTAGGAATTATGTGATCCTTACTAGCTGGAAGTAATGGAGATGGGGCATGAAGTTATTTCTAGGAGTTGGAGACATACAACGTTTAGCTCAGTTCTGGGCATCTTTGAAATACCTATACAAACTTGTTCCTACATAGTAACTTGCAACTTGGAATGAGAATGTGCTTGCTTACAGCAACGTGCTATATGTTCTGAAAGCCCGAATTGGGAATCTGTGTCAAAACATTGTTACGAATTATGTGATCCTTACTAGCAGGAAGTAAGGGAGTTGGGGCATGAAGTTATTTCTAGAGGTTGGACACATACCAAGTTTCGCTCAGTTCTGGGCATCTTTGAAATACCTATACAAACTTGTTCCTACATAGTAACTTGCAACTTTGAATGAGAATGTGCTTGCTTACAGCAACGTGCTACATGTTCTGAATGCCCGAATTGGGAATCTGTGTCAAATCTTTGTTAGGAATTATGTGATCCTTACTAGCTGGAAGTAAGGGAGATGGGGCATGAAGTTATTTCTAGAGGTTGGACACATACCAAGTTTAGCTCAGTTCTGGGCATCTTTGAAATACCTATACAAACTTGTTCCTACATAGTAACTTGCAACTTTGAATGAGAATGTGCTTGCTTACAGCAACGTGCTATATGTTCTGAATGCCCGAATTGGGAATCTGTGTCAAATTTTGTTAGGAATTATGTGATCCTTACTAGCTGGAAGTAAGAGAGAGGTGGTATGAAGGTACTTCTAGGAGTTGGACACATACCAAGTTTAGCTCAGTTCTGGGCATCTTTGAAATACCTATACAAACTTGTTCCTACATAGTAACTTGCAACTTTGAATGAGAATGTGCTTGCTTACAGCAACGTGCTATATGTTCTGAATGCCCGAATTGGGAATCTGTGTCAAAACTTTGTTAGGAATTATGGGATCCTTACTAGCTGGAAGTAAGGGAGTTGGGGCATGAAGTTATTTCGAGGAGTTGGACACATACCAAGTTTAGCTCAGTTCTGGGCAACTTTGAAATACCTATACAAACTTGTTCCTACATAGTAACTTGCAACTTTGAATGAGAATGTGCTTGCTTACAGCAACGTGCTATATGTTCTGAATGCCCGAATTGGGAATCTGTGTCAAAACTTTGTTAGGAATTATGTGATCCTTACTAGCTGGAAGTAAGGGAGATGGGGCATGAAGTTATTTCTAGGAGTTGGAGACATACAACGTTTAGCTCAGTTCTGGGCATCTTTGAAATACCTATACAAACTTGTTCCTACATAGTAACTTGCAACTTTGAATGAGAACTTGCTTGCTTACAGCAACGTGCTACATGTTCTGAATTCCCGAATTGGGAATCTGTGTCAAAACCTTGTTAGGAATTATGTGATCCTTACTAGCTGGAAGAAAGGGTGATGGGGCATGATGTTATTTCTAGGAGTTGGAGACATACCAAGTTTAGCTCAGTTCTGGGCATTTTTGAAATACCTTTACAAATTTGTTCCTACTTGGTAACTTGCAACTTTGAATGAGAATGTCTTGCTTACAGCAACGTGCTATATGTTCTGAATGCCCGAATTGGGAATCTGTGTCAAAACTTTGTTAGGAATTATGTGATCCTTACTAGCTGGAAGTAAGGGTGATGGGGCATGAAGTTATTTCTAGGAGTTGGAGACATACAACGTTTAGCTCAGTTCTGGGCATCTTTGAAATACCTATACAAACTTGTTCCTACATAGTAACTTGCAACTTTGAATGAGAATGTGATTGCTTACAGCAACGTGCTATATGTTCTGAATGCCCGAATTGGGAATCGGTGTCAAATTTTGTTAGGAATTATGTGATCCTTACTAGCTGGAAGTAAGGGAGAGGTGGTATGAAGGTACTTCTAGGAGTTGGACACATACCAAGTTTAGCTCAGTTCTGGGCATCTTTGAAATACCTATACAAACTTGTTCCTACATAGTAACTTCCAACTTTGAATGAGAATGTGCTTGCTTACAGCAACGTGCTATATGTTCTGAATGCCCGAATTGGGAATCTGTGTCAAAACTTTGTTAGGAATTATGGGATCCTTACTAGCTGGAAGTAAGGGAGTTGGGGCATGAAGTTATTTCGAGGAGTTGGACACATACCAAGTTTAGCTCAGTTCTGGGCAACTTTGAAATACCTATACAAACTTGTTCCTACATAGTAACTTGCAACTTTGAATGAGAATGTGCTTGCTTACAGCAACGTGCTATATGTTCTGAATGCCCGAATTGGGAATCTGTGTCAAAACTTTGTTAGGAATTATGTGATCCTTATTAGCTGGAAGTAAGGGAGATGGGGCATGAAGTTATTTCTAGGAGTTGGAGACATACCAAGTTTAGCTCAGTTCTGGGCATCTTTGAAATACCTATACAAACTTGTTCCTACATAGTAACTTGCAACTTTGAATGAGAATGTGCTTGCTTAGAGCAACGTGCTATATGTTCTGAATGCCCGAATTGGGAATCTGTGTCAAAACTTTGTTAGAAATTGTGTGCTTCTTACTAGCTGAAAGTAAGGGAGATTGGGCATGAAGTTATTTCTAGAAGTTGGAGACATACAACGTTTAGGTCAGTTCTGGGCATCTTTGAAATACCTATACAAACTTGTTCCTACATAGTAACTTGCAACTTTGAATGAGAATGTGCTTGCTTACAGCAACGTGCTATATGTTCTGAATGCCCGATTTGGGAATCTGTGTCAAAACTTTGTTGGAAATTATGTGATCCTTACTAGCTGGAAGTAAGTGAGATGGGGCATGAAGTTATTTCTAGGAGTTGGAGACATACAACGTTTAGCTCAGTTCTGGGCATCTTTGAAATACCTATACAAACTTGTTCCTACATGGTACTTGCAACTTTGAATGAGAATGTGCTTGCTTACAGCAACGTGCTATATGTTCTGAATGCCCGAATTGGGAATCTGTGTCAAAACTTTGTTAGGAATTATGTGATCCTTACTAGCTGGAAGTAAGGGAGATGGGGCATGTAGTTATTTCTAGGAGTTGGAGACATACAACGTTTAGCTCAGTTCTGGGCATCTTTGAAATACCTATACAAACTTGTTCCTACATAGTAACTTGCAACTTTGAATGAGAATGTGCTTGCTTACAGCAACGTGCTATATGTTCTGAATGCCCGAATTGGGAATCTGTGTCAAAACTTTGTTAGGAATTTTGTGATCCTTACTAGCTGGAAGTAAGGGAGATGGGGCATGAAGTTATTTCTAGGAGTTGGAGACATACAACGTTTAGCTCAGTTCTGGGCATCTTTGAAATACCTATGCAAACTTGTTCCTACATAGTAACTTGCAACATTGAATGAGAATGTGCTTGCTTACAGCAACGTGCTATATGTTCTGAATGCCCGAATTGGGAATCTGTGTCAAAACTTTGTTAGGAATTATGTGATCCTTACTAGCTGGAAGTAAGGGAGATGGGGCATGAAGATATTTCTAGGAGTTGGAGACATACAACGTTTAGCTCAGTTCTGGGCATCTTTGAAATACCTATACAAACTTGTTCCTACATAGTAACTTGCAACTTTGAATGAGAATGTGCTTGCTTACAGCAACGTGCTATATGTTCTGAATGCCCGAATTGGGAATCTGTGTCAAAACTTTGTTAGGAATTATGTGATCCTTACTAGCTGGAAGTAAGGGTGATGGGGCATGAAGTTATTTCTAGGAGTTGGAGACATACAACGTTTAGCTCAGTTCTGGGCATCTTTGAAATACCTATACAAACTTGTTCCTACATAGTAACTTGCAACTTTGAATGAGAATGTGATTGCTTACAGCAACGTGCTATATGTTCTGAATGCCCGAATTGGGAATCTGTGTCAAATTTTGTTAGGAATTATGTGATCCTTACTAGCTGGAAGTAAGGGAGAGGTGGTATGAAGGTACTTCTAGGAGTTGGACACATACCAAGTTTAGCTCAGTTCTGGGCATCTTTGAAATACCTATACAAACTTGTTCCTACATAGTAACTTGCAACTTTGAATGAGAATGTGCTTGCTTACAGCAACGTGCTATATGTTCTGAATGCCCGAATTGGGAATCTGTGTCAAAACTTTGTTAGGAATTATGGGATCCTTACTAGCTGGAAGTAAGGGAGTTGGGGCATGAAGTTATTTCGAGGAGTTGGACATATACCAAGTTTAGCTCAGTTCTGGGCAACTTTGAAATACCTATACAAACTTGTTCCTACATAGTAACTTGCAACTTTGAATGAGAATGTGCTTGCTTACAGCAACGTGCTATATGTTCTGAATGCCCGAATTGGGAATCTGTGTCAAAACTTTGTTAGGAATTATGTGATCCTTATTAGCTGGAAGTAAGGGAGATGGGGCATGAAGTTATTTCTAGGAGTTGGAGACATACCAAGTTTAGCTCAGTTCTGGGCATCTTTGAAATACCTATACAAACTTGTTCCTACATAGTAACTTGCAACTTTGAATGAGAATGTGCTTGCTTAGAGCAACGTGCTATATGTTCTGAATGCCCGAATTGGGAATCTGTGTCAAAACTTTGTTAGAAATTGTGTGATTCTTACTAGCTGAAAGTAAGGGAGATTGGGCATGAAGTTATTTCTAGAAGTTGGAGACATACAACGTTTAGGTCAGTTCTGGGCATCTTTGAAATACCTATACAAACTTGTTCCTACATAGTAACTTGCAACTTTGAATGAGAGTGTGCTTGCTTACAGCAACGTGCTATATGTTCTGAATGCCCGATTTGGGAATCTGTGTCAAAACTTTGTTGGAAATTATGTGATCCTTACTAGCTGGAAGTAAGTGAGATGGGGCATGAAGTTATTTCTAGGAGTTGGAGACATACAACGTTTAGCTCAGTTCTGGGCATCTTTGAAATACCAACACAAACTTGTTCCTACATGGTACTTGCAACTTTGAATGAGAATGTGCTTGCTTACAGCAACGTGCTATATGTTCTGAATGCCCGAATTGGGAATCTGTGTTAAATTTTGTTAGGAATTATGTGATCCTTAGTAGCTGGAAGTAAGGGAGTTGGGGCATGAAGTTATGTCTAGGAGTTGGACACATACCAAGATTAGTTCAGTTCTGGGCATCTTTGAAATACCTATACAAACTTGTTCCTACATAGTAACTTGCAACTTTGAATGAGAATGTGCTTGCTTACAGCAACGTGCTATATGTTCTGAATGCCCGATTTGGGAATCTGTGTCAAAACTTTGTTAGGAATTATGTGATCCTTATTAGCAGGAAGTAAGGGAGATGGGGCATGAAGTTATTTCTAGGAGTTGGACACATACCAAGTTTAGCTCAGTTCTGGGCATCTTTGAAATACCTATACAAACTTGTTCCTACATAGTAACTTGCAACTTTGTATGAGAATGTGCTTGCTTACAGCAACGTGCTATATGTTCTGAATGCCCGAATTGGGAATCTGTGTCAAAACTTTGTTAGGAATTATGGGATCCTTACTAGCTGGAAGTAAGGGAGTTGGGGCATGAAGTTATTTCGAGGAGTTGGACACATACCAAGTTTAGCTCAGTTCTGGGCATCTTTGAAATACCTATACAAACTTGTTCCTACATAGTAACTTGCAACTTTGAAAGAGAATGTGCTTGCTTACATCAACGTGCTATATGTTCTGAATGCCCGAATTGGGAATCTGTGTCAAAATTTTGTTAGAAATTGTGTGATTCTTACTAGCTGAAAGTAAGGGAGATTGGGCATGAAGTTATTTCTAGAAGTTGGAGACATACAACGTTTAGGTCAGTTCTGGGCATTTTTGAAATACCTATACAAACTTGTTCCTACATAGTAACTTGCAACTTTGAATGAGAATGTGCTTGCTTACAGCAACGTGCTATATGTTCTGAATGCCCGATTTGGGAATCTGTGTCAAAACTTTGTTAGAAATTATGTGATCCTTACTAGCTGGAAGTAAGTGAGATGGGGCATGAAGTTATTTCTAGGAGTTCGAGACATACAACGTTTAGCTCAGTTCTGGGCATCTTTGAAATACCTATACAAACTTGTTCCTACATAGTACTTGCAACTTTGAATGAGAATGTGCTTGCTTACAGCAACGTGCTATATGTTCTGAATGCCTGAATTGGGTATCTGTGTCAAAACTTTTTTAGAAATTATGTGATCCTTACTAGCTGGAAGTAAGTGAGATGGGGCATGAAGTTATTTCTAGGAATTGGAGACATACAAAGTTTAGCTCAGTTCTGGGCATCTTTGAAATACCTATACAAACTTGTTCCTACATAGTAACTTGCAACTTTGAATGAGAATGTGCTTGCTTACAGCAACTTTCTATATGTTCTGAATGCCCGAATTGGGAATCTGTGTCAAATCTTTGTTAGGAATTATGTGATCCTTACTAGCTGGAAGTAAGTGAGATGGGGCATGAAGTTATTTCTAGGAGTTGGACACATACCAAGTTTAGCTCAGTTCTGGGCATCTTTGAAATACCTATACAAACTTGTTTCTACATAGTAACTTACAACTTTGAATGAGAATGTGCTTGCTTACAGCAACGTGCTATATGTTCTGAATGCCCGAATTGGGAATCTGTGTCAAATCTTTGTTAGGAATTATGTGATCCTTACTAGCTGGAAGTAAGGGAGATTGGGCATGAAGTTATTTCTAGGAGTTGGAGACATACAACGTTTAGCTCAGTTCTGGGCATCTTTGAAATTCCTATACAAACTTGTTCCTACATAGTTACTTGCAACTTTGAATGAGAATGTGCTTGCTTACAGCAACGTGCTATATGTTCTGAATGCCCGAATTGGGAATTTGTGTCAAAACTTTGTTAGAAATTATGTGATCCTTACTAGCTGGAAGTAAGGGAGATGGGGCATGTAGTTATTTCTAGGAGTTGGAGACAAACAACGTTTAGCTCAGTTCTGGGCATCTTTGAAATACCTATACAAACTTGTTCCTACATAGTAACTTGCAACTTTGAATGAGAATGTGCTTGCTTACAGCAATGTGCTATATGTTCTGAATGCCCGAATTGGGAATCTGTGTCAAATCTTTGTTAGGAATTATGTGATCTTTACTAGCTGGAAGTAAGGGTGATGGGGCATGAAGTTATTTCTAGGAGTTGGAGACATACCAAGTTTAGCTCAGTTCTGGGCATCTTTGAAATACCTTTACAAACTTATTCCTACTTAGTAACTTGCAACTTTGAATGAGAATGTGCTTGCTTACAGCAACGTGCTATATGTTCTGAATGCCCGAATTGGGAATCTGTGTCAAAACTTTGTTAGGTATTATGTGATCCTTACTAGCTGGAAGTAAGGGAGATGGGGCATGAAGTTATTTCTAGGAGTTGGAGACATACAACGGTTAGCTCAGTTCTGGGCATCTTTGAAATACCTATACAAACTTGTTCCTAAATAGTAACTTGCAACTTTGAATTGAATGTGCTTGCTTACAGCAACGTGCTACATGTTCTGAACGTCCGAATTGGGAATCTGTGTCAAAACTTTGTTAGGAATTATGTGATCCTTACTAGGTGGAGGTAAGGGTGATGGGGCATGAAGTTATTTCTAGGAGTTGGAGACATACCAAGTTTAGCTCAGTTCTGGGCATCTTTGAAATACCTATACAAACTTGTTCCTACATAGTAACTTGCAACTTTGAATGAGAATGTGCTTGCTTAGAGCAACGTGCTATATGTTCTGAATGACCGAATTGGGAATCTGTGTCAAAACTTTGTTAGAAATTATGTGATCCTTACTAGCTGGAAGTAAGTGAGATGGGGCATGATGTTGTTTCTAGGAGTTGGAGACATACAACGTTTCGCTCAGTTCTGGCCATCTTTGAAATACCTATACAAACTTGTTCCTACATAGTAACTTGCAACTTTGAATGAGAATGTGCTTGCTTACAGCAACGTGCTACATGTTCTGAATGCCCGAATTGGGAATCTGTGTCAAAACTTTGTTAGGAATTATGTGATCCTTACTAGCTGGAAGTAAGGGAGATGGGGCATGAAGTTATTTCTAGGAGTTGGACACATACAAAGTTTAGCTCAGTTCTAGACATCTTTGAAATACCTATACATACTTGTTCCTACATAGTAACTTGCAACTTTGAATGAGAATGTGATTGCTTACAGCAACGTGCTATATGTTCTGAATGCCCGAATTGGGAATCTGTGTCAAATTTTGTTAGGAATTATGTGATCCTTACTAGCTGGAAGTAAGTGAGAGGTGGTATGAAGGTATTTCTAGGAGTTGGACACATACCAAGTTTAGCTCAGTTCTGGGCATCTTTGAAATACCTATACAAACTTGTTCCTACATAGTAACTTGCAACTTTGAATGAGAATGTGCTTGCTTACAGCAACGTGCTATATGTTCTGAATGCCCGAATTGGGAATCTGTGTCAAAACTTTGTTAGGAATTATGTGATCCTTACTAGCAGGAAGTAAGGGAGATTGGACATGAAGTTATTTCTAGGAGTTGGAGACATACAAGGTTTAGCTCAGTTCTGGGCATCTTTGAAATTCCTATACAAACTTGTTCCTACACAGTAACTTGCAACTTTGAATGAGAATGTGCTTGCTTACAGCAACGTGCTATATGTTCTGAATGCCTGAATTAGGAATCTGTGTCAAAACTTTTTTAGAAATTATGTGATCCTTACTAGCTGGAAGTAAGTGAGATGGGGCATGAAGTTATTTCTAGGAATTGGAGACATACAAAGTTTAGCTCAGTTCTGGGCATCTTTGAAATACCTATACAAACTTGTTCCTACATAGTAACTTGCAACTTTGAATGAGAATGTGCTTGCTTACAGCAACTTTCTATATGTTCTGAATGCCCGAATTGGGAATCTGTGTCAAATCTTTGTTAGGAATTATGTGATCCTTACTAGCTGGAAGTAAGTGAGATGGGGCATGAAGTTATTTCTAGGAGTTGGACACATACCAAGTTTAGCTCAGTTCTGGGCATCTTTGAAATACCTATACAAACTTGTTTCTACATAGTAACTTACAACTTTGAATGAGAATGTGCTTGCTTACAGCAACGTGCTATAAGTTCTGAATGCCCGAATTGGGAATCTGTGTCAAAACTTTGTTAGGAATTATGTGATCCTTACTAGCTGGAAGTAAGGGAGATTGGGCATGAAGTTATTTCTAGGAGTTGGAGACATACAACGTTTAGCTCAGTTCTGGGCATCTTTGAAATTCCTATACAAACTTGTTCCTACATAGTTACTTGCAACTTTGAATGAGAATGTGCTTGCTTACAGCAACGTGCTATATGTTCTGAATGCCCGAATTGGGAATCTGTGTCAAAACTTTGTTAGAAATTATGTGATCCTTACTAGCTGGAAGTAAGGGAGATGGGGCATGTAGTTATTTCTAGGAGTTGGAGACAAACAACGTTTAGCTCAGTTCTGGGCATCTTTGAAATACCTATACAAACTTGTTCCTACATAGTAACTTGCAACTTTGAATGAGAATGTGCTTGCTTACAGCAATGTGCTATATGTTCTGAATGCCCGAATTGGGAATCTGTGTCAAATCTTTGTTAGGAATTATGTGATCTTTACTAGCTGGAAGTAAGGGTGATGGGGCATGAAGTTATTTCTAGGAGTTGGAGACATACCAAGTTTAGCTCAGTTCTGGGCATCTTTGAAATGCCTTTACAAACTTATTCCTACTTAGTAACTTGCAACTTTGAATGAGAATGTGCTTGCTTACAGCAACGTGCTATATGTTCTGAATGCCCGAATTGGGAATCTGTGTCAAAACTTTGTTAGGTATTATGTGATCCTTACTAGCTGGAAGTAAGGGAGATGGGGCATGAAGTTATTTCTAGGAGTTGGAGACATACAACGGTTAGCTCAGTTCTGGGCATCTTTGAAATACCTATACAAACTTGTTCCTAAATAGTAACTTGCAACTTTGAATTGAATGTGCTTGCTTACAGCAACGTGCTACATGTTCTGAACGTCCGAATTGGGAATCTGTGTCAAAACTTTGTTAGGAATTATGTGATCCTTACTAGGTGGAGGTAAGGGTGATGGGGCATGAAGTTATTTCTAGGAGTTGGAGACATACCAAGTTTAGCTCAGATCTGGGCATCTTTGAAATACCTGTACAAACTTGTTCCTACATAGTAACTTGCAACTTTGAATGAGAATGTGCTTGCTTACAGCAACGTGCTACATGTTCTGAATGCCCGAATTGGGAATCTGTGTCAAATCTTTGTTAGGAATTATGTGATCCTTACTAGCTGGAAGTAAGGGAGATGGGGCATGAAGTTATTTCTAGAGGTTGGACACATACCAAGTTTAGCTCAGTTCTGGGCATCTTTGAAATACCTATACAAACTTGTTCCTACATAGTAACTTGCAACTTTGAATGAGAATGTGCTTGCTTACAGCAACGTGCTACATGTTCTGAATGCCCGAATTGGGAATCGGTGTCAAATCTTTGTTAGGAATTATGTGATCCTTACTCGCTGGAAGTAAGGGAGATGGGGCATGAAGTTATTTCTAGGAGTTGGACACATACCAAGTTTAGCTCAGTTCTGGGCATCTTTGAAATACCTATACAAACTTGTTCCTACATATTAACTTGCAACTTTGAATGAGAATGTGCTTGCTTACAGCAACGTGCTATATGTTCTGAATGCCCGAATTGGGAATCTGTGTCAAAACTTTGTTAGGAATTATGTGATCCTTACTAGCTGGAAGTAAGGGAGATGGGGCATAAAGTTATTTCTAGGAGTTGGAGACATACAACTTTTAGCTCAGTTCTGGGCATCTTTGAAATACCTATACAAACTTGTTCCTACATAGTAACTTGCAACTTTGAATGAGAACATGCTTGCTTACAGCAACGTGCTACATGTTCTGAATGCCCGAATTGGGAATCTGTGTCAAAACTTTGTTAGAAATTGTGTGATTCTTACTAGCTGAAAGTAAGGGAGATTGGGCATGAAGTTATTTCTAGAAGTTGGAGACATACAACGTTTAGGTCAGTTCTGGGCATCTTTGAAATACCTATACAAACTTGTTCCTACATAGTAACTTGCAACTTTGAATGAGAATGTGCTTGCTTACAGCAACGTGCTATATGTTCTGAATGCCCGATTTGGGAATCTGTGTCAAAACTTTGTTGGAAATTATGTGATCCTTACTAGCTGGAAGTAAGTGAGATGGGGCATGAAGTTATTTCTAGGAGTTGGAGACATACAACGTTTAGCTCAGTTCTGGGCATCTTTGAAATACCTATACAAACTTGTTCCTACATGGTACTTGCAACTTTGAATGAGAATGTGCTTGCTTACAGCAACGTGCTATATGTTCTGAATGCCCGAATTGGGAATCTGTGTCAAAATTTTGTTAGGAATTATGTGATCCTTACTAGCTGGAAGTAATGGAGATGGGGCATGAAGTTATTTCTAGGAGTTGGAGACATACAACGTTTAGCTCAATTCTGGGCATCTTTGAAATACCTATACAAACTTGTTCCTACATAGTAACTTGCAACTTTGAATGAGAATGTGCTTGCTTACAGCAACGTGCTATATGTTCTGAATGCCCGAATTGGGAATCTGTGTCAAAACTTTGTTAGGAATTATGTGATCCTTACTAGCTGGTAGTAAGGGAGTTGGGGCATGAAGTTATTTCTAGAGGTTGGACACATACCAAGTTTAGCTCAGTTCTGGGCATCTTTGAAATACCTATACAAACTTGTTCCTACATAGTAACTTGCAACTTTGAATGAGAATGTGCTTGCTTACAGCAACGTGCTATATGTTCTGAAAGCCCGAATTGGGAATCTGTGTCAAAACATTGTTACGAATTATGTGATCCTTACTAGCAGGAAGTAAGGGAGTTGGGGCATGAAGTTATTTCTAGAGGTTGGACACATACCAAGTTTCGCTCAGTTCTGGGCATCTTTGAAATACCTATACAAACTTGTTCCTACATAGTAACTTGCAACTTTGAATGAGAATGTGCTTGCTTACAGCAACGTGCTACATGTTCTGAATGCCCGAATTGGGAATCTGTGTCAAATCTTTGTTAGGAATTATGTGATCCTTACTAGCTGGAAGTAAGGGAGATGGGGCATGAAGTTATTTCTAGAGGTTGGACACATACCAAGTTTAGCTCAGTTCTGGGCATCTTTGAAATACCTATACAAACTTGTTCCTACATAGTAACTTGCAACTTTGAATGAGAATGTGCTTGCTTACAGCAACGTGCTACATGTTCTGAATGCCCGAATTGGGAATCTGTGTCAAATCTTTGTTATGAATTATGTGATCCTTACTAGCTGGAAGTAAGGGAGATGGGGCATGAAGTTATTTCTAGGAGTTGGACACATACCAAGTTTAGCTCAGTTCTGGGCATCTTTGAAATACCTATGCAAACTTGTTCCTACATAGTAACTTGCAACTTTGAATGAGAATGTGCTTGCTTACAGCAACGTGCTATATGTTCTGAATGCCCGAATTGGGAATCTGTGTCAAAACTTTGTTAGGAATTATGTGATCCTTACTAGCTGGAAGTAAGGGAGATGGGGCATAAAGTTATTTCTAGGAGTTGGAGACATACAACTTTTAGCTCAGTTCTGGGCATCTTTGAAATACCTATACAAACTTGTTCCTACATAGTAACTTGCAACTTTGAATGAGAACTTGCTTGCTTACAGCAACGTGCTACATGTTCTGAATTCCCGAATTGGGAATCTGTGTCAAAACTTTGTTAGGAATTATGTGATCCTTACTAGCTGGAAGAAAGGGTAATGGGGCATGATGTTATTTCTAGGAGTTGGAGACATACCAAGTTTAGCTCAGTTCTGGGCATTTTTGAAATACCTTTACAAATTTGTTCCTACTTAGTAACTTGCAACTTTGAATGAGAATGTCTTGCTTACAGCAACGTGCTATATGTTCTGAATGCCCGAATTGGGAATCTGTGTCAAAACTTTGTTAGGAATTATGTGATCCTTACTAGCTGGAAGTAAGGGTGATGGGGCATGAAGTTATTTCTAGGAGTTGGAGACATACAACGTTTAGCTCAGTTCTGGGCATCTTTGAAATACCTATACAAACTTGTTCCTACATAGTAACTTGCAACTTTGAATGAGAATGTGCTTGCTTACAGCAACGTGCTATATGTTCTGAATGCCCGAATTGGGAATCTGTGTCAAATTTTGTTAGGAATTATATGATCCTTACTAGCTGGAAGTAAGGGAGAGGTGGTATGAAGGTACTTCTAGGAGTTGGACACATACCAAGTTTAGCTCAGTTCTGGGCATCTTTGAAATACCTATACAAACTTGTTCCTACATAGTAACTTGCAACTTTGAATGAGAATGTGCTTGCTTACAGCAACGTGCTATATGTTCTGAATGCCCGAATTGGGAATCTGTGTCAAAACTTTGTTAGGAATTATGGGATCCATACTGGCTGGAAGTAAGGGAGTTGGGGCATGAAGTTATTTCGAGGAGTTGGACACATACCAAGTTTTGCTCAGTTCTGGGCAACTTTGAAATACCTATACAAACTTGTTCCTACATAGTAACTTGCAACTTTGAATGAGAATGTGCTTGCTTACAGCAACGTGCTATATGTTCTGAATGCCCGAATTGGGAATCTGTGTCAAAACTTTGTTAGGAATTATGTGATCCTTACTAGCTGGAAGTAAGTGAGATGGGGCATGAAGTTATTTCTAGGAGTTGGAGACATACAACGTTTAGCTCAGTTCTGGGCATCTTTGAAATACCTATACAAACTTGTTCCTACATAGTAACTTGCAACTTTGAATGAGAACTTGCTTGCTTACAGCAACGTGCTACATGGTCTGAATTCCCCAATTGGGAATCTGTGTCAAAACCTTGTTAGGAATTATGTGATCCTTACTAGCTGGAAGAAAGGGTGATGGGGCATGATGTTATTTCTAGGAGTTGGAGACATACCAAGTTTAGCTCAGTTCTGGGCATTTTTGAAATACCTTTACAAATTTGTTCCTACTTGGTAACTTGCAACTTTGAATGAGAATGTCTTGCTTACAGCAACGTGCTATATGTTCTGAATACCCGAATTGGGAATCTGTGTCAAAACTTTGTTAGGAATTATGTGATCCTTACTAGCTGGAAGTAAGGGTGATGGGGCATGAAGTTATTTCTAGGAGTTGGAGACATACAACGTTTAGCTCAGTTCTGGGCATCTTTGAAATACCTATACAAACTTGTTCCTACATAGTAACTTGCAACTTTGAATGAGAATGTGATTGCTTACAGCAACGTGCTATATGTTCTGAATGCCCGAATTGGGAATCTGTGTCAAATTTTGTTAGGAATTATGTGATCCTTACTAGCTGGAAGTAAGGGAGAGGTGGTATGAAGGTACTTCTAGGAGTTGGACACATACCAAGTTTAGCTCAGTTCTGGGCATCTTTGAAATACCTATACAAACTTGTTCCTACATAGTAACTTGCAACTTTGAATGAGAATGTGCTTGCTTACAGCAACGTGCTATATGTTCTGAATGCCCGAATTGGGAATCTGTGTCAAAACTTTGTTAGGAATTATGGGATCCTTACTAGCTGGAAGTAAGGGAGTTGGGGCATGAAGTTATTTCGAGGAGTTGGACACATACCAAGTTTAGCTCAGTTCTGGGCAACTTTGAAATACCTATACAAACTTGTTCCTACATAGTAACTTGCAACTTTGAATGAGAATGTGCTTGCTTACAGCAACGTGCTATATGTTCTGAATGCCCGATTTGGGAATCTGTGTCAAAACTTTGTTGGAAATTATGTGATCCTTACTAGCTGGAAGTAAGTGAGATGGGGCATGAAGTTATTTCTAGGAGTTGGAGACATACAACGTTTAGCTCAGTTCTGGGCATCTTTGAAATACCTATACAAACTTGTTCCTACATGGTACTTGCAACTTTGAATGAGAATGTGCTTGCTTACAGCAACGTGCTATATGTTCTGAATGCCCGAATTGGGAATCTGTGTCAAAACTTTGTTAGGAATTATGTGATCCTTACTAGCTGGAAGTAAGGGAGATGGGGCATGTAGTTATTTCTAGGAGTTGGAGACATACAACGTTTAGCTCAGTTCTGGGCATCTTTGAAATACCTATACAAACTTGTTCCTACATAGTAACTTGCAACTTTGAATGAGAATGTGCTTGCTTACAGCAACGTGCTATATGTTCTGAATGCCCGAATTGGGAATCTGTGTCAAAACTTTGTTAGGAATTTTGTGATCCTTACTAGCTGGAAGTAAGGGAGATGGGGCATGAAGTTATTTCTAGGAGTTGGAGACATACAACGTTTAGCTCAGTTCTGGGCATCTTTGAAATACCTATGCAAACTTGTTCCTACATAGTAACTTGCAACTTTGAATGAGAATGTGCTTGCTTACAGCAACGTGCTATATGTTCTGAATGCCCGAATTGGGAATCTGTGTCAAAACTTTGTTAGGAATTATGTGATCCTTACTAGCTGGAAGTAAGGGAGATGGGGCATGAAGATATTTCTAGGAGTTGGAGACATACAACGTTTAGCTCAGTTCTGGGCATCTTTGAAATACCTATACAAACTTGTTCCTACATAGAAACTTGCAACTTTGAATGAGAATGTGCTTGCTTACAGCAACGTGCTATATGTTCTGAATGCCCGAATTGGGAATCTGTGTCAAAACTTTGTTAGGAATTATGTGATCCTTACTAGCTGGTAGTAAGGGAGTTGGGGCATGAAGTTATATCTAGAGGTTGGACACATACCAAGTTTAGCTCAGTTCTGTGCATCTTTGAAATACCTATACAAACTTGTTCCTACATAGTAACTTGCAACTTTGAATGAGAATGTGCTTGCTTACAGCAACGTGCTATATGTTCTGAAAGCCCGAATTGGGAATCTGTGTCAAAACTTTGTTACGAATTATGTGATCCTTACTAGCAGGAAGTAAGGGAGTTGGGGCATGAAGTTATTTCTAGAGGTTGGACACATACCAAGTTTAGCTCAGTTCTGGGCATCTTTGAAATACCTATACAAACTTGTTCCTACATAGTAACTTGCAACTTTGAATGAGAATGTGCTTGCTTACAGCAACGTGCTACATGTTCTGAATGCCCGAATTGGGAATCTGTGTCAAATCTTTGTTAGGAATTATGTGATCCTTACTAGCTGGAAGTAAGGGAGATGGGGCATGAAGTTATTTCTAGAGGTTGGACACATACCAAGTTTAGCTCAGTTCTGGGCATCTTTGAAATACCTATACAAACTTGTTCCTACATAGTAACTTGCAACTTTGAATGAGAATGTGCTTGCTTACAGCAACGTGCTACATGTTCTGAATGCCCGAATTGGGAATCGGTGTCAAATCTTTGTTAGGAATTATGTGATCCTTACTCGCTGGAAGTAAGGGAGATGGGGCATGAAGTTATTTCTAGGAGTTGGACACATACCAAGTTTAGCTCAGTTCTGGGCATCTTTGAAATACCTATACAAACTTGTTCCTACATATTAACTTACAACTTTGAATGAGAATGTGCTTGCTTACAGCAACGTGCTATATGTTCTGAATGCCCGAATTGGGAATCTGTGTCAAAACTTTGTTAGGAATTATGTGATCCTTACTAGCTGGAAGTAAGGGAGATGGGGCATAAAGTTATTTCTAGGAGTTGGAGACATACAACTTTTAGCTCAGTTCTGGGCATCTTTGAAATACCTATACAAACTTGTTCCTACATAGTAACTTGCAACTTTGAATGAGAACTTGCTTGCTTACAGCAACGTGCTACATGTTCTGAATTCCCGAATTGGGAATCTGTGTCAAAACTTTGTTAGGAATTATGTGATCCTTACTAGCTGGAAGAAAGGGTGATGGGGCATGATGTTATTTCTAGGAGTTGGAGACATACCAAGTTTAGCTCAGTTCTGGGCATTTTTGAAATACCTTTACAAATTTGTTCCTACTTAGTAACTTGCAACTTTGAATGAGAATGTCTTGCTTACAGCAACGTGCTATATGTTCTGAATGCCCGAATTGGGAATCTGTGTCAAAACTTTGTTAGGAATTATGTGATCCTTACTAGCTGGAAGTAAGGGTGATGGGGCATGAAGTTATTTCTAGGAGTTGGAGACATACAACGTTTAGCTCAGTTCTGGGCATCATTGAAATACCTATACAAACTTGTTCCTACATAGTAACTTGCAACTTTGAATGAGAATGTAATTGCTTACAGCAACGTGCTATATGTTCTGAATGCCCGAATTGGGAATCTGTGTCAAATTTTGTTAGGAATTATGTGATCCTTACTAGCTGGAAGTAAGGGAGAGGTAGTATGAAGGTACTTCTAGGAGTTGGACACATACCAAGTTTAGCTCAGTTCTGGGCATCTTTGAAATACCTATACAAACTTGTTCCTACATAGTAACTTGCAACTTTGAATGAGAATGTGCTTGCTTACAGCAACGTGCTATATGTTCTGAATGCCCGAATTGGGAATCTGTGTCAAAACTTTGTTAGGAATTATGGGATCCTTACTAGCTGGAAGTAAGGGAGTTGGGGCATGAAGTTATTTCGAGGAGTTGGACACATACCAAGTTTAGCTCAGTTCTGGGCAACTTTGAAATACCTATACAAACTTGTTCCTACATAGTAACTTGCAACTTTGAATGAGAATGTGCTTGCTTACAGCAACGTGCTATATGTTCTGAATGCCCGAATTGGGAATCTGTGTCAAAACTTTGTTAGGAATTATGTGATCCTTACTAGCTGGAAGTAAGGGAGATGGGGCATCAAGTTATTTCTAGGAGTTGGAGACATACCAAGTTTAGCTCAGTTCTGGGCATCTTTGAAATACCTATACAAACTTGTTCCTACATAGTAACTTGCAACTTTGAATGAGAATGTGCTTGCTTACATCAACGTGCTATATGTTCTGAATGCCCGAATTGGGAATCTGTGTCAAAACTTTGTTAGAAATTGTGTGATTCTTACTAGCTGAAAGTAAGGGAGATTGGGCATGAAGTTATTTCTAGAAGTTGGAGACATACAACGTTTAGGTCAGTTCTGGGCATCTTTGAAATACCTATACAAACTTGTTCCTACATAGTAACTTGCAACTTTGAATGAGAATGTGCTTGCTTACAGCAACGTGCTATATGTTCTGAATGCCCGATTTGGGAATCTGTGTCAAAACTTTGTTGGAAATTATGTGATCCTTACTAGCTGGAAGTAAGTGAGATGGGGCATGAAGTTATTTCTAGGAGTTGGAGACATACAACGTTTAGCTCAGTTCTGGGCATCTTTGAAATACCTATACAAACTTGTTCCTACATGGTACTTGCAACTTTGAATGAGAATGTGCTTGCTTACAGCAACGTGCTATATGTTCTGAATGCCCGAATTGGGAATCTGTGTCAAAATTTTGTTAGGAATTATGTGATCCTTACTAGCTGGAAGTAATGGAGATGGGGCATGAAGTTATTTCTAGGAGTTGGAGACATACAACGTTTAGCTCAGTTCTGGGCATCTTTGAAATACCTATACAAACTTGTTCCTACATAGTAACTTGCAACTTTGAATGAGAATGTGCTTGCTTACAGCAACGTGCTATATGTTCTGAATGCCCGAATTGGGAATCTGTGTCAAAACTTTGTTAGGAATTATGTGATCCTTACTAGCTGGTAGTAAGGGAGTTGGGGCATGAAGTTATTTCTAGAGGTTGGACACATACCAAGTTTAGCTCAGTTCTGGGCATCTTTGAAATACCTATACAAACTTGTTCCTACATAGTAACTTGCAACTTTGAATGAGAATGTGCTTGCTTACAGCAACGTGCTATATGTTCTGAAAGCCCGAATTGGGAATCTGTGTCAAAACATTGTTACGAATTATGTGATCCTTACTAGCAGGAAGTAAGGGAGTTGGGGCATGAAGTTATTTCTAGAGGTTGGACACATACCAAGTTTCGCTCAGTTCTGGGCATCTTTGAAATACCTATACAAACTTGTTCCTACATAGTAACTTGCAACTTTGAATGAGAATGTGCTTGCTTACAGCAACGTGCTACATGTTCTGAATGCCCGAATTGGGAATCTGTGTCAAATCTTTGTTAGGAATTATGTGATCCTTACTAGCTGGAAGTAAGGGAGATGGGGCATGAAGTTATTTCTAGAGGTTGGACACATACCAAGTTTAGCTCAGTTCTGGGCATCTTTGAAATACCTATACAAACTTGTTCCTACATAGTAACTTGCAACTTTGAATGAGAATGTGCTTGCTTACAGCAACGTGCTATATGTTCTGAATGCCCGAATTGGGAATCTGTGTCAAATTTTGTTAGGAATTATGTGATCCTTACTAGCTGGAAGTAAGAGAGAGGTGGTATGAAGGTACTTCTAGGAGTTGGACACATACCAAGTTTAGCTCAGTTCTGGGCATATTTGAAATACCTATACAAACTTGTTCCTACATAGTAACTTGCAACTTTGAATGAGAATGTGCTTGCTTACAGCAACGTGCTATATGTTCTGAATGCCCGAATTGGGAATCTGTGTCAAAACTTTGTTAGGAATTATGGGATCCTTACTAGCTGGAAGTAAGGGAGTTGGGGCATGAAGTTATTTCGAGGAGTTGGACACATACCAAGTTTAGCTCAGTTCTGGGCAACTTTGAAATACCTATACAAACTTGTTCCTACATAGTAACTTGCAACTTTGAATGAGAATGTGCTTGCTTACAGCAACGTGCTATATGTTCTGAATGCCCGAATTGGGAATCTGTGTCAAAACTTTGTTAGGAATTATGTGATCCTTACTAGCTGGAAGTAAGGGAGATGGGGCATGAAGTTATTTCTAGGAGTTGGAGACATACAACGTTTAGCTCAGTTCTGGGCATCTTTGAAATACCTATACAAACTTGTTCCTACATAGTAACTTGCAACTTTGAATGAGAACTTGCTTGCTTACAGCAACGTGCTACATGTTCTGAATTCCCGAATTGGGAATCTGTGTCAAAACCTTGTTAGGAATTATGTGATCCTTACTAGCTGGAAGAAAGGGTGATGGGGCATGATGTTATTTCTAGGAGTTGGAGACATACCAAGTTTAGCTCAGTTCTGGGCATTTTTGAAATACCTTTACAAATTTGTTCCTACTTGGTAACTTGCAACTTTGAATGAGAATGTCTTGCTTACAGCAACGTGCTATATGTTCTGAATGCCCGAATTGGGAATCTGTGTCAAAACTTTGTTAGGAATTATGTGATCCTTACTAGCTGGAAGTAAGGGTGATGGGGCATGAAGTTATTTCTAGGAGTTGGAGACATACAACGTTTAGCTCAGTTCTGGGCATCTTTGAAATACCTATACAAACTTGTTCCTACATAGTAACTTGCAACTTTGAATGAGAATGTGATTGCTTACAGCAACGTGCTATATGTTCTGAATGCCCGAATTGGGAATCGGTGTCAAATTTTGTTAGGAATTATGTGATCCTTACTAGCTGGAAGTAAGGGAGAGGTGGTATGAAGGTACTTCTAGGAGTTGGACACATACCAAGTTTAGCTCAGTTCTGGGCATCTTTGAAATACCTATACAAACTTGTTCCTACATAGTAACTTCCAACTTTGAATGAGAATGTGCTTGCTTACAGCAACGTGCTATATGTTCTGAATGCCCGAATTGGGAATCTGTGTCAAAACTTTGTTAGGAATTATGGGATCCTTACTAGCTGGAAGTAAGGGAGTTGGGGCATGAAGTTATTTCGAGGAGTTGGACACATACCAAGTTTAGCTCAGTTCTGGGCAACTTTGAAATACCTATACAAACTTGTTCCTATATAGTAACTTGCAACTTTGAATGAGAATGTGCTTGCTTACAGCAACGTGCTATATGTTCTGAATGCCCGAATTGGGAATCTGTGTCAAAACTTTGTTAGGAATTATGTGATCCTTATTAGCTGGAAGTAAGGGAGATGGGGCATGAAGTTATTTCTAGGAGTTGGAGACATACCAAGTTTAGCTCAGTTCTGGGCATCTTTGAAATACCTATACAAACTTGTTCCTACATAGTAACTTGCAACTTTGAATGAGAATGTGCTTGCTTAGAGCAACGTGCTATATGTTCTGAATGCCCGAATTGGGAATCTGTGTCAAAACTTTGTTAGAAATTGTGTGCTTCTTACTAGCTGAAAGTAAGGGAGATTGGGCATGAAGTTATTTCTAGAAGTTGGAGACATACAACGTTTAGGTCAGTTCTGGGCATCTTTGAAATACCTATACAAACTTGTTCCTACATAGTAACTTGCAACTTTGAATGAGAATGTGCTTGCTTACAGCAACGTGCTATATGTTCTGAATGCCCGATTTGGGAATCTGTGTCAAAACTTTGTTGGAAATTATGTGATCCTTACTAGCTGGAAGTAAGTGAGATGGGGCATGAAGTTATTTCTAGGAGTTGGAGACATACAACGTTTAGCTCAGTTCTGGGCATCTTTGAAATACCTATACAAACTTGTTCCTACATGGTACTTGCAACTTTGAATGAGAATGTGCTTGCTTACAGCAACGTGCTATATGTTCTGAATGCCCGAATTGGGAATCTGTGTCAAAACTTTGTTAGGAATTATGTGATCCTTACTAGCTGGAAGTAAGGGAGATGGGGCATGTAGTTATTTCTAGGAGTTGGAGACATACAACGTTTAGCTCAGTTCTGGGCATCTTTGAAATACCTATACAAACTTGTTCCTACATAGTAACTTGCAACTTTGAATGAGAATGTGCTTGCTTACAGCAACGTGCTATATGTTCTGAATGCCCGAATTGGGAATCTGTGTCAAAACTTTGTTAGGAATTTTGTGATCCTTACTAGCTGGAAGTAAGGGAGATGGGGCATGAAGTTATTTCTAGGAGTTGGAGACATACAACGTTTAGCTCAGTTCTGGGCATCTTTGAAATACCTATGCAAACTTGTTCCTACATAGTAACTTGCAACATTGAATGAGAATGTGCTTGCTTACAGCAACGTGCTATATGTTCTGAATGCCCGAATTGGGAATCTGTGTCAAAACTTTGTTAGGAATTATGTGATCCTTACTAGCTGGAAGTAAGGGAGATGGGGCATGAAGATATTTCTAGGAGTTGGAGACATACAACGTTTAGCTCAGTTCTGGGCATCTTTGAAATACCTATACAAACTTGTTCCTACATAGTAACTTGCAACTTTGAATGAGAATGTGCTTGCTTACAGCAACGTGCTATATGTTCTGAATGCCCGAATTGGGAATCTGTGTCAAAACTTTGTTAGGAATTATGTGATCCTTACTAGCTGGAAGTAAGGGTGATGGGGCATGAAGTTATTTCTAGGAGTTGGAGACATACAACGTTTAGCTCAGTTCTGGGCATCTTTGAAATACCTATACAAACTTGTTCCTACATAGTAACTTGCAACTTTGAATGAGAATGTGATTGCTTACAGCAACGTGCTATATGTTCTGAATGCCCGAATTGGGAATCTGTGTCAAATTTTGTTAGGAATTATGTGATCCTTACTAGCTGGAAGTAAGGGAGAGGTGGTATGAAGGTACTTCTAGGAGTTGGACACATACCAAGTTTAGCTCAGTTCTGGGCATCTTTGAAATACCTATACAAACTTGTTCCTACATAGTAACTTGCAACTTTGAATGAGAATGTGCTTGCTTACAGCAACGTGCTATATGTTCTGAATGCCCGAATTGGGAATCTGTGTCAAAACTTTGTTAGGAATTATGGGATCCTTACTAGCTGGAAGTAAGGGAGTTGGGGCATGAAGTTATTTCGAGGAGTTGGACACATACCAAGTTTAGCTCAGTTCTGGGCAACTTTGAAATACCTATACAAACTTGTTCCTACATAGTAACTTGCAACTTTGAATGAGAATGTGCTTGCTTACAGCAACGTGCTATATGTTCTGAATGCCCGAATTGGGAATCTGTGTCAAAACTTTGTTAGGAATTATGTGATCCTTATTAGCTGGAAGTAAGGGAGATGGGGCATGAAGTTATTTCTAGGAGTTGGAGACATACCAAGTTTAGCTCAGTTCTGGGCATCTTTGAAATACCTATACAAACTTGTTCCTACATAGTAACTTGCAAATTTGAATGAGAATGTGCTTGCTTAGAGCAACGTGCTATATGTTCTGAATGCCCGAATTGGGAATCTGTGTCAAAACTTTGTTAGAAATTGTGTGATTCTTACTAGCTGAAAGTAAGGGAGATTGGGCATGAAGTTATTTCTAGAAGTTGGAGACATACAACGTTTAGGTCAGTTCTGGGCATCTTTGAAATACCTATACAAACTTGTTCCTACATAGTAACTTGCAACTTTGAATGAGAGTGTGCTTGCTTACAGCAACGTGCTATATGTTCTGAATGCCCGATTTGGGAATCTGTGTCAAAACTTTGTTGGAAATTATGTGATCCTTACTAGCTGGAAGTAAGTGAGATGGGGCATGAAGTTATTTCTAGGAGTTGGAGACATACAACGTTTAGCTCAGTTCTGGGCATCTTTGAAATACCAATACAAACTTGTTCCTACATGGTACTTGCAACTTTGAATGAGAATGTGCTTGCTTACAGCAACGTGCTATATGTTCTGAATGCCCGAATTGGGAATCTGTGTCAAAACTTTGTTAGGAATTATGTGATCCTTACTAGCTGGAAGTAAGGGAGATGGGGCATGTAGTTATTTCTAGGAGTTGGAGACATACAACGTTTAGCTCAGTTCTGGGCATCTTTGAAATACCTATACAAACTTGTTCCTACATAGTAACTTGCAACTTTGAATGAGAATGTGCTTGCTTACAGCAACGTGCTATATGTTCTGAATGCCCGAACTGGGAATCTGTGTCAAAACTTTGTTAGGAATTATGTGATCCTTACTAGCTGGAAGTAAGGGAGATGGGGCATGAAGTTATTTCTAGGAGTTGGAGACATACAACGTTTAGCTCAGTTCTGGGCATCTTTGAAATACCTATGCAAACTTGTTCCTACATAGTAACTTGCAACTTTGAATGAGAATGTGCTTGCTTACAGCAACGTGCTATATGTTCTGAATGCCCGAATTGGGAATCTGTGTCAAAACTTTGTTAGGAATTATGTGATCCTTACTAGCTGGAAGTAAGGGAGATGGGGCATGAAGATATTTCTAGGAGTTGGAGACATACAACGTTTAGCTCAGTTCTGGGCATCTTTGAAATACCTATACAAACTTGTTCCTACATAGTAACTTGCAACTTTGAATGAGAATGTGCTTGCTTACAGCAACGTGCTATATGTTCTGAATGCCCGAATTGGGAATCTGTGTCAAAACTTTGTTAGGAATTATGTGATCCTTACTAGCTGGAATTAAGGGAGATGGGGCATGAAGTTATTTCTAGGAGTTGGAGACATACAACGTTTAGCTCAGTTCTGGGCATCTTTGAAATACCTATACAAACTTGTTCCTACATAGTAACTTGCAACTTTGAATGAGAATGTCATTGCTTACAGGAACGTGCTATATGTTCTGAATGCCCCAATTGGGAATCTGTGTCAAATCTTTGTTAGGAATAATGTGATCCTTACTAGCTGGAAGTAAGGGAGTTGGGGCATGAAGTTATTTCTAGAGGTTGGACACATACCAAGTTTAGCTCAGTTCTGGGCATCTTTGAAATACCTATACAAACTTGTTCCTACATAGTAACTTGCAACTTTGAATGAGAATGTGCTTGCTTAAAGCAACGTGCTATATGTTCTGAATGCCCGAATTGGGAATCTGTGTCAAAACATTGTTAGGAATTATGTGATCCTTACTAGCTGGAAGTAAGGGAGATGGGGCATGAAGTTATTTCTAGGAGTTGGAGACATACAAAGTTTAGCTCAGTTCTGGGCATCTTTGAAATACCTATACAAACTTGTTCCTACATAGTAACTTGCAACTTTGAATGAGAATGTGCTTGCTTACAGCAACGTGCTATATGTTCTGAATGCCCGAATTGGGAATCTGTGTCAAAACTTTGTTAGGAATTATGTGATCCTTACTAGCTGGAAGTAAGGGAGATGGGGCATGAAGTTATTTCTGGAGTTGGAGTCATACAACGTTTAGCTCAGTTCTGGGCATCTTTGAAATACCTATACAAACTTGTTCCTACATAGTAACTTGTAACTTTGAATGAGAATGTGCTTGCTTACAGCAACTTGCTATATGTTCTGAATGCCCGAATTGGGAATCTGTGTCAAAACTTTGTTAGGAATTATGTGATCCTTACTAGCTGGAAGTAAGGGAGTTGGGGCATGAAGTTATTTCTAGAGGTTGGACACATACCAAGTTTAGCTCAGTTCTGGGCATCTTTGAAATACCTATACAAACTTGTTCCTACGTAGTAACTTGCAACTTTGAATGAGAATGTTCTTGCTTACAGCAACGTGCTATATGTTCTGAATGCCCGAATTGGGAATCTGTGTCAAAACTTTGTTAGGAATTTTGTGATCCTTACTAGCTGGAAGTAAGGGAGATGGGGCATGAAGTTATTTCGAGGATTTGGAGACATACAACGTTTAGCTCAGTTCTGGGCATCTTTGAAATACCTATACAAACTTGTTCCTACATAGTAACTTGCAACTTTGAATGAGAATGTGCTTGCTTACAGCAACGTGCTATATGTTCTGAATGCCCGAATTGGGAATCTGTGTCAAAACTTTTTTAGGAATTATGTGATCCTTACTAGCTGGAAGTAAGGGAGATTGGGCATGAAGTTATTTCTAGAGGTTGGACACATACCAAGTTTAGCTCAGTTCTGGGCATCTTTGAAATACCTATGCAAACTTGTTCCTACATAGTAACTTGCAACTTTGAATGAGAATGTGCTTGCTTACAGCAACGTGCTATATCTTCTGAATGCCCGAATTGGGAATCTGTGTCAAAACTTTGTTAGGAATTATGTGATCCTTACTAGCTGGAAGTAAGGGAGATGGGGCATGAAGATATTTCTAGGAGTTGGAGACATACAACTTTTAGCTGAGTTCTGGGCATCTTTGAAATACCTATACAAACTTGTTCCTACATAGTAACTTGCAACTTTGAATGAGAATGTGCTTGCTTACAGCAACGTGCTATATGGTCTGAATGCCCGAATTGGGAATCTGTGTCAAAACTTTGTTAGGAATTATGTGATCCTTACTAGCTGGAAGTAAGGGAGTTGGGGCATGAAGTTATTTCTAGAGGTTGGACACATACCAAGTTTAGCTCAGTTCTGGGCATCTTTGAAATACCTATACAAACTTGTTCCTACGTAGTAACTTGCAACTTTGAATGAGAATGTACTTGCTTACAGCAACGTGCTATATGTTCTGAATGCCCGAATTGGGAATCTGTGTCAAAACTTTGTTAGGAATTTTGTGATCCTTACTAGCTGGAAGTAAGGGAGATGGGGCATGAAGTTATTTCGAGGAGTTGGAGACATATAACGTTTAGCTCAGTTCTGGTCATCTTTGAAATACCTATACAAACTTGTTCCTACATAGTAACTTGCAACTTTGAATGAGAACTTGCTTGCTTACAGCAACGTGCTACATGTTCTGAATTCTCGAATTGGGAATCTGTGTCAAAACTTTGTTAGGAATTATGTGATCCTTACTAGCTGGAAGTAAGGGTGATGGGGCATGATGTTATTTCTAGGAGTTGGAGACATACCAAGTTTAGCTCAGTTCTGGGCATCTTTGAAATACCTTTACAAATTTGTTCCTACTTAGTAACTTGCAACTTTGAATGAGAATGTGCTTGCTTACAGCAACGTGCTATATGTTCTGAATGCCCGAATTGGGAATCTGTGTCAAAACTTTGTTAGGAATTATGTGATCCTTACTAGCTGGAAGTAAGGGTGATGGGGCATGAAGTTATTTCTAGGAGTTGGAGACATACAACGTTTAGCTCAGTTCTGGGCATCTTTGAAATACCTATACAAACTTGTTCCTACATAGTAACTTGCAACTTTGAATGAGAATGTGCTTGCTTACAGCAACGTGCTATATGTTCTGAATGCCCGAATTGGGAATCTGTGTCAAAACTTTGTTAGAAATTATGTGATCATTACTAGCTGGAAGTAAGCGAGATGGGGCATGAAGTTATTTCTAGGAGTTGGAGACATACAACGTTTAGCTCAGTTCTGGGCATCTTTGAAATACCTATACAAACTTGTTCCTACACAGTACTTGCAACTTTGAATGAGAATGTGCTTGCTTACAGCAACGTGCTATATGTTCTGAATGCCCGAATTGGGAATCTGTGTCAAAACTTTGTTAGGAATTATGTGATCCTTACTAGCTGGAAGTAAGGGAGTTGGGGCATGAAATTATTTCTAGAGGTTGGACACATACCAAGTTTAGCTCAGTTCTGGGCATCTTTGAAATACCTATACAAACTTGTTCCTACATAGTAACTTGCAACTTTGAATGAGAATGTGCTTGCTTACAGCAACGTGCTATATGTTCTGAATGCCCGAATTGGGAATCTGTGTCAAAAGTTTGTTAGAAATTATGTGATCCTTACTAGCTGGAAGTAAGGGAGTTGGGGCATGAAATTATTTCTAGGAGTTGGACACATACCAAGTTTAGCTCAGTTCTTGGCATCTTTGAAATACCTATACAAACTTGTTCCTACATATTAACTTATAACTTTGAATGAGAATGTGCTTGCTTACAGCAACCTGCTATATGTTCTGAATGCCCGAATTGGGAATCTGTGTCAAAACTTTGTTAGGAATTATGTGATCCTTACTAGCTGGAAGTAAGGGTGATGGGGCATGAAGTTATTTCTAGGAGTTGGAGACATACAACGTTTAGCTCAGTTCTGGGCATCTTTGAAATTCCTATACAAAGTTGTTCCTACATAGTAACTTGCAACTTTGAATGAGAATGTGCTTGCTTACAGCAACGTGCTATATGTTCTGAACGAACGAATTGGGAATCTGTGTCAAAACTTTGTTAGAAATTTTGTGATCCTTACTAGCTGGAAGTAAGGGAGATGGGGCATGTAGTTATTTCTAGGAGTTGGAGACATACAACGTTTAGCTCAGGTCTGGGCATCTTTGAAATACCTATACAAACTTGTTCCTACATAATAACTTGCAACTTTGAATGAGAATGTGCTTGCTTACAGCAATGTGCTATATGTTCTGAATGCCCGAATTGGGAATCTGTGTCAAATCTTTGTTAGGAATTATGTGATCCTTACTAGCTGGAAGTAAGGGTGATGGGGCATGAACTTATTTCTAGGAGTTGGAGACATACCAAGTTTAGCTCAGTTCTGGGCATCTTTGAAATACCTTTACAAACTTGTTCCTACTTAGTAACTTGCAACTTTGAATGAGAATGTGCTTGCTTACAGCAACGTGCTATATGTTCTGTATGCCCGAATTGGGAATCTGTGTCAAAACTTTGTTAGAAATTATGTGATCCTTACTCGATGGAAGTAAAGGAGATGGGGCATGAAGTTATTTCTAGGAGTTGGAGAAATACCAAGTTTAGCTCAATTCTGGGCATCTTTGAAATTTCTATACAAACTTGTTCCTACATAGTAACTTGCAACTTTGAATTGAATGTGCTTGCTTACAGCAACGTGCTACATGTTCTGAATGCCCGAATTGGGAATCTGTGTCAAAACTTTGTTAGGAATTATGTGATCCTTACTAGCTGGAAGTAAGGGAGATGGGGCATGAAGTTATTTCTAGGAGTTGGAGACATACCAAGTTTAGTTCAGTTCTGGGCATCTTTGAAATACCTATACAAACTTGTTCCTACATATTAACTTGCAACCTTGAATGAGAATGTGCTTGCTTACAGCAACGTGCTCTATGTTCTGAATGCCCGAATTGGGAATCTGTGTCAAAACTTTGTTAGGAATTTTGTGATCCTTACTAGCTGGAAGTAAGGGAGATGGGGCATGAAGTTATTTCTAGGAGTTGGAGACATACAACGTTTAGCTCAGTTCTGGGCATCTATGAAATACCTATGCAAACTTGTTCCTACATAGTAACTTGCAACTTTGAATGAGAATGTGCTTGCTTACAGCAACGTGCTATATGTTCTGAATGCCCGAATTGGGAATCTGTGTCAAAACTTTGTTAGGAATTTTGTGATCCTTACTAGCTGGAAGTAAGGGAGATGGGGCATGAAGTTATTTCGAGGAGTTGGAGACATACCAAGTTTAGCTCAGTTCTGGGCATCTTTGAAATACCTATACAAACTTGTTCCTACATAGTAACTTGCAACTTTGAATGAGAATGTGCTTGCTTACAGCAACGTGCTATATGTTCTGAATGCCCGAATTGGGAATCTGTGTCAAAACTTTTTTAGGAATTATGTGATCCTTACTAGGTGGAAGTAAGGGAGATTGGGCATGAAGTTATTTCTAGAGGTTGGACACATACCAAGTTTAGCTCAGTTCTGGGCATCTTTGAAATACCTATTCAAACTTGTTCCTACATAGTAACTTGCAACTTTGAATGAGAATGTGCTTGCTTACAGCAACGTGCTATATGTTCTGAATGCCCGAATTCTGAATCTGTGGCAAAACTTTGTCAGGAATTATGTGATCCTTACTAGATGGAAGTAAGGGTGATGGGGCATGAAGTTATTTCTAGGAGTTGGAGACATACCAAGTTTAGCTCAGTTCTGGGCATCTTTGAAATACCTTTACAAACTTGTTCCTACTTAGTAACTTGCAACTTTGAATGAGAATGTGCTTGCTTACAGCAACGTGCTATATGTTCTGAATGCCCGAATTGGGAATCTGTGTCAAAACTTTGTTAGAATTTATGTGATCCTTACTAGCTGGAAGTAAGGGAGTTGGGGCATGAAGTTATTTCTAGGAGTTGGAGACATACCAAGTTTAGCTCAGTTCTGGGCATCTTTGAAATACCTATACAAACTTGTTTCTACATAGTAACTTGCAACTTTGAATGAGAATGTGCTTGCTTACAGTAACGTGCTACATGTTCTGAATGCCCGAATTGGGAATCTGTGTCAAATCTTTGTTAGGAATTATGTGATCCTTACTAGCTGGAAGTAATGGAGATGGGGCATGAAGTTATTTCTAGGAGTTGGACACATACCAAGTTTAGCTCAGTTCTTGGCATCTTTGAAATACCTATACAAACTTGTTCCTACATATTAACTTACAACTTTGAATGAGAATGTGCTTGCTTACAGCAACCTGCTATATGTTCTGAATGCCCGAATTGGGAATCTGTGTCAAAACTTTGTTAGGAATTATGTGATCCTTACTAGCTGGAAGTAAGGGTGATGGGGCATGAAGTTATTTCTAGGAGTTGGAGACATACAACGTTTAGCTCAGTTCTGGGCATCTTTGAAATACCTATACAAACTTGTTCCTACATAGTAACTTGCAACTTTGAATGAGAACTTGCTTGCTTACAGCAACGTGCTACATGATCTGAATTCCCGAATTGGGAATCTGTGTCAAAACTTTGTTAGGAATTATGCGATCCTTACTAGCTGGAAGTAAGGGTGATGGGGCATGATGTTATTTCTAGGAGTTGGAGACATACCAAGTTTAGCTCAGTTCTGGGCATCTTTGAAATACCTTTACAAATTTGTTCCTACTTAGTAATTTGCAACTTTGAATGAGAATGTGCTTGCTTAGAGCAACGTGCTATATGTTCTGAATGCCCGAATTGGCAATCTGTGTCAAAACTTTGTTAGGAATTATGTGATCCTTACTAGCTGGAAGTAAGGGAGATGGGGCATGAAGTTATTTCTAGGAGTTGGAGACATACCAAGTTTAGCTCAGTTCTGGGCATCTTTGAAATACCTATACAAACTTGTTCCTACATATATAACTTGCAACCTTGAATGAGAATGTGCTTGCTTACAGCAACGTGCTCTATGTTCTGAATGCCCGAATTGGGAATCTGTGTCAAAACTTTGTTAGGAATTTTGTGATCCTTACTAGCTGGAAGTAAGGGAGATGGGGCATGAAGTTATTTCTAGGAGTTGGAGACATACAACGTTTAGCTCAGTTCTGGTCATCTTTGAAATACCTATGCAAACTTGTTCCTACATAGTAACTTGCAACTTTGAATGAGAATGTGCTTGCTTACAGCAACGTGCTATATGTTCTGAATGCCCGAATTGGGAATCTGTGTCAAAACTTTGTTAGGAATTATGTGATCCTTACTAGCTGGAAGTAAGGGAGATGGGGCATGAAGTTATTTCGAGGAGTTGGAGACATACAACGTTTAGCTCAGTTCTGGGCATCTTTGAAATACCTATACACACTTGTTCCTACATATTAACTTGCAACCTTGAATGAGAATGTGCTTGCTTACAGCAACGTGCTCTATGTTCTGAATGCCCGAATTGGGAATCTGTGTCAAAACTTTGTTAGGAATTTTGTGATCCTTACTAGCTGGAAGTAAGGGAGATGGGGCATGAAGTTATTTCTAGGAGTTGGAGACATACAACGTTTAGCTCAGTTCTGGGCATCTTTGAAATACCTATGCAAACTTGTTCCTACATAGTAACTTGCAACTTTGAATGAGAATGTGCTTGCTTACAGCAACGTGCTATATGTTCTGAATGCCCGAATTGGGAATCTGTGTCAAAACTTTGTTAGGAATTATGTGATCCTTACTAGCTGGAAGTAAGGGAGATGGGGCATGAAGATATTTCTAGGAGTTGGAGACATACAACGTTTAGCTCAGTTCTGGGCATCTTTGAAATACCTATACAAACTTGTTCCTACATAGTAACTTGCAACTTTGAATGAGAATGTGCTTGCTTACAGCAACGTGCTATATGTTCTGAATGCCCGAATTGGGAATCTGTGTCAAAACTTTGTTAGGAATTATGTGATCCTTACTAGCTGGAAGTAAGGGAGATGGGGCATCAAGATATTTCTAAGAGTTGGAGACATACAACGTTATCTCAGTTCTGGGCATCTTTGAAATACCTATACAAACTTGTTCCTACATAGTAACTTGCAACTTTGAATGAGAATGTGCTTGCTTACAGCAACGTGCTATATGTTCTGAATGCCCGAATTTGGAATCTGTGTCAAATCTTTGTTAGGAATTATGTGATCCTTACTAGCTGGAAGTAAGGGAGTTGGGGCATGAAGTTATTTCTAGAGGTTGGACACATACCAAGTTTAGCTCAGTTCTGGGCATCTTTGAAATACCTATACAAACTTGTTCCTACATAGTAACTTGAAACTTTGAATGAGAATGTGCTTGCTTACAGCAACGTGCTATATGTTCTGAATGCCCGAATTGGGAATCTGTGTCAAAACTTTGTTAGGAATTATGTGATCCTTACTAGCTGGAAGTAAGGGAGATGGGGCATGAAGTTATTTCTAGGAGTTGGAGACATACAACGTTTAGCTCAGTTCTGGGCATCTTTGAAATACCTATACAAACTTGTTCCTACATAGTAACTTGCAACTTTGAATGAGAATGTGCTTGCTTACAGCAACGTGCTATATGTTCTGAATGCCCGAATTGGGAATCTGTGTCAAAACTTTGTTAGGAATTATGTGATCCTTACTAGCTGGAAGTAAGTGAGATGGGGCATGAAGTTATTTCTAGGAGTTGGAGACATACTACGTTTAGCTCAGTTCTGGGCATCTTTGAAATACCTTTACAAACTTGTTCCTACATAGCAACTTGCAACTTTGAATGAGAATCTGCTGGCTTACAGCAACGTGCTATATGTTCTGAATGCCCGAATTGGGAATCTGTGTCAAAACTTTGTTAGGAATTATGTGATCCTTACTAGCTGGAAGTACGGGAGATGAGTCATGAAGTTATTTCTAGGAGTTGGAGACATACCAAGTTTAGCTCAGTTCTGGGCATCTTTGAAATACCTATACAAACTTGTTCATACATAGTAACTTGCAACTTTGAATGAGAATGTGCTTGCTTACAGCAACGTGCTATATGTTCTGAATGCCCGAATTGGGAATCTGTGTCAAAACTTTATTAGGAATTATGTGATCCTTACTAGCTGGAAGTAAAGGTGATGAGGCATGAAGTTATTTCTAGGAGTTGGAGACATACAACATTTAGCTCAGTTCTGGGCATCTTTGAAATACCTTTACAAACTTTTTCCTACATAGTAACTTGCAACTTTGTATGAGAATGTGCTTGGTTACAGCAACGTGCTACATGTTCTGAATGCCCGAATTGGGAATCTGTGTCAAATTTTGTTAGGAATTATGTGATCCTTACTAGCTGGAAGTAAGGGAGAGGTGGTATGAAGGTATTTCTATGAGTTGGACACATACCAAGTTTAGCTCAGTTCTGGGCATCTTTGAAATACCTATACAAACTTGTTCCTACATAGTAACTTGCAAATTTGAATGAGAATGTGCTTGCTTACAGCAACGTGCTATATGTTCTGAATGCCCGAATTGGGAATCTGTGTCAAAACTTTGTTAGAAATTACGTGATCCTTACTAGCTGGAAGAAAGTGAGATGGGGCGTGAAGTTATTTCTAGGAGTTGGAGACATACAACGTTTAGCTCAGTTCTGGGCATCTTTGAAATACCTATACAAACTTGTTCCTACATAGTAACTTGCAACTTTCAATTGAATGTGCTTGCTTACAGCAACGTGCTACATGTTCTAAATGCCCGAAGTGGGAATCTGTGTCAAAACTTTGTTAGGAATTATGTGATCCTTACCAGCTGGAAGTAAGGGAGATGGGGCATGATGTTATTTCTAGGAGTTGGAGACATACCAAGTTTAGCTCAGTTCTGGGCATCTTTGAAATACCTATACAAACTTGTTCCTACATAGTAACTTGCAACTTTGAATGAGAATGTGCTTGCTTACAGCAACGTGCTATATGTTCTGAATGCCCGAATTGGGAATCTGTGTCAAAACTTTGTTAGAAATTATGTGATCCTTACTAGCTGGAAGTAAGTGAGATGGGGCGTGAAGTTATTTCTAGAAGTTGGAGACATACAACGTTTAGCTCAGTTCTGGGCATCTTTGAAATACCTATACAAACTTGTTCCTACATAGTAACTTGCAACTTGGAATGAGAATGTGCTTGCTTACAGCAACTTGCTATATGTTCTGAATGCCCGAATTGGGAATCTGTGTCAAATCTTTGTTAGGAATTATGTGATCCTTACTAGCTGGAAGTAAGGGAGTAGGGGCATGAAGATATTTCTAGAGGTTGGACACATACCAAGTTTAGCTCAGTTCTGGGCATCTTTGAAATACCTATACAAACTTGTTCCTACATAGTAACTTGCTAGTTTGAATGAGAATGTGCTTGCTTACAGCAACGTGCTACATGTTCTGAATGCCCGAATTGGGAATCTGTGTCAAAACATTGTTAGGAATTATGTGATCCTTACTAGCTGGAAGTAAGGGTGATGGGGCATGAAGTTATTTCTAGGAGTTGGAGACATACCAAGTTTAGCTCAGTTCTGGGCATCTTTGAAATACCTTTACAAACTTGTTCCTACTTAGTAACTCTCAACTTTGAATGACAATGTGCTTGCTTACAGCAACGTGCTATATGTTCTGAATGCCCGAATTGGGAATCTGTGCCAAAACTTTGTTAGAAATTATGTGATCCTTACTAGATGGAAGTAAGGGAGATGGGGCATGAAGTTCTTTCTAGGAGTTGGAGAAATACCAAGTTTAGCTCAATTCTGGGCATCTTTGAAATACCTATACAAACTTGTTCCTACATAGTAACTTGCAACTTTGAATGAGAATGTGGTTGCTTACAGCAACTTGCTATATGTTCTGAATGCCCGAATTGGGAATCTGTGTCAAATCTTTGTTAGGAATTATGTGATCCTTACTAGCTGGAAGGAAGGGAGTTGGGGCATGAAGTTATTTCTAGGAGTTGGACACATACCAAGTTTAGCTCAGTTCTGGGTATCTTTGAAATACCTATACAACCTGTTCCTACATAGTAACTTGCAACATTGAATGAGAATGTGCTTGCTTACAGCAACGTGCTACATGTTCTGAATGCCCGAATTGGGAATCTGTGTCAAAACTTTGTTAGGAATTATGTGATCCTTACTAGCAGGAAGTAAGGGAGATGGGGCATGATGTTATTTCAAGGAGTTGGGGACATACCACGTTTAGCTCAGTTCTGGGCGTCTTTAAAATACCTATACAAACTTGTCCTACATAGTAACATGCAACTTTGAATGAGAATGTACTTGCTTACAGCAACGTCCTATATGTTCTGAATGCCCGAATTGGGAATCTGTGTCAAAACTTTTTTAGGAATTATGTGATCCTTACTCGCTGGAAGTAAGGGTGATGGGGCATGAAGTTATTTCTAGGAGTTGGAGACATACCAAGTTTAGCTCAGTTCTGGGCATCTTTGAAATACCTTTACACACTTGTTCCTACATAGTAACTTGCAACTTTGAATGAGAATGTGGTTGCTTACAGCAACGTGCTACATGTTCTGAATGCCCGAATTGGGAATCTGTGTCAAAACTTTGTTAGGAATTATGTGATCCTTACTAGGTGGAAGTAAGGGAGATGGGGCATGAAGTTATTTCTAGGAGTTGGAGACATACCAAGTTTAGCTCAGTTCTGGGCATCTTTGAAATACCTATACAAACTTGTTCCTACATAGTAACTTGCAACTTTGAATCAGAATGTGCTTGCTTACAGCAACGTGCTATATGTTCTGAATGCCCGAATTGGGAATCTGTGTCAAAACTTTGTTAGGAATTATGTGATCCTTACTAGCTGGAAGTAAGGGAGATGGGGCATGAAGTTATTTCTAGGAGTTGGAGACATACCCACTTAAGCTCAGTTCTGGGCATCTTTGAAATACCTATACAAACTTGTTCCTACATAGTAACTTTCAACTTTGAATGAGAATGTGCTTGCTTACAGCAACTTGCTATATGTTCTGAATGCCCGAATTGGGAATCTGTGTCAAAACTTTGTTAGGAATTATGTGATCCTTACTAGCTGGAAGTAAGGGAGATGTGGCATGAAGTTATTTCTAGGAGTTGGAGACATGCAACGTTTAGCTCAGTTCTGGGCATTTTTGAAAGTCCTATACAAACTTGTTCCTACATAGTCACTTGCAACTTTGAATGAGAATGTGCTTGCTTACAGCAACGTGCTATATGTTCTGAATGCCCGAATTGGGAATCTGTGTCAAAATTTGTTAGGAATTATGTGATCCTTACTAGCTGGAAGTAAGGGAGTTGGGGTATGAAGGTATTTCTAGGAGTTGGACACATACCAAGTTTAGCACAGTTCTGGGCATCTTTGAAATACCTATACAAACTTGTTCCTACATAGTAACTTGCAACTTTCAATGAGAATGTGCTTGCTTACAGCAACGTGCTATATGTTCTGAATGCCCGAATTGGGAATCTGTGTCAAAACTTTGTTAGGAATTATGTGATCCTTACTAGCTGGAAGTAAGGGAGATGGGGCATGAAGTTATTTCTAGGAATTGGACACATACTACGTTTAGCTCAGTTCTGGGCATCTTTGAAATACCTTTACAAACTTGTTCCTACATAGTAACTAGCAACTTTGTATGAGAATGTGCTTGCTTACAGCAACGTGCTACATGTTCTGAATGCCCGAATTGGGAATCTGTGTCAAAACTTTGTTAGGAATTATGTGATCCTTACTAGCTGGAAGTAAGGGAGATTGGGCATGAAGTTATTTCCAGGAGTTGGAGACATACAACATTTAGCTCAGTTCTGGGCATCTTTGAAATACCTATACAAACTTGTTCCTACATAGTAACTTGCAACTTTGAATTGAATTTGCTTGCTTACAGCAACGTGCTACATGTTCTGAATGCCCTAATTGGGAACCTGTGTCAAAACTTTGTTAGGAATTATGTGATCCTTACTAGCTGGAAGTAAGGGAGATGGGGCATGAAGATATTTCTAGGAGTTGGACACATACCAAGTTTAGCTCAGTTCTGGGCATCTTTGAAATACCTATACAAACTTGTTCCTACATAGTCACTTGCAACTTTGAATGAGAATGTGATTGCTTACAGCAACGTGCTATATGTTCTGAATGGCCGAATCTGGAATCTATGTCAAATTTTGTTAGGAATTATGTGATCCTTACTAGCTGGAAGTAAGTGAGATGGGGTATGAAGGTATTTCTAGGAGTTGGACACATACCAAGTTTAGCTCAGTTCTGGACATCTTTGAAATACCTATACAAACTTGTTCCTACATAGTAACTTGCAACTTTGAATGAGAATGTGCTTGCTTACAGCAACGTGCTATATGTTCTGAATGCCCGAATTGGGAATCTGTGTCAAAACTTTGTTAGGAATTATGTGATCCTTACTAGCTGGAAGTAAGTGAGATGGGGCATGAAGTTATTTCTAGGAGTTGGAGACATACCAAGTTTAGCTCAGTTCTGGGCATCTTTGAAATACCTATACAAACTTGTTCCTACATAGTACTTGCAACTTTGAATGAGAATGTGCTTGCTTACAGCAACGTGCTATATGTTCTGAATGCCCGAATTGGGAATCTGTGTCAAAACTTTGTTAGGAATTATGTGATCCTTACTAGCTGGAAGTAAGGGAGTTGGGGCATGAAGTTATTTCTAGAGGTTGGACACATACCAAGTTTAGCTCAGTTCTGGGCATCTTTGAAATACCTATACAAACTTGTTCCTACATAGTAACTTGCAACTTTGAATGAGAATGTGCTTGCTTACAGCAACGTGCTATATGTTCTGAATGCCCGAATGGGAATCTGTGTCAAAACTTTGTTAGGAATTATGTGATCCTTACTAGCTGGAAGTAAGGGAGTTGGGGCATGAAGTTATTTCTAGGAGTTGGAGACATACCAAGTTTAGCTCAGTTCTGGGCAGCTTTGAAATACCTATACAAACTTGTTCCTACATAGTAACTTGCAACTTTGAATCAGAATGTGCTTGCTTACAGCAACGTGCTATATATTCTGAATGCCCGAATTGGGAATCTGTGTCAAAACTTGGTTAGGAATTATGTGATCCTTACTAGCTGGAAGTAAGGGAGATGGGGCATGAAGTTATTTCTAGGAGTTGGAGACATACAACGTTTAGCTCAGTTCTGGGCATCTTTGAAATACCTATACAAACTTGTTCCTACATAGTAACTTGCAACTTTGAATGAGAATGTGCTTGCTTACAGCAACGTGCTATATGTTCTGAATGCCCGAATTGGGAATCTGTGTCAAAACTTTGTTAGGAATTATGTGATCCTTACTAGCTGGAAGTAAGGGAGATGGGGCATGAAGTTATTTCGAGGAGTTGGAGACATACAACGTTTAGCTCAGTTCTGGGCATCTTTGAAATACCTATACAAACTTGTTCCTACATAGTAACTTGCAACTTTGAATGAGAATGTGCTTGCTTACAGCAACGTGCTGTATGTTCTGAATGCCCGAATTGGGAATCTGTGTCAAAACTTTGTTAGGAATTATGTGATCCTTACTAGCTGGAAGTAAGGGTGATGGGGCATGAAGTTATTTCTAGGAGTTGGAGACATACAACGTTTAGCTCAGTTCTGGGCATCTTTGAAATACCTTTACAAACTTGTTCCTACTTAGTAACTTGCAACTTTGAATGAGAATGTACTTGCTTACAGCAACGTGCTATATGTTCTGAGTGCCCGAATTGGGAATCTGTGTCAAAACTTTGTTAGAAATTATGTGATCCTTACTAGCTGGAAGTAAGGGAGATGGGGCATGAAGTTATTTCTAGGAGTTGGAGACATACCAAGTTTAGCTCAATTCTGGGCATCTTTGAAATTCCTATGCAAACTTGTTCCTACGTTGTAACTTGCAACTTTGAATGAGAATGTGCTTGCTTACAGCAACGTGCTACATGTTCTGAATGCCCGAATTGGGAATCTGTGTCAAAACTTTGTTAGGAATTATGTGATCCTTACTAGCTGGAAGTAAGGGAGATGGGGCATGAGGTTATTTCTAGGAGTTGGAGACATACCAAGTTTAGCTCAGTTCTGGGCATCTTTGAAATACCTATACAAACTTGTTCCTACATAGTAACTTGCAACTTTGAATGAGAATGTGCTTGCTTACATCAACGTGCTATATGTTCTGAATGCCCGAATTGGGAATCTGTGTCAAAACTTTGTTAGGAATTATGTGATCCTTACTAGCTGGAAGTAAGGGAGATTGGGCATGAAGTTATTTCTAGGAGTTGGAGACATACAACGTTTAGCTCAGTTCTGGGCATCTTTGAAATTCCTATGCAAACTTGTTCCTACATAGTAACTTGCAACTTTGAATGAGAATGTGCTTGCTTACAGCAACGTGCTATATGTTCTGAATGCGCGAATTGGGAATCTGTGTCAAAACTTTGTTAGAAATTATGTGATCCTTACTAGCTGGAAGTAAGTGAGATGGGGCATGAAGTTATTTCTAGGAATTGGAGACATACAACGTTTAGCTCAGTTCTGGGCATCTTTGAAATACCTATACAAACTTGTTCCTACATAGTAACTTGCAACTTTGAATGAGAATGTGCTTGCTTACAGCAACGTGCTACATGTTCTGAATGCCCGAATTGGGAATCTGTGTCAAAACACTTTTAGGAATTATGTGATCCTTACTAGATGGAAGTAAGGGAGATGGGGCATGAAGTTATTTCTAGGAGTTGGAGACATACCAAGTTTAGCTCAGTTCTGGGCATCTTTGAAATACCTATACAAACTTGTTACTACATAGTAACTTGCAACTTTGAATGAGAATGTGCTTGCTTACAGCAACGTGCTATATGTTCTGAATGCCCGAATTGGGAATCTGTGTCAAAACTTTGTTAGAAATTATGTGATCCTTACTAGCTGGAAGTAAGTGAGATGGGGCATGAAGTTATTTCTAGGAGTTGGAGACATACAACGTTTAGCTCAGTTCTGGGCATCTTTGAAATACCTATACAAACTTGTTCCTACATAGTAACTTGCAACTTAGAATGAGAATGTGCTTGCTTACAGCAACGTGCTACATGTTCTGAATGCCCGAATTGGGAATCTGTGTCAAAACTTTGTTAGGAATTATGTGATCCTTACTAGCTGGAAGTAAGGGAGATGGGGCATGAAGTTATTTCTAGGAGTTGGACACATACCAAGTTTAGCTCAGTTCTGGGCATCTTTGAAATACCTATACAAACTTGTTCCTACATAGTCACTTGCAACTTTGAATGAGAATGTGATTGCTTACAGCAACGTGCTATATGTTCTGAATGCCCGAATTTGGAATCTATGTCAAATTTTGTTAGGAATTATGTGATCTTTACTAGCTGGAAGTAAGTGAGATGGGGTATGAAGGTGTTTCTAGGAGTTGGACACATACCAAGTTTAGCTCAGTTCTGGACATCTTTGAAATACCTATACAAACTTGTTCCTACATAGTAACTTGCAACTTTGAATGAGAATGTGCTTGCTTACAGCAACGTGCTATATGTTCTGAATGCCCGAATTGGGAATCTGTGTCAAAACTTTATTAGGAATTATGTGATCATTACTAGCTAGAAGTAAGTGAGATGGGGCATGAAGTTATTTCTAGGAGTTGGAGACATACCAAGTTTAGCTCAGTTCTGGGCATCTTTGAAATACCTATACAAACTTGTTCCTACATAGTACTTGCAACTTTGAATGAGAATGTGCTTGCTTACAGCAACGTGCTATATGTTCTGAATGCCCGAATTGGGAATCTGTGTCAAAACTTTGTTAGGAATTATGTGATCCTTACTAGCTGGAAGTAAGGGAGTTGGGGCATGAAGTTATTTCTAGAGGTTGGACACATACCAAGTTTAGCTCAGTTCTGGGCATCTTTGAAATACCTATACAAACTTGTTCCTACTTAGTAACTTGCATCTTTGAATGAGAATGTGCTTGCTTACAGCAACGTGCTATATGTTCTGAATGCCCGAATTGGGAATCTGTGTCAAAACTTTGTTAGGAATTATGTGATCCTTACTAGCTGGAAGTAAGGGAGTTGGGGCATGAAGTTATTTCTAGGAGTTGGAGACATACCAAGTTTAGCTCAGTTCTGGGCATCTTTGAAATACCTATACAAACTTGTTCCTACATAGTAACTTGCAACTTTGAATCAGAATGTGCTTGCTTACAGCAACGTGCTATATATTCTGAATGCCCGAATTGGGAATCTGTGTCAAAACTTGGTTAGGAATTATGTGATCCTTACTAGCTGGAAGTAAGGGAGATTGGGCATGATGTTATTTCTAGGAGTTGGAGACATACAACGTTTAGCTCAGTTCTGGGCATCTTTGAAATTCCTATACAAACTTGTTCCTACATAGTAACTTGCAACTTTGAATGAGAATGTGCTTGCTTACAGCAACGTGCTATATGTTCTGAATGCGCGAATTGGGAATCTGTGTCAAAACTTTGTTAGAAATTATGTGATCCTTACTAGCTGGAAGTAAGTGAGATAGGGCATGAAGTTATTTCTAGGAATTGGAGACATACAACGTTTAGCTCAGTTCTGGGCCTCTTTGAAATACCTATACAAACTTGTTCCTACATAGTAACTTGCAACTTTGAATGAGAATGTGCTTGCTTACAGCAACGTGCTACATGTTCTGAATGCCCGAATTGGGAATCTGTGTCAAAACACTTTTAGGAATTATGTGATCTTTACTAGCTGGAAGTAAGTGAGATGGGGTATGAAGGTGTTTCTAGGAGTTGGACACATACCAAGTTTAGCTCAGTTCTGGACATCTTTGAAATACATATACAAACTTTTTCCTACATAGTAACTTGCAACTTTGAATGAGAATGTGCTTGCTTACAGCAACGTGCTATATGTTCTGAATGCCCGAATTGGGAACCTGTGTCAAAACTTTATTAGGAATTATGTGATCATTACTAGCTGGAAGTAAGTGAGATGGGGCATGAAGTTATTTCTAGGAGTTGGAGACATACCAAGTTTAGCTCAGTTCTGGGCATCTTTGAAATACCTATACAAACTTGTTCCTACATAGTACTTGCAACTTTGAATGAGAATGTGCTTGCTTACAGCAACGTGCTATATGTTCTGAATGCCCGAATTGGGAATCTGTGTCAAAACTTTGTTAGGAATTATGTGATCCTTACTAGCTGGAAGTAAGGGAGTTGGGGCATGAAGTTATTTCTAGAGGTTGGACACATACCAAGTTTAGCTCAGTTCTGGGCATCTTTGAAATACCTATACAAACTTGTTCCTACATAGTAACTTGCAACTTTGAATGAGAATGTGCTTGCTTACAGCAACGTGCTGTATGTTCTGAATGCCCGAATTGGGAATCTGTGTCAAAACTTTGTTAGGAATTATGTGATCCTTACTAGCTGGAAGTAAGGGAGATGGGTCATGAAGTTATTTCGAGGAGTTGGAGACATACAACGTTTAGCTCAGTTCTGGGCATCTTTGAAATACCTATACAAACTTGTTCCTACATAGTAACTTGCAACTTTGAATGAGAATGTGCTTGCTTACAGCAACGTGCTGTATGTTCTGAATGCCCGAATTGGGAATCTGTGTCAAAACATTGTTAGGAGTTATGTGATCCTTACTAGCTGGAAGTAAGGGTGATGGGGCATGAAGTTATTTCTAGGAGTTGGAGACATACAACGTTTAACTCAGTTCTGGGCATCTTTGAAATACCTTTACAAACTTGTTCCTACTTAGTAACTTGCAACTTTGAATGAGAAGGTACTTGCTTACAGCAACGTGCTATATGTTCTGAATGCCCGAATTGGGAATCTGTGTCAAAACTTTGTTAGAAATTATGTGATCCTTACTAGCTGGAAGTAAGGGAGATGGAGCATGAAGTTATTTCTAGGAGTTGGAGACATACCAAGTTTAGCTCAATTCTGGGCATCTTTGAAATACCTATACAAACTTGTTCCTACATTGTAACTTGCAACTTTGAATTGAATGTGCTTGCTTACAGCAACGTGCTACATGTTCTGAATGCCCGAATTTGGAATCTGTGTCAAAACTTTGTTAGGAATTATGTGATCCTTACTAGCTGGAAGTAAGGGAGATGTGGCATGAAGTTATTTCTAGGAGTTGGAGACATGCAACGTTTAGCTCAGTTCTGGGCATCTTTGAAATTCCTATACAAACTTGTTCCTACATAGTAACTTGCAACTTTGAATGAGAATGTGCTTGCTTACAGCAACGTGCTATATGTTCTGAATGCCCGAATTGGGAACCTGTGTCAAAACTTTATTAGGAATTATGTGATCATTACTAGCTGGAAGTAAGTGAGATGGGGCATGAAGTTATTTCTAGGAGTTGGAGACATACCAAGTTTAGCTCAGTTCTGGGCATCTTTGAAATACCTATACAAACTTGTTCCTACATAGTACTTGCAACTTTGAATGAGAATGTGCTTGCTTACAGCAACGTGCTATATGTTCTGAATGCCCGAATTGGGAATCTGTGTCAAAACTTTGTTAGGAATTATGTGATCCTTACTAGCTGGAAGTAAGGGAGTTGGGGCATGAAGTTATTTCTAGAGGTTGGACACATACCAAGTTTAGCTCAGTTCTGGGCATCTTTGAAATACCTATACAAACTTGTTCCTACATAGTAACTTGCAACTTTGAATGAGAATGTGCTTGCTTACAGCAACGTGCTGTATGTTCTGAATGCCCGAATTGGGAATCTGTGTCAAAACTTTGTTAGGAATTATGTGATCCTTACTAGCTGGAAGTAAGGGAGATGGGTCATGAAGTTATTTCGAGGAGTTGGAGACATACAACGTTTAGCTCAGTTCTGGGCATCTTTGAAATACCTATACAAACTTGTTCCTACATAGTAACTTGCAACTTTGAATGAGAATGTGCTTGCTTACAGCAACGTGCTGTATGTTCTGAATGCCCGAATTGGGAATCTGTGTCAAAACATTGTTAGGAGTTATGTGATCCTTACTAGCTGGAAGTAAGGGTGATGGGGCATGAAGTTATTTCTAGGAGTTGGAGACATACAACGTTTAACTCAGTTCTGGGCATCTTTGAAATACCTTTACAAACTTGTTCCTACTTAGTAACTTGCAACATTGAATGAGAAGGTACTTGCTTACAGAAACGTGCTATATGTTCTGAATGCCCGAATTGGGAATCTGTGTCAAAACTTTGTTAGAAATTATGTGATCCTTACTAGCTGGAAGTAAGGGAGATGGAGCATGAAGTTATTTCTAGGAGTTGGAGACATACCAAGTTTAGCTCAATTCTGGGCATCTTTGAAATACCTATACAAACTTGTTCCTACATTGTAACTTGCAACTTTGAATTGAATGTGCTTGCTTACAGCAACGTGCTACATGTTCTGAATGCCCGAATTTGGAATCTGTGTCAAAACTTTGTTAGGAATTATGTGATCCTTACTAGCTGGAAGTAAGGGAGATGTGGCATGAAGTTATTTCTAGGAGTTGGAGACATGCAACGTTTAGCTCAGTTCTGGGCATCTTTGAAATTCCTATACAAACTTGTTCCTACATAGTAACTTGCAACTTTGAATGAGAATGTGCTTGCTTACAGCAACGTGCTATATGTTCTGAATGCCCGAATTGGGAACCTGTGTCAAAACTTTATTAGGAATTATGTGATCATTACTAGCTGGAAGTAAGTGAGATGGGGCATGAAGTTATTTCTAGGAGTTGGAGACATACCAAGTTTAGCTCAGTTCTGGGCATCTTTGAAATACCTATACAAACTTGTTCCTACATAGTACTTGCAACTTTGAATGAGAATGTGCTTGCTTACAGCAACGTGCTATATGTTCTGAATGCCCGAATTGGGAATCTGTGTCAAAACTTTGTTAGGAATTATGTGATCCTTACTAGCTGGAAGTAAGGGAGTTGGGGCATGAAGTTATTTCTAGAGGTTGGACACATACCAAGTTTAGCTCAGTTCTGGGCATCTTTGAAATACCTATACAAACTTGTTCCTACATAGTAACTTGCAACTTTGAATGAGAATGTGCTTGCTTACAGCAACGTGCTGTATGTTCTGAATGCCCGAATTGGGAATCTGTGTCAAAACTTTGTTAGGAATTATGTGATCCTTACTAGCTGGAAGTAAGGGAGATGGGTCATGAAGTTATTTCGAGGAGTTGGAGACATACAACGTTTAGCTCAGTTCTGGGCATCTTTGAAATACCTATACAAACTTGTTCCTACATAGTAACTTGCAACTTTGAATGAGAATGTGCTTGCTTACAGCAACGTGCTGTATGTTCTGAATGCCCGAATTGGGAATCTGTGTCAAAACATTGTTAGGAGTTATGTGATCCTTACTAGCTGGAAGTAAGGGTGATGGGGCATGAAGTTATTTCTAGGAGTTGGAGACATACAACGTTTAACTCAGTTCTGGGCATCTTTGAAATACCTTTACAAACTTGTTCCTACTTAGTAACTTGCAACTTTGAATGAGAAGGTACTTGCTTACAGCAACGTGCTATATGTTCTGAATGCCCGAATTGGGAATCTGTGTCAAAACTTTGTTAGAAATTATGTGATCCTTACTAGCTGGAAGTAAGGGAGATGGAGCATGAAGTTATTTCTAGGAGTTGGAGACATACCAAGTTTAGCTCAATTCTGGGCATCTTTGAAATACCTATACAAACTTGTTCCTACATTGTAACTTGCAACTTTGAATTGAATGTGCTTGCTTACAGCAACGTGCTACATGTTCTGAATGCCCGAATTTGGAATCTGTGTCAAAACTTTGTTAGGAATTATGTGATCCTTACTAGCTGGAAGTAAGGGAGATGTGGCATGAAGTTATTTCTAGGAGTTGGAGACATGCAACGTTTAGCTCAGTTCTGGGCATCTTTGAAATTCCTATACAAACTTGTTCCTACATAGTAACTTGCAACTTTGAATGAGAATGTGCTTGCTTACAGCAACGTGCTATATGTTCTGAATGCCCGAATTGGGAATCTGTGTCAAAACTTTGTTAGAAATTATGTGATCCTTACTAGCTGGAAGTAAGTGAGATGGGGCATGAAGTTATTTCTAGGAGTTGGAGACATACAACGTTTAGCTCAGTTCTGGGCATCTTTGAAATACCTATACAAACTTGTTCCTACATAGTAACTTGCAACTTTGAATGAGAATGTGCTTGCTTACAGCAACGTGCTGTATGTTCTGAATGCCCGAATTGGGAATCTGTGTCAAAACTTTGTTAGGAATTATGTGATCCTTACTAGCTGGAAGTAAGGGAGATGGGTCATGAAGTTATTTCGAGGAGTTGGAGACATACAACGTTTAGCTCAGTTCTGGGCATCTTTGAAATACCTATACAAACTTGTTCCTACATAGTAACTTGCAACTTTGAATGAGAATGTGCTTGCTTACAGCAACGTGCTGTATGTTCTGAATGCCCGAATTGGGAATCTGTGTCAAAACATTGTTAGGAATTATGTGATCCTTACTAGCTGGAAGTAAGGGTGATGGGGCATGAAGTTATTTCTAGGAGTTGGAGACATACAACGTTTAACTCAGTTCTGGGCATCTTTGAAATACCTTTACAAACTTGTTCCTACTTAGTAACTTGCAACTTTGAATGAGAAGGTACTTGCTTACAGCAACGTGCTATATGTTCTGAATGCCCGAATTGGGAATCTGTGTCAAAACTTTGTTAGAAATTATGTGATCCTTACTAGCTGGAAGTAAGGGAGATGGAGCATGAAGTTATTTCTAGGAGTTGGAGACATACCAAGTTTAGCTCAATTCTGGGCATCTTTGAAATACCTATACAAACTTGTTCCTACATTGTAACTTGCAACTTTGAATTGAATGTGCTTGCTTACAGCAACGTGCTACATGTTCTGAATGCCCGAATTGGGAATCTGTGTCAAAACTTTGTTAGGAATTATGTGATCCTTACTAGCTGGAAGTAAGGGAGATGTGGCATGAAGTTATTTCTAGGAGTTGGAGACATGCAACGTTTAGCTCAGTTCTGGGCATCTTTGAAATTCCTATACAAACTTGTTCCTACATAGTAACTTGCAACTTTGAATGAGAATGTGCTTGCTTACAGCAACGTGCTATATGTTCTGAATGCGCGAATTGGGAATCTGTGTCAAAACTTTGTTAGAAATTATGTGATCCTTACTAGCTGGAAGTAAGTGAGATGGGGCATGAAGTTATTTCTAGGAATTGGAGACATACAACGTTTAGCTCAGTTCTGGGCATCTTTGAAATACCTATACAAACTTGTTCCTACATAGTAACTTGCAACTTTGAATGAGAATGTGCTTGCTTACAGCAACGTGCTACATGTTCTGAATGCCCGAATTGGGAATCTGTGTCAAAACACTTTTAGGAATTATGTGATCCTTACTAGATGGAAGTAAGGGAGATGGGGCATGAAGTTATTTCTAGGAGTTGGAGACATACCAAGTTTAGCTCAGTTCTGGGCATCTTTGAAATACCTATACAAACTTGTTCCTACATAGTAACTTGCAACTTTGAATGAGAATGTGCTTGCTTACAGCAACGTGCTATATGTTCTGAATGCCCGAATTGGGAATCTGTGTCAAAACTTTGTTAGAAATTATGTGATCCTTACTAGCTGGAAGTAAGTGAGATGGGGCATGAAGTTATTTCTAGGAGTTGGAGACATACAACGTTTAGCTCAGTTCTGGGCATCTTTGAAATACCTATAAAAACTTGTTCCTACATAGTAACTTGCAACTTAGAATGAGAATGTGCTTGCTTACAGCAACGTGCTACATGTTCTGAATGCCCGAATTGGGAATCTGTGTCAAAACTTTGTTAGGAATTATGTGATCCTTACTAGCTGGAAGTAAGGGAGATGGGGCATGAAGTTATTTCTAGGAGTTGGACACATACCAAGTTTAGCTCAGTTCTGGGCATGTTTGAAATACCTATACAAACTTGTTCTTACATAGTCACTTGCAACTTTGAATGAGAATGTGATTGCTTACAGCAACGTGCTATATGTTCTGAATGCCCGAATTTGGAATCTATGTCAAATTTTGTTAGGAATTATGAGATCTTTACTAGCTGGAAGTAAGTGAGATGGGGTATGAAGGTGTTTCTAGGAGTTGGACACATACCAAGTTTAGCTCAGTTCTGGACATCTTTGAAATACCTATACAAACTTGTTCCTACATAGTAACTTGCAACTTTGAATGATAATGTGCTTGCTTACAGCAACGTGCTATATGTTCTGAATGCCCGAATTGGGAATCTGTGTCAAAACTTTATTAGGAATTATGTGATCATTACCAGCTGGAAGTAAGTGAGATGGGGCATGAAGTTATTTCTAGGAGTTGGAGACATACCAAGTTTAGCTCAGTTCTGGGCATCTTTGAAATACCTATACAAACTTGTTCCTACATAGTACTTGCAACTTTGAATGAGAATGTGATTGCTTACAGCAACGTGCTATATGTTCTGAATGCCCGAATTGGGAATCTGTGTCAAAACTTTGTTAGGAATTATGTGATCCTTACTAGCTGGAAGTAAGGGAGTTGGGGCATGAAGTTATTTCTAGAGGTTGGACACATACCAAGTTTAGCTCAGTTCTGGGCATCTTTGAAATACCTATACAAACTTGTTCCTACATAGTAACTTGCATCTTTGAATGAGAATGTGCTTGCTTACAGCAACGTGCTATATGTTCTGAATGCCCGAATTGGGAATCTGTGTCAAAACTTTGTTAGGAATTATGTGATCCTTACTAGCTGGAAGTAAGGGTGATGGGGCATGAAGTTATTTCTAGGAGTTGGAGGCATACCACGTTTAGCTCAGTTCTGGGCATCTTTGAAATACCTATACAAACTTGTTCCTACATAGTAACTTGCAACTTTGAATGAGAATGTGCTTGCTTACAGCAACGTGCTATATGTTCTGAATGCCCGAATTGGGAATCTGTGTCAAAACTTTGTTAGGAATTATGTGATCCTTACTAGCTGGAAGTAAGGGAGATGGGGCATGAAGTTATTTCTAGGAGTTGGAGACATACCAAGTTTAGCTCAGTTCTGGGCATCTTTGAAATACCTATACAAACTTGTTCCTACATAGTAACTTGCAACTTTGAATGAGAATGTGGTTGCTTACAGCAACGTGCTACATGTTCTGAATGCCCGAATTGGGAATCTGTGTCAAAACACTTTTAGGAATTATGTGATCCTTACTAGATGGAAGTAAGTGAGATGGGGCATGAAGTTATTTCTAGGAGTTGGAGACATACCAATTTAGCTCAGTTCTGGGCATCTTTGAAATACCTATACAAACTTGTTCCTACATAGTAACTTGCAACTTTGAATGAGAATGTGCTTGCTTACAGCAACGTGCTATATGTTCTGAATGCCCGAATTGGGAATCTGTGTCAAAACTTTGTTAGAAATTATGTGATCCTTACTAGCTGGAAGTAAGTGAGATGGGGCATGAAGTTATTTCTAGGAGTTGGAGACATACAACGTTTAGCTCAGTTCTGGGCATCTTTGAAATACCTATACAAACTTGTTCCTACATAGTAACTTGCAACTTAGAATGAGAATGTGCTTGCTTACAGCAACGTGCTACATGTTCTGAATGCCCGAATTGGGAATCTGTGTCAAAACTTTGTTAGGAATTATGTGATCCTTACTAGCTGGAAGTAAGGGAGATGGGGCATGAAGTTATTTCTAGGAGTTGGACACATACCAAGTTTAGCTCAGTTCTGGGCATCTTTGAAATACCTATACAAACTTGTTCCTACATAGTCACTTGCAACTTTGAATGAGAATGTGATTGCTTACAGCAACGTGCTATATGTTCTGAATGCCCGAATTGGGAATCTATGTCAAATTTTGTTAGGAATTATGTGATCTTTACTAGCTGGAAGTAAGTGAGATGTGGTATGAAGGTGTTTCTAGGAGTTGGACACATACCAAGTTTAGCTCAGTTCTGGACATCTTTGAAATACCTATACAAACTTGTTCCTACATAGTAACTTGCAACTTTGAATGAGAATGTGCTTGCTTACAGCAACGTGCTATATGTTCTGAATGCCCGAATTGGGATCTGTGTCAAAACTTTATTAGGAATTATGTGATCATTACCAGCTGGAAGTAAGTGAGATGGGGCATGAAGTTATTTCTAGGAGTTGGAGACATACCAAGTTTAGCTCAGTTCTGGGCATCTTTGAAATACCTATACAAACTTGTTCCTACATAGTACTTGCAACTTTGAATGAGAATGTGCTTGCTTACAGCAACGTGCTTTATGTTCTGAATGCCCGAATTGGGAATCTGTGTCAAAACTTTGTTAGGAATTATGTGATCCTTACTAGCTGGAAGTAAGGGAGTTGGGGCATGAAGTTATTTCTAGAGGTTGGACACATACCAAGTTTAGCTCAATTCTGGGCATCTTTGAAATACCTATACAAACTTGTTCCTACATAGTAACTTGCAACTTTGAATGAGAATGTGCTTGCTTACAGCAACGTGCTATATGTTCTGAATGCCCGAATTGGGAATCTGTGTCAAAACTTTGTTAGGAATTATGTGATCCTTACTAGCTGGAAGTAAGGGAGATGGGGCATGAAGTTATTTCTAGGAGTTGGAGACATACCAAGTTTAGCTCAGTTCTGGGCATCTTTGAAATACCTATACAAAGTTGTTCCTACATAGTAACTTGCAACTTTGAATGAGAATGTGCTTGCTTACAGAAACGTACTATATGTTCTTAATGCCAGAATTGGGAATCTGTGTCAAAACTGAGTTAGAAATTATGTGATCCTTACTAGCTGGAAGTAAGTGAGATGGGGCATGAAGTTATTTCTAGGAGTTGGAGACATACAACGTTTAGCTCAGTTCTGGGCATCTTTGAAATAACTATACAAACTTGTTCCTACATAGTAACTTGCAACTTTGAATGAGAATGTGCTTGCTTACAGCAAGGTGATATATGTTCTGAATGCCCGAATTGGAAATCTCTGTCAAAACTTTGTTAGGAATTATGTGATCCTTACTAGCTGGAAGTAAGGGAGATGGGGCATGAAGTTATTTCTAGAGGTTGGACACATACCAAGTTTAGCTCAGTTCTGGGCATCTTTGAAATATATATACAAACTTGTTCCTACATAGTAACTTCCAACTTTGAATGAGAATGTGCTTGCTTACAGCAACGTGCTATATGTTCTGAATGCCCGAATTGGGAATCTGTGTCAAATCTTTGTTAGGTATTATGTGATCCTTACTAGCTGGAAGTAAGGGAGATGGGGCATGAAGTTATTTCTAGGAGATGGAGACATACATCGGTTAGCTCAGTTCTGGGCATCTTTGAAATACCTATACAAACTTGTTCCTACATAGTAACTTGCAACTTTGAATGAGAATGTGCTTGCTTACAGCAACGTGCTATATGTTCTGAATGTCCGAATTGGGAATCTGTGTCAAAACTTTGTTAGGAATTATGTGATCCTTACTAGTTGGAAGTAAGGGAGTTGGGGCATGAAGTTATTACTAGAGGTTGGACACATACCAAGTTTAGCTCTGTTCTGGGCATCTTTGAAATACCTATACAAACTAAGGCCTACATAGTAACTTGCAACTTTGAATGAGAATGTGTTTGCTTACAGCAACGTGCTATATGTTCTGAATGCCCGAATTGGGAATCTGTGTCAAAACTTTGTTAGGAATTATGTGATCCTTACTAGCTGGAAGTAAGGGAGTTGGGGCATGAAGTTATTTCGAGGAGTTGGACACATACCAAGTTTAGCTCAGTTCTGGGCATCTTTGAAATACCTATACAAACTTGTTCCTACATAGTAACGTGCAACTTTGAATGAGAATGTGCTTGCTTACAGCAACGTGCTGTATGTTCTGAATGCCCGAATTGGGAATCTGTGTCAAAACTTTGTTAGGAATTATGTGATCCTTGCTAGCTGGAAGTAAGGGAGTTGGGGCATGAAGTTATTTCTAGAGGTTGGACACATACCAAGTTTAGCTAAGTTCTGGGCATCTTTGAAATACCTATACAAACTTGTTCCTACATAGTAACTTGCAACTTTGAATGAGAATGTGCTTGCTTACAGCAACGTGCTATATGATCTGAATGCCCGAATTGGGAATCTGTGTCAAAACTTTGTTAGGAATTATGTGATCCTTACTAGCTGGAAGTAAGGGAGATGGGGCATGAAGTTATTTCTAGGAGTTGGAGACATACAACGGTTAGCTCAGTTCTGGGCATCTTTGAAATACCTATACAAACTTGTTCCTACATAGTAACTTGCAACTTTGAATGAGAATGTGTTTGCTTACAGCAACGTGCTATATGTTCTGAATGCCCGAATTGGGAATCTGTGTCAAAACTTTGTTAGGAATTATGTGATCCTTACCAGCTGGAAGTAAGGGAGATCGGGCATGAAGTTATTTCTAGGAGTTGGAGACATACATCGGTTAGCTCAGTTCTGGGCATGTTTTAAATACCTATACAAACTTGTTCCTACATAGTAACTTGCAACTTTGAATGAGAATGTGCTTGCTTACAGCAACGTGCTATATGTTCTGAATGTCCGAATTGGGAATCTGTGTCAAAACTTTGTTAGGAATTATGTGATCCTTACTAGCTGGAAGTAAGGGAGTTGGGGCATGAAGTTATTTCGAGGAGTTGGACACATACCAAGTTTAGCTCAGTTCTGGGCATCTTTGAAATACCTATACAAACTTGTTCCTACATAGTAACTTGCAACTTTGAGTGAGAATGTGCTTGCTTACAGCAACGTGCTATATGTTCTGAATGCCCGAATTGGGAATCTGTGTCAAAACTTTGTTAGGAATTATGTGATCCTTACTAGCTGGAAGTAAGGGAGATTGGGCATGAAGTTATTTCTAGGAGTTGGAGACATACAACGTTTAGCTCAGTTCTGGGCATCTTTGAAATTCCTATACAATCTTGTTCCTACATAGTAACTTGCAACTTTGAATGAGAATGTGCTTGCTTACAGCAACGTGCTATATGTTCTGAATGCCCGAATTGGGAATCTGTGTCAAAACTTTGTTAGGAATTATGTGATCCTCACTAGCTGGAAGTAAGGGTGATGGGGCATGAAGTTATTTCTAGGAGTTGGAGACATACAAACTTCAGCTCAGTTCCGGGCATCTTTCAAAGTCCTATACAAACTTGTTCCTACATAGTAACTTGCAACTTTGAATGAGAATGTGCTTGCTTACAGCAACGTGCTATATGTTCTGAATGCGCGAATTGGGAATCTGTGTCAAAACTTTGTTAGAAATTATGTGATCCTTACTAGCTGGAAGTAAGTGAGATGGGGCATGAAGTTATTTCTAGGAATTGGAGACATAAAACGTTTAGCTCAGTTCTGGGCCTCTTTGAAATACCTATACAAACTTGTTCCTACATAGTAACTTGCAACTTTGAATGAGAATGTGCTTGCTTACAGCAACGTGCTACATGTTCTGAATGCCCGAATTGGGAATCTGTGTCAAAACACTTTTAGGAATTATGTGATCCTTACTAGATGGAAGTAAGGGAGATGGGGCATGAAGTTATTTCTAGGAGTTGGAGACATACCAAGTTTAGCTCAGTTCTGGGCATTTTTGAAATACCTATACAAACTTGTTCCTACATAGTAACTTGCAACTTTGAATGAGAATGTGCTTGCTTACAGCAACGTGCTATATGTTCTGAATGCCCGAATTAGGAATCTGTGTCAAAACTTTGTTAGAAATTATGTGATCCTTACTAGCTGGAAGTAAGTGAGATGGGGCATGAAGTTATTTCTAGGAGTTGGAGACATACAAGGTTTAGCTCAGTTCTGGGCATCTTTGAAATACCTATAAAAACTTGTTCCTACATAGTAACTTGCAACTTAGAATGAGAATGTGCTTGCTTACAGCAACGTGCTACATGTTCTGAATGCCCGAATTGGGAATCTGTGTCAAAACTTTGTTAGGAATTATGTGATCCTTACTAGCTGGAAGTAAGGGAGATGGGGCATGAAGTTATTTCTAGGAGTTGGACACATACCAAGTTTAGCTCAGTTCTGGACATCTTTGAAATACCTATACAAACTTGTTCCTACATAGTAACTTGCAACTTTGAATGAGAATGTGCTTGCTTACAGCAACGTGCTATATGTTCTGAATGCCCGAATTGGGAATCTGTGTCAAAACTTTATTAGGAATTATGTGATCATTACTAGCTGGAAGTAAGTGAGATGGGGCATGAAGTTATTTCTAGGAGTTGGAGACATACCAAGTTTAGCTCAGTTCTGGGCATCTTTGAAATACCTATACAAACTTGTTCCTACATAGTACTTGCAACTTTGAATGAGAATGTGCTTGCTTACAGCAACGTGCTATATGTTCTGAATGCCCGAATTGGGAATCTGTGTCAAAACTTTGTTAGGAATTATGTGATCCTTACTAGCTGGAAGTAAGTGAGTTGGGGCATGAAGTTATTTCTAGAGGTTGGACACATACCAAGTTTAGCTCAGTTCTGGGCATCTTTGAAATACCTATACAAACTTGTTCCTACATAGTAACTTGCATCTTTGAATGAGAATGTGCTTGCTTACAGCAACGTGCTATATGTTCTGAATGCCCGAATTGGGAATCTGTGTCAAAACTTTGTTAGGAATTATGTGATCCTTACTAGCTGGAAGTAAGGGAGTAGGGCATGAAGTTATTTCTAGGAGTTGGAGACATACCAAGTTTAGCTCAGTTCTGGGCATCTTTGAAATACCTATACAAACTTGTTCCTACATAGTAACTTGCAACTTTGAATGAGAATGTGCTTGCTTACAGAAACGTACTATATGTTCTTAATGCCAGAATTGGGAATCTGTGTCAAAACTGAGTTAGAAATTATGTGATCCTTACTAGCTGGAAGTAAGGGAGATGGGGCATGAAGTTATTTCTAGGAGTTGGAGACATACCAAGATTAGCTCAGTTCTGGGCGTCTTTGAAATACCTATACAAAGTTGTTCCTACATAGTAACTTGCAACTTTGAATGAGAATGTGCTTGCTTACAGAAACGTACTATATGTTCTTAATGCCAGAATTGGGAATCTGTGTCAAAACTGACTTAGAAATTATGTGATCCTTACTAGCTGGAAGTAAGTGAGATGGGGCATGAAGTTATTTCTAGGAGTTGGAGACATACAACGTTTAGCTCAGTTCTGGGCATCTTTGAAATAACTATACAAACTAGTTCCTACATAGTAACTTGCAACTTTGAATGAGAATGTGCTTGCTTACAGCAACGTGATATATGTTCTGAATGCCCGAATTGGGAATCTCTGTCAAAACTTTGTTAGGAATTATGTGATCCTTACTAGCTGGAAGTAAGGGAGATGGGGCATGAAGTTATTTCTAGAGGTTGGACACATACCAAGTTTAGCTCAGTTCTGGGCATCTTTGAAATATATATACAAACTTGTTCCTACATAGTAACTTCCAACTTTGAATGAGAATGTGCTTGCTTACAGCAACGTGCTATATGTTCTGAATGCCCGAATTGGGAATCTGTGTCAAATCTTCTTAGGTATTATGTGATCCTTACTAGCTGGAAGTAAGGGAGATGGGGCATGAAGTTATTTCTAGGAGATGGAGACATACATCTGTTAGCTCAGTTCTGGGCATCTTTGAAATACCTATACAAACTTGTTCCTACATAGTAACTTGCAACTTTGAATGAGAATGTGCTTGCTTACAGCAACGTGCTATATGTTCTGAATGTCCGAATTGGGAATCTGTGTCAAAACTTTGTTAGGAATTATGTGATCCTTACTAGCTGGAAGTAAGGGAGTTGGGGCATGAAGTTATTTCTAGAGGTTGGACACATACCAAGTTTAGCTCTGTTCTGGGCGTCTTTGAAATACCTATACAAACTTGTTCCTACATAGTAACTTGCAACTTTGAATGAGAATGTGCTTGCTTACAGCAACGTGCTATATGTTCTGAATGTCCGAATTGGGAATCTGTGTCAAAACTTTGTTAGGAATTATGTGATCCTTACTAGCTGGAAGTAAGGGAGTTGGGGCATGAAGTTATTTCGAGGAGTTGGACACATACCAAGTTTAGCTCAGTTCTGGGCATCTTTGAAATACCTATACAAACTTGTTCCTACATAGTAACTTGCAACTTTGAATGAGAATGTGCTTGCTTACAGCAACGTGCTATATGTTCTGAATGCCCGAATTGGGAATCTGTGTCAAAACTTTGTTAGGAATTATGTGATCCTTACTAGCTGGAAGTAAGGGAGATTGGGCATGAAGTTATTTCTAGGAGTTGGAGACATACAACGTTTAGCTCAGTTCTGGGCATCTTTGAAATTCCTATACAATCTTGTTCCTACATAGTAACTTGCAACTTTGAATGAGAATGTGCTTGCTTACAGCAACGTGCTATATGTTCTGAATGCCCGAATTGGGAATCTGTGTCAAATCTTTGTTAGGAATTATGTGATCCTCACTAGCTGGAAGTAAGGGTGATGGGGCATGAAGTTATTTCTAGGAGTTGGAGACATACAAACTTCAGCTCAGTTCCGGGCATCTTTCAAAGTCCTATACAAACTTGTTCCTACATAGTAACTTGCAACTTTGAATCAGAATGTGCTTGCTTACAGCAACGTGCTATATGTTCTGAATGCGCTAATTGGGAATCTGTGTCAAAACTTTGTTAGAAATTATGTGATCCTTACTAGCTGGAAGTAAGTGAGATGGGGCATGAAGTTATTTCTAGGAATTGGAGACATACAACGTTTAGCTCAGTTCTGGGCCTCTTTGAAATACCTATACAAACTTGTTCCTACATAGTAACTTGCAACTTTGAATGAGAATGTGCTTGCTTACAGCAACGTGCTACATGTTCTGAATGCCCGAATTGGGAATCTGTGTCAAAACACTTTTAGGAATTATGTGATCCTTACTAGATGGAAGTAAGGGAGATGGGGCATGAAGTTATTTCTAGGAGTTGGAGACATACCAAGTTTAGCTCAGTTCTGGGCATCTTTGAAATACCTATACAAACTTGTTCCTACATAGTAACTTGCAACTTTGAATGAGAATGTGCTTGCTTACAGCAACGTGCTATATGTTCTGAATGCCCGAATTGGGAATCTGTGTCAAAACTTTGTTAGAAATTATGTGATCCTTACTAGCTGGAAGTAAGTGAGATGGGGCATGAAGTTATTTCTAGCAGTTGGAGACATACAACGTTTAGCTCAGTTCTGGGCATCTTTGAAATACCTATAAAAACTTGTTCCTACATAGTAACTTGCAACTTAGAATGAGAATGTGCTTGCTTACAGCAACGTGCTACATGTTCTGAATGCCCGAATTGGGAATCTGTGTCAAAACTTTGTTAGGAATTATGTGATCCTTACTAGCTGGAAGTAAGGGAGATGGGGCATGAAGTTATTTCTAGGAGTTGGACACATACCAAGTTTAGCTCAGTTCTGGGCATCTTTGAAATACCTATACAAACTTGTTCCTACATAGTCACTTGCAACTTTGAATGAGAATGTGATTGCTTACAGCAACGTGCTATATGTTCTGAATGCCCGAATTTGGAATCTATGTCAAATTTTGTTAGGAATTATGTGATCTTTACTAGCTGGAAGTAAGTGAGATGGGGTATGAAGGTGTTTCTAGGAGTTGGACACATACCAAGTTTAGCTCAGTTCTGGACATCTTTGAAATACCTATACAAACTTGTTCCTACATAGTAACTTGCAACTTTGAATGAGAATGTGCTTGCTTACAGCAACGTGCTATATGTTCTGAATGCCCGAATTGGGATTCTGTGTCAAAACTTTATTAGGAATTATGTGATCATTACTAGCTGGAAGTAAGTGAGATGGGGCATGAAGTTATTTCTAGGAGTTGGAGACATACCAAGTTTAGCTCAGTTCTGGGCATCTTTGAAATACCTATACAAACTTGTTCCTACATAGTACTTGCAACTTTGAATGAGAATGTGCTTGCTTACAGCAACGTGCTATATGTTCTGAATGCCCGAATTGGGAATCTGTGTCAAAACTTTGTTAGGAATTATGTGATCCTTACTAGCTGGAAGTAAGGGAGTTGGGGCATGAAGTTATTTCTAGAGGTTGGACACATACCAAGTTTAGCTCAGTTCTGGGCATCTTTGAAATACCTATACAAACTTGTTCCTACATAGTAACTTGCATCTTTGAATGAGAATGTGCTTGCTTACAGCAACGTGCTATATGTTCTGAATGCCCGAATTGGGAATCTGTGTCAAAACTTTGTTAGGAATTATGTGATCCTTACTAGCTGGAAGTAAGGGAGTAGGGCATGAAGTTATTTCTAGGAGTTGGAGACATACCAAGTTTAGCTCAGTTCTGGGCATCTTTGAAATACCTATACAAACTTGTTCCTACATAGTAACTTGCAACTTTGAATCAGAATGTGCTTGCTTACAGCAACGTGCTATATATTCTGAATGCCCGAATTGGGAATCTGTGTCAAAACTTGGTTAGGAATTATGTGATCCTTACTAGCTGGAAGTAAGGGAGATGGGGCATGAAGTTATTTCTAGGAGTTGGAGACATACAACGTTTAGCTCAGTTCTGGGCATCTTTGAAATACCTATACAAACTTGTTCCTACATAGTAACTTGCAACTTTGAATGAGAATGTGCTTGCTTACAGCAACGTGCTGTATGTTCTGAATGCCCGAATTGGGAATCTGTGTCAAAACTTTGTTAGGAATTATGTGATCCTTACTAGCTGGAAGTAAGGGAGATGGGTCATGAAGTTATTTCGAGGAGTTGGAGACATACAACGTTTAGCTCAGTTCTGGGCATCTTTGAAATACCTATACAAACTTGTTCCTACATAGTAACTTGCAACTTTGAATGAGAATGTGCTTGCTTACAGCAACGTGCTGTATGTTCTGAATGCCCGAATTGGGAATCTGTGTCAAAACTTTGTTAGGAATTATGTGATCCCTACTAGCTGGAAGTAAGGGTGATGGGGCATGAAGTTATTTCTAGGAGTTGGAGACATACAACGTTTAGCTCAGTTCTGGGCATCTTTGAAATACCTTTACAAACTTGTTCCTACTTAGTAACTTGCAACTTTGAATGAGAAGGTACTTGCTTACAGCAACGTGCTATATGTTCTGAATGCCCGAATTGGGAATCTGTGTCAAAACTTTGTTAGAAATTATGTGATCCTTACTAGCTGGAAGTAAGGGAGATGGGGCATGAAGTTATTTCTAGGAGTTGGAGACATACCAAGTTTAGCTCAATTCTGGGCATCTTTGAAATACCTATACAAACCTGTTCCTACATTGTAACTTGCAACTTTGAATTGAATGTGCTTGCTTACAGCAACGTGCTACATGTTCTGAATGCCCGAATTGGGAATCTGTGTCAAAACTTTGTTAGGAATTATGTGATCCTTACTAGCTGGAAGTAAGGGAGATGGGGCATGAAGTTATTTCTAGGAGTTGGAGACATACCAAGTTTAGCTCAGTTCTGGGCATCTTTGAAATACCTATACAAACTTGTTCCTACATAGTAACTTGCAACTTTGAATGAGAATGTGCTTGCTTACATCAACGTGCTATATGTTCTGAATGCCCGAATTGGGAATCTGTGTCAAAACTTTGTTAGGAATTATGTGATCCTTACTAGCTGGAAGTAAGGGAGATTGGGCATGAAGTTATTTCTAGGAGTTGGAGACATACAACGTTTAGCTCAGTTCTGGGCATCTCTGAAATTCCTATACAAACTTGTTCCTACATAGTAACTTGCAACTTTGAATGAGAATGTGCTTGCTTACAGCAACGTGCTATATGTTCTGAATGCCCGAATTGGGAATCTGTGTCAAAACTTTGTTTGAAATTATGTGATCCTTACTAGCTGGAAGTAAGTGAGATGGGGCATGAAGTTATTTCTAGGAATTGGAGACATACAACGTTTAGCTCAGTTCTGGGCATCTTTGAAATACCTATACAAACTTGTTCCTACATAGTAACTTGCAACTTTGAATGAGAATGTGCTTGCTTACAGCAACGTGCTACATGTTCTGAATGCCCGAATTGGGAATCTGTGTCAAAACACTTTTAGGAATTATGTGATCCTTACTAGAAGGAAGTAAGGGAGATGGGGCATGAAGTTATTTCTAGGAGTTGGAGACATACCAAGTTTAGCTCAGTTCTGGGCATCTTTGAAATACCTATACAAACTTGTTCCTACATAGTAACTTGCAACTTTGAATGAGAATGTGCTTGCTTACAGCAACGTGCTATATGTTCTGAATGCCCGAATTGGGAATCTGTGTCAAATCTTTGTTAGAAATTATGTGATCCTTACTAGCTGGAAGTAAGTGAGATGGGGCATGAAGTTATTTCTAGGAGTTAGAGACATACAACGTTTAGCTCAGTTCTGGGCATCTTTGAAATACCTATAAAAACTTGTTCCTACATAGTAACTTGCAACTTAGAATGAGAATGTGCTTGCTTACAGCAACGTGCTACATGATCTGAATGCCCGAATTGGGAATCTGTGTCAAAACTTTGTTAGGAATTATGTGATCCTTACTAGCTGGAAGTAAGGGAGATGGGGCATGAAGTTATTTCTAGGAGTTGGACACATACCAAGTTTAGCTCAGTTCTGGGCATCTTTGAAATACCTATACAAACTTGTTCCTACATAGTCACTTGCAACTTTGAATGAGAATGTGATTGCTTACAGCAACGTGCTATATGTTCTGAATGCCCGAATTGGGAATCTATGTCAAATTTTGTTAGGAATTATGTGATCTTTACTAGCTGGAAGTAAGTGAGATGGGGTATGAAGGTGTTTCTAGGAGTTGGACACATACCAAGTTTAGCTCAGTTCTGGACATCTTTGAAATACCTATACAAACTTGTTCCTACATAGTAACTTGCAACTTTGAATGAGAATGTGCTTGCTTACAGCAACGTGCTATATGTTCTGAATGCCCGAATTGGGATCTGTGTCAAAACTTTATTAGGAATTATGTGATCATTACTAGCTGGAATTAAGTGACATGGGGCATGAAGTTATTTCTAGGAATTGGAGACATACCAAGTTTAGCTCAGTTCTGGGCATCTTTGAAATACCTATACAAACTTGTTCCTACATAGTACTTGCAACTTTGAATGAGAATGTGCTTGCTTACAGCAACGTGCTTTATGTTCTGAATGCCCGAATTGGGAATCTGTGTCAAAACTTTGTTAGGAATTATGTGATCCTTACTAGCTGGAAGTAAGGGAGTTGGGGCATGAAGTTATTTCTAGAGGTTGGACACATACCAAGTTTAGCTCAGTTCTGGGCATCTTTGAAATACCTATACAAACTTGTTCCTACATAGTAACTTGCAACTTTGAATGAGAATGTGCTTGCTTACAGCAACGTGCTATATGTTCTGAATGCCCGAATTGGGAATCTGTGTCAAAACTTTGTTAGGAATTATGTGATCCTTACTAGCTGGAAGTAAGGGAGATGGGGCATGAAGTTATATCTAGGTGTTGGAGACATACCAAGTTTAGCTCAGTTCTGGGCATCTTTGAAATACCTATACAAAGTTGTTCCTACATAGTAACTTGCAACTTTGAATGAGAATGTGCTTGCTTACAGAAACGTACTATATGTTCTTAATGCCAGAATTGGGAATCTGTGTCAAAACTGAGTTAGAAATTATGTGATCCTTACTAGCTGGAAGTAAGTGAGATGGGGCATGAAGTTATTTCTAGGAGTTGGAGACATACAACGTTTAGCTCAGTTCTGGGCATCTTTGAAATAACTATACAAACTTGTTCCTACATAGTAACTTGCAACTTTGAATGAGAATGTGCTTGCTTACAGCAACGTGATATATGTTCTGAATGCCCGAATTGGGAATCTCTGTCAAATCTTTGTTAGGAATTATGTGATCCTTACTAGCTGGAAGTAAGGGAGATTGGGCATGAAGTTATTTCTAGGAGTTGGAGACATACAACGTTTAGCTCAGTTCTGGGCATCTTTGAAATTCCTATACAAACTTGTTCCTACATAGTAACTTGCAACTTTGAATGAGAATGTGCTTGCTTACAGCAACGTGCTATATGTTCTGAATGCCCGAATTGGGAATCTGTGTCAAAACTTTGTTAGGAATTATGTGATCCTCACTAGCTGGAAGTAAGGGTGATGGGGCATGAAGTTATTTCTATGAGTTGGAGACATACAAACTTCAGCTCAGTTCCGGGCATCATTCAAAGTCCTATACAAACTTGTTCCTACATAGTAACTTGCAACTTTGAATCAGAATGTGCTTGCTTACAGCAACGTGCTATATGTTCTGAATGCCCGAATTGGGAATCTGTGTCAAAACTTTGTTAGGAATTATGTGATCCTTACTAGCTGGAAGTAAGGGAGTTGGGGCATGAAGTTATTTCTAGAGGTTGGACACATACCAAGTTTAGCTCAGTTCTGGGCATCTTTGAAATATATATACAAACTTGTTCCTACATAGTAACTTGCAACTTTGAATGAGAATGTGCTTGCTTACAGCAACGTGCTATATGTTCTGAATGCCCGAATTGGGAATCTGTGTCAAATCTTTGTTAGGTATTATGTGATCCTTACTAGCTGAAAGTAAGGGAGATGGGGCATGAAGTTATTTCTAGGAGATGGAGACATACATCGGTTAGCTCAGTTCTGGGCATCTTTGAAATACCTATACAAACTTGTTCCTACATAGTAACTTGCAACTTTGAATGAGAATGTGCTTGCTTACAGCAACGTGCTATATGTTCTGAATGTCCGAATTGGGAATCTGTGTCAAAACTTTGTTAGGAATTATGTGATCCTTACTAGCTGGAAGTAAGGGAGTTGGGGCATGAAGTTATTTCTAGAGGTTGGACACATACCAAGTTTAGCTCTGTTCTGGGCATCTTTGAAATACCTATACAAACTTGTTCCTACATAGTAACTTGCAACTTTGAATGAGAATGTGCTTGCTTACAGCAACGTGCTATATGTTCTGAATGCCCGAATTGGGAATCTGTGTCAAAACTTTGTTAGGAATTATGTGATCCTTACTAGCTGGAAGTAAGGGAGATGGGGCATGAAGTTACTTCTAGGAGTTGGAGACATACAACTTTTAGCTCAGTTCTGGGCATCTTTGAAATACCTATACAAACTTGTTCCTACATAGTAACTTGCAACTTTGAATGAGAATGTGCTTGCTTACAGCAACGTGCTATATGTTCTGAATGCCCGAATTGGGAATCTGTGTCAAAACTTTGTTAGGAATTATGTGATCCTTACTAGCTGGAAGTAAGGGAGATGGGGCATGAAGTTATTTCTAGGAGTTGGAGACATACAACGTTTAGCTCAGTTCTGGGCATCTTTGAAATACCTATACAAACTTGTTCCTACATAGTAACTTGCAACTTTGAATGAGAATGTGCTTGCTTACAGCAACGTGCTATATGTTCTGAATGCCCGAATTGGGAATCTGTGTCAAAACTTTGTTAGGAATTATGTGATCCTTACTAGCTGGAAGTAAGGGAGTTGGGGCATGAAGTTATTTCGAGGAGTTGGACACATACCAAGTTTAGCTCAGTTCTGGGCATCTTTGAAATACCTATACAAACTTGTTCCTACATAGTAACGTGCAACTTTGAATGAGAATGTGCTTGCTTACAGCAACGTGCTGTATGTTCTGAATGCCCGAATTTGGAATCTGTGTCAAAACTTTGTTAGGAATTATGTGATCCTTGCTAGCTGGAAGTAAGGGAGTTGGGGCATGAAGTTATTTCTAGAGGTTGGACACATACCAAGTTTAGCTAAGTTCTGGGCATCTTTGAAATACCTATACAAACTTGTTCCTACATAGTAACTTGCAACTTTGAATGAGAATGTGCTTGCTTACAGCAACGTGCTATATGATCTGAATGCCCGAATTGGGAATCTGTGTCAAAACTTTGTTAGGAATTATGTGATCCTTACTAGCTGGAAGTAAGGGAGATGGGGCATGAAGTTATTTCTAGGAGTTGGAGACATACAACGGTTAGCTCAGTTCTGGGCATCTTTGAAATACCTATACAAACTTGTTCCTACATAGTAACTTGCAACTTTGAATGAGAATGTGCTTGCTTACAGCAACGTGCTATATGTTCTGAATGCCCGAATTGGGAATCTGTGTCAAAACTTTGTTAGGAATTATGTGATCCTTACCAGCTGGAAGTAAGGGAGATCGGGCATGAAGTTATTTCTAGGAGTTGGAGACATACATCGGTTAGCTCAGTTCTGGGCATCTTTTAAATACCTATACAAACTTGTTCCTACATAGTAACTTGCAACTTTGAATGAGAATGTGCTTGCTTACAGCAACGTGCTATATGTTCTGAGTGTCCGAATTGAGAATCTGTGTCAAATCTTTGTTAGGAATTATGTGATCCTTACTAGCTGGAAGTAAGGGAGTTGGGGCATGAAGTTATTTCTAGAGGTTGGACACATACCAAGTTTAGCTCAGTTCTGGGCATCTTTGAAATACCTATACAAACTTGTTCCTACATAGTAACTTGCAACTTTGAATGAGAATGTGCTTGCTTACAGCAACGTGCTATATGTTCTGAATGCCCGAATTGGGAATCTGTGTCAAAACTTTGTTAGGAATTATGTGATCCTTACTAGCTGGAAGTAAGGGAGATTGGGCATGAAGTTATTTCTAGGAGTTGGAGACATACAACGTTTAGCTCAGTTCTGGGCATCTTTGAAATTCCTATACAATCTTGTTCCTACATAGTAACTTGCAACTTTGAATGAGAATGTGCTTGTTTACAGCAACGTGCTATATGTTCTGAATGCCCGAATTGGGAATCTGTGTCAAAACTTTGTTAGGAATTATGTGATCCTCACTAGCTGGAAGTAAGGGTGATGGGGCATGAAGTTATTTCTAGGAGTTGGAGACATACAAACTTCAGCTCAGTTCCGGGCATCTTTCAAAGTCCTATACAAACTTGTTCCTACATAGTAACTTGCAACTTTGAATCAGAATGTGCTTGCTTACAGCAACGTGCTATATGTTCTGAATGCCCGAATTGGGAATCTGTGTTAAAACTTTGTTAGGAATTATGTGATCCTTACTAGCTGGAAGTAAGGGAGATGGGGCATGAAGTTATTTCTAGGAGTTGGAGACATACCAAGTTTAGCTCAGTTCTGGGCATCTTTGAAATACCTATACAAACTTGTTCCTACATAGTAACTTGCAACTTTGAATGAGAATGTGCTTGCTTACAGCAACGTGCTATATGTTCTAAATGCCCGAATTGGGAATCTGTGTCAAAACTTTTTAGGAATTATGTGATCCTTACTAGCTGGAAGTAAGGGAGTTGGGGCATGAAGTTATTTCTAGGAGTTGGAGACATACAACGTTTAGCTCAGTTCTGGGCATCTTTGAAATACCTATACAAACTTGTTCCTACCTAGTAACTTGCAACTTTGAATGAGAATGTGTTTGCTTACAGCAACGTGCTATATGTTCTGAATGCCCGAATTGGGAATCTGTGTCAAAACTTTGTTAGGAATTATGTGATCCTTACTAGCTGGAAGTAAGGGAGATGGGGCATGAAGTTATTTCTACGAGTTGGAGACATACATCGGTTAGCTCAGTTCTGGGCATCTTTGAAATACCTATACAAACTTGTTCCTACATAGTAACTTGCAACTTTGAATGAGAATGTGCTTGCTTACAGCAACGTGCTATATGTTCTGAATGCCCGAATTGGGAATCTGTGTCAAAACTTTGTTAGGAATTATGTGATCCTTACTAGCTGGAAGTAAGGGAGTTGGGGCATGAAGTTATTTCTAGAGGTTGGACACATACCAAGTTTAGCTCAGTTCTGGGCATCATTGAAATATCTATACAAACTTGTTCCTGCATAGTAACTTGCAACTTTGAATGAGAATGTGCTTGCTTACAGCAACGTGCTATATGTTCTGAATGCCCGAATTGGGAATCTGTGTCAAAACTTTGTTAGGAATTATGTGATCCTTACTAGCTGAAAGTAAGGGAGATGGGGCATGAAGTTATTTCTAGGAGATGGAGACATACATCGGATAGCTCAGTTCTGGGCATCTTTGAAATACCTATACAAACTTATTCCTACATAGTAACTTGCAACTTTGCATGAGAATGTGCTTGCTTACAGCAACGTGCTATATGTTCTGAATGTCCGAATTGGGAATCTGTGTCAAAACTTTGTTAGGAATTATGTGATCCTTACTAGCTGGAAGTAAGGGAGTTGGGGCATGAAGTTATTTCGAGGAGTTGGACACATACCAAGTTTAGCTCAGTTCTGGGCATCTTTGAAATACCTATACAAACTTGTTCCTACATAGTAACGTGCAACTTTGAATGAGAATGTGCTCGCTTACAGCAACGTGCTGTATGTTCTGAATGCCCGAATTGGGAATCTGTGTCAAAACTTTGTTAGGAATTATGTGATCATTACTAGCTGGAAGTAAGGGAGTTGGGGCATGAAGTTATTTCTAGAGGTTGGACACATACCAAGTTTAGCTCAGTTCTGGGCATCTTTGAAATACCTATACAAACTTGTTCCTACATAGTAACTTGCAACTTTGAATGAGAATGTGCTTGCTTACAGCAACGTGCTATATGTTCTGAATGCCCGAATTGGGAATCTGTGTCAAAACTTTGTTAGGAATTATGTGATCCTTACTAGCTGGAAGTAAGGGAGATGGGGCATGAAGTTATTTCTAGGAGTTGGAGACATACAACGGTTAGCTCAGTTCTGGGCATCTTTTAAATACCTATAAAAACTTGTTCCTACATAGTAACTTGCAACTTTGAATGAGAATGTGCTTGCTTACAGCAACGTGCTATATGTTCTGAATGCCCGAATTGGGAATCTGTGTCAAAACTTTGTTAGGAATTATGTGATCCTTACTAGCTGGAAGTAAGGGAGATTGGGCATGAAGTTATTTCTAGGAGTTGGAGACATACAACGTTTAGCTCAGTTCTGGGCATCTTTGAAATACCTATACAAACTTGTTCCTACCTAGTAACTTGCAACTTTGAATGAGAATGTGCTTGCTTACAGCAACGTGCTATATGTTCTGAATGCCCGAATTGGGAATCTGTGTCAAAACTTTGTTAGGAATTATGTGATCCTTACTAGCTGGAAGTAAGGGAGATGGGGCATGAAGTTATTTCTAGGAGTTGGAGACATACAACGGTTAGCTCAGTTCTGGGCATCTTTGAAATACCTATACAAACTTGTTCCTACATAGTAACTTGCAACTTTGAATGAGAATGTGCTTGCTTACAGCAACGTGCTATATGTTCTGAATGCCCGAATTGGGAATCTGTGTCAAAACTTTGTTAGGAATTTTGTGATCCTTACCAGCTGGAAGTAAGGGAGATGGGGCATGAAGTTATTTCTAGGAGTTGGAGACATACATCGGTTAGCTCAGATCTGGGCATCTTTTAAATACCTATACAAACTTGTTCCTACATAGTAACTTGCAACTTTGAATGAGAATGTGCTTGCTTACAGCAACGTGCTATATGTTCTGAATGTCCGAATTGGGAATCTGTGTCAAAACTTTGTTAGGAATTATGTGATCCTTTCTAGCTGGAAGTAAGGGAGTTGGGGCATGAAGTTATTTCTAGAGGTTGGACACATACCAAGTTTAGCTCAGTTCTGGGCATCTTTGAAATACCTATACAAACTTGTTCCTACATAGTAACTTGCAACTTTGAATGAGAATGTGCTTGCTTACAGCAACGTGCTATATGTTCTGAATGCCCGAATTGGGAATCTGTGTCAAAACTTTGTTAGGAATTATGTGATCCTTACTAGCTGGAAGTAAGGGAGATGGGGCATGAAGTTATTTCTAGGAGTTGGAGGCATACAACTTTTAGCTCAGTTCTGGCCTCTTTGAAATACCTATACAAACTTGTTCCTACATAGTAACTTGCAACTTTGTATGAGAATGTGCTTGCTTACAGCAACGTGCTATATGTTCTGAATGCCCGAATTGGGAATCTGTGTCAAAACTTTGTTAGGAATTATGTGATCCTTACTAGCTGGAAGTAAGGGAGATGGGGCATGAAGTTATTTCTAGGAGTTGGAGACATACCAAGTTTAGCTCAGTTCTGGGCATCTTTGAAATACCTATACAAACTTGTTCCTACATAGTAACTTGCAACTTTGAATGAGAATGTGCTTGCTCACAGCAACGTGCTATATGTTCTGAATGCCCGAATTGGGAATCTGTGTCAAAACTTTGTTAGGAATTATGTGATCCTTACTAGCTGGAAGTAAGGGAGTTGGGGCATGAAGTTATTTCTAGAGGTTGGACACATACCAAGTTTAGCTCAGTTCTGGGCATCTTTGAAATACCTATACAAACTTGTTCCTACATAGTAACTTGCAACTTTGAATGAGAATGTGTTGCTTACAGCAACGTGCTATATGTTCTGAATGCCCGAATTGGGAATCTGTGTCAAAACGTTGTTAGGAATTATGTGATCCTTACTAGCTGGAAGTAAGGGAGATGGGGCATGAAGTTATTTCTAGGAGTTGGAGACATACAACGTTTAGCTCAGTTCTGGGCATCTTTGAAATACCTATACAAACTTGTTCCTACATAGTAACTTGCAACTTTGAATGAGAATGTGCTTGCTTACAGCAACGTGCTATATGTTCTGAATGCCCGAACTGGGAATCTGTGTCAAAACTTTGTTAGGAATTATGTGATCCTTACTAGCTGGAAGTAAGGGAGATGGGGCATGAAGTTATTTCTAGGAGGTGGAGACATACAACTTTTAGCTCAGTTCTGGGCATCTTTGAAATACCTATACAAACTTGTTCCTACATAGTAACTTGCAACTTTGAATGAGAATGTGCTTGCTTACAGCAACGTGCTATATGTTCTGAATGCCCGAATTGGGAATCTGTGTCAAAATTTGTTAGGAATTATGTGATCCTTACTAGCTGGAATTAAGGGAGATGAGGCATGAAGTTATTTCTAGGAGTTGGAGACATACAACGTTTAGCTCAGTTCTGGGCATCTTTGAAATACCTATACAAACTTGTTCCTACATAGTAACTTGCAACTTTGAATGAGAATGTGCTTGCTTACAGCAACGTGCTATATGTTCTGAATGCCCGAATTGGGAATCTGCGTCAAAACTTTGTTAGGAATTATGTGATCCTTACTAGCTGGAAGTAAGGGAGTTGGGGCATGAAGTTATTTCTAGGAGTTGGAGACATACAACGTTTAGCTCAGTTCTGGGCATCTTTGAAATACCTATACAAACTTGTTCCTACATAGTAACTTGCAACTTTGAATGAGAATGTGCTTGCTTACAGCAACGTGCTACATGTTCTGAATGCCCGAATTGGGAATCTGTGTCAAAACTTTGTTAGGAATTATGTGATCCTTACTAGCTGGAAGTAAGGGAGTTGGGGCATGAAGTTTTTTCTAGAGGTTGGACATATACCAAGTTTAGCTCAGTTATGGGCATCTTTGAAATACCTATACAAACTTGTTCCTACATAGTAACTTGCAACTTTGAATGAGAATGTGCTTGCTTACAGCAACGTGCTATATGTTCTGAATGCCCGAATTGGGAATCTGTGTCAAAACTTTGTTAGGAATTATGTGATCCTTACTAGCTGGAAGTAAGGGAGATGGGGCATGAAGTTATTTCTAGGAGTTGGAGACATACAACGTTTAGCTCAGTTCTGGGCATCTTTGAAATACCTATACAAACTTGTTCCCAAATAGTAACTTGCAAATTTTAATGAGAATGTGCTTGCTTACAGCAACGTGCTACATGTTCTGAATGCCCGAATAGGGAATCTGTGTCAAAACTTTGTTAGGAATTATGTGATCCTTACTAGCTGGAAGTAAGGGAGATGGGGCATGAAGTTATTTCTAGGAGTTGCAGACATACAACGTTTTGCTCAGTTCTGGGCATCTTTGAAATACCAATACAAACTTGTTCCTACATAGTAACTTGCAACTTTGAATGAGAATGTGCTTGCTTACAGCAACGTGCTATATGTTCTGAATGCCCGAATTGGGAATCTGTGTCAAAACTTTGTTAGGAATTATGTGATCCTTACTAGCTGGAAGTAAGGGAGATGGGGCATGAAGTTATTTCTACGAGTTGGAGACATACATCGGTTAGCTCAGTTCTGGGCATCTTTGAAATACCTATACAAACTTGTTCCTACATAGTAACTTGCAACTTTGAATGAGAATGTGCTTGCTTACAGCAACGTGCTATATGTTCTGAATGCCCGAATTGGGAATCTGTGTCAAAACTTTGTTAGGAATTATGTGATCCTTACTAGCTGGAAGTAAGGGAGATGGGGCATGAAGTTATTTCTAGGAGTTGGAGACATACAACGTTTAGCTCAGTTCTGGGCATCTTTGAAATACCTATACAAACTTGTTCCTACATAGTAACTTGCAACTTTGAATGAGAATGTGCTTGCTTACAGCAACGTGCTATATGTTCTGAATGCCCGAATTGGGAATCTGTGTCAAAACTTTGTTAGGAATTATGTGATCCTTACTAGCTGGAAGTAAGGGAGATGGGGCATGAAGTTATTTCTAGGAGTTGGAGACATACAACGTTTAGCTCAGTTCTGGGCATCTTTGAAATACCTATACAAACTTGTTCCTACATAGTAACTTGCAACTTTGAATGAGAAAGTGCTTGCTTACAGCAACGTGTTATATGTTCTGAATACCCGAATTGGGAATCTGTGTCAAAACTTTGTTAGGAATTATTTGATCCTTACTAGCTGGAAGTAAGGGAGTTGGGGCATGAAGTTATTTCGAGGAGTTGGACACATACCAAGTTTAGCTCAGTTCTGGGCATCTTTGAAATACCTATACAAACTTGTTCCTACATAGTAACATGCAACTTTGAATGAGAATGTGCTTGCTTACAGCAACGTGCTGTATGTTCTGAATGCCCGAATTGGGAATCTGTGTCAAAACTTTGTTAGGAATTATGTGATCCTTACTAGATGGAAGTAAGGGAGTTGGGGCATGAAGTTTTTTCTAGAGGTTGGACACATACCAAGTTTAGCTAAGTTCTGGGCATCTTTGAAATACCTATACAAACTTGTTCCTACATAGTAACTTGCAACTTTGAATGAGAATGTGCTTGCTTACAGCAACGTGCTATATGTTCTGAATGCCCGAATTGGGAATCTGTGTCAAAACTTTGTTAGGAATTATGTGATCCTTACAAGCTGGAAGTAAGGGAGATGGGGCATGAAGTTATTTCTAGGAGTTGGAGACATACAACGGTTAGCTCAGTTCGGGGCATCTTTGAAATACCTATACAAACTTGTTCCTACATAGTAACTTGCAACTTTGAATGAGAATGTGCTTGCTTACAGCAACGTGCTATATGTTCTGAATGCCCGAATTGGGAATCTGTGTCAAAACTTTGTTAGGAATTATGTGATCCTTACCAGCTGGAAGTAAGGGAGATGGGGCATGAAGTTATTTCTAGGAGTTGGAGACATACATCGGTTAGCTCAGTTCTGGGCATCTTTTAACTACCTATACAAACTTGTTCCTACATAGTAACTTGCAACTTTGAATGAGAATGTGCTTGCTTACAGCAATGTGCTATATGTTCTGAATGTCCGAATTGGGAATCTGTGTCAAAACTTTGTTAGGAATTATGATATCCTTACAAGCTGGAAGTAAGGGAGTTGGGGCATGAAGTTATTTCTAGAGGTTGGACACATACCAAGTTTAGCTCAGTGCTGGGCATCTTTGAAATACCTATACAAACTTGTTCCTACATAGTAACTTTCAACTTTGAATGAGAATGTGCTTGCTTACAGCAACGTGCTATATGTTCTGAATGCCCGAATTGGCAATCTGTGTCAAAACTTTATTAGGAATTATGTGATCCTTACTAGCTGGCAGTAAGGGACATGGGGCATGAAGTTATTTCTAGGAGTTGGAGACATACAACGTTTAGCTCAGTTCTGGGCATCTTTGAAATACCTATACAAACTTGTTCCTACATAGTAACTTGCAACTTTGAATGAGAATGTGCTTGCTTACAACAACGTGCTATATATTCTGAATGCCCGAATTGGGAATCTGTGTCAAAACTCTGTTAGGAATTATGTGATCCTTCCTAGCTGGAAGTAAGGGAGTTGGGGCATGAAGTTATTTCGATGAGTTGGACACATACCAAGTTTAGCTCAGTTCTGGGCATCTTTGAAATACCTATACAAACTTGTTCCTACATAGTAACTTGCAACTTTGAATGAGAATGTGCTTGCTTACAGCAACGTGCTATATGTTCTGAATGTCCGAATTGGGAATCTGTGTCAAAACTTTGTTAGGAATTATGTGATCCTTACTAGCTGGAAGTAAGGGAGTTGGGGCATGAAGTTATTTCTAGAGGTTGGACACATACCAAGTTTAGCTCAGTTCTGGGCATCTTTGAAATACCTATACAAACTTGTTCCTACATAGTAACTTGCAACTTTGAATGAGAATGTGCTTGCTTACAGCAACGTGCTATATGTTCTGAATGCCCGAATTGGGAATCTGTGTCAAAACTTTGTTAGGAATTATGTGATCCTTACTAGCTGGAAGTAAGGGAGATGGGGCATGAAGTTATTTCTAGGAGTTGGATACATACAACGTTTAGCTCAGTTCTGGGCATCTTTGAAATACCTATACAAACTTGTTCCTACATAGTAACTTGCAACTTTGAATGAGAATGTGCTTGCTTACAGCAACGTGCTATATGTTCTGAATGCCCGAATTGGGAATCTGTGTCAAAACTTTGTTAGGAATTATGTGATCCTTACTAGCTGGAATTAAGTGAGATGGGGCATGAAGTTATTTCTAGGAGTTGGAGACATACAACGTTTAGCTCAGTTCTGGGCATCTTTGAAATACCTATACAAACTTGTTCCTACATAGTAACTTGCAACTTTGAATGAGAATGTGCTTGCTTACAGCAACGTGCTATATGTTCTGAATGCCCGAATTGGGAATCTGTGTCAAAACTTTGTTAGGAATTATGTGATCCTTACTAGCTGGAAGTAAGGGAGATGGGGCATGAAGTTATTTCTAGGAGTTGGAGACATACAACTTTTAGCTCAGTTCTGGGCATCTTTGAAATACCTATACAAACTTGTTCCTACATAGTAACTTGCAACTTTGAATGAGAATGTGCTTGCTTACAGCAACGTGCTATATGTTCTGAATGCCCGAATTGGGAATCTGTGTCAAAACTTTGTTAGGAATTATGTGATCCTTACTAGCTGGAATTAAGGGAGATGTGGCATGATTTTATTTCTAGGAGTTGGAGACATACAACGTTTAGCTCAGTTCTGGGCATCTTTGAAATACCTATACAAACTTGTTCCTACATAGTAACTTGCAACTTTGAATGAGAATGTGCTTGCTTACAGCAACGTGCTATATGTTCTGAATGCCTGAATTGGGAATCTGCGTCAAAACTTTGTTAGGAATTATGTGATCCTTACTAGCTGGAAGTAAGGGAGTTGGGGCATGAAGTTATTTCTAGGAGTTGGAGACATACAACGTTTAGCTCAGTTCTGGGCATCTTTGAAATACCTATACAAACTTGTTCTTACATAGTAACTTGCACCTTTGAATGAGAATGTGCTTGCTTACAGCAACGTGCTATATGTTCTGAATGCCCGAATTGGGAATCTGTGTCAAAACTTTGTTAGGAATTATGTGATCCTTACTAGCTGGAAGTAAGGGAGTTGGGGCATGAAGTTATTTCTAGGAGTTGGAGACATACAACGTTTAGCTCAGTTCTGGGCATCTTTGGAATACCTATACAAACTTGTTCCTACATAGTAACTTGCAACTTTGAATGAGAATGTGCTTGCTTACAGCAACGTGCTATATGTTCTGAATGCCCGAATTGGGAATCTGTGTCAAAACTTTGTTAGGAATTATGTGATCCTTACTAGCTGGAAGTAAGGGAGATGAGGCATGAAGTTATTTCTAGGAGTTGGAGACATACATCGGTTAGCTCAGTTCTGGGCATCTTTGAAATACCTATACAAACTTGTTCCTACATAGTAACTTGCAACTTTGAATGAGAATGTGCTTGCTTACAGCAACGTGCTATATGTTCTGAATGTCCGAATTGGGAATCTGTGTCAAAACTTTGTTAGGAATTATGTGATCCTTACTAGCTGGAAGTAAGGGAGTTGGGGCATGAAGTTTTTTCTAGAGGTTGGACATATACCAAGTTTAGCTCAGTTATGGGCATCTTTGAAATACCTATACAAATTTGTTCCTACATAGTAACTTGCAACTTTGAATGAGAATGTGCTTGCTTACAGCAACGTGCTATATGTTCTGAATGCCCGAATTGGGAATCTGTGTCAAAACTTTGTTAGGAATTATGTGATCCTTACTAGCTGGAAGTAAGGGAGATGGGGCATGAAGTTATTTCTAGGAGTTGGAGACATACAACGTTTAGCTCAGTTCTGGGCATCTTTGAAATACCTATACAAACTTGTTCCTACATAGTAACTTGCAACTTTGAATGAGAATGTGCTTGCTTACAGCAACGTGCTATATGTTCTGTATGCCCGAATTGGGAATCTGTGTCAAAACTTTGTTAGGAATTATGTGATCCTTACTAGCTGGAAGTAAGGGAGATGGGGCATGAAGTTATTTCTAGGAGTTGGAGACATACAACGTTTAGCTCAGTTCTGGGCATCTTTGAAATACCTATACAAACTTGTTCTTACATAGTAACTTGCACCTTTGAATGAGAATGTGCTTGCTTACAGCAACGTGCTATATGTTCTGAATGCCCGAATTGGGAATCTGTGTCAAAACTTTGTTAGGAATTATGTGATCCTTACTAGCTGGAAGTAAGGGAGTTGGGGCATGAAGTTATTTCTAGGAGTTGGAGACATACAACGTTTAGCTCAGTTCTGGGCATCTTTGGAATACCTATACAAACTTGTTCCTACATAGTAACTTGCAACTTTGAATGAGAATGTGCTTGCTTACAGCAACGTGCTATATGTTCTGAATGCCCGAATTGGGAATCTGTGTCAAAACTTTGTTAGGAATTATGTGATCCTTACTAGCTGGAAGTAAGGGAGATGAGGCATGAAGTTATTTCTAGGAGTTGGAGACATACATCGGTTAGCTCAGTTCTGGGCATCTTTGAAATACCTATACAAACTTGTTCCTACATAGTAACTTGCAACTTTGAATGAGAATGTGCTTGCTTACAGCAACGTGCTATATGTTCTGAATGTCCGAATTGGGAATCTGTGTCAAAACTTTGTTAGGAATTATGTGATCCTTACTAGCTGGAAGTAAGGGAGTTGGGGCATGAAGTTTTTTCTAGAGGTTGGACATATACCAAGTTTAGCTCAGTTATGGGCATCTTTGAAATACCTATACAAACTTGTTCCTACATAGTAACTTGCAACTTTGAATGAGAATGTGCTTGCTTACAGCAACGTGCTATATGTTCTGAATGCCCGAATTGGGAATCTGTGTCAAAACTTTGTTAGGAATTATGTGATCCTTACTAGCTGGAAGTAAGGGAGATGGGGCATGAAGTTATTTCTAGGAGTTGGAGACATACAACGTTTAGCTCAGTTCTGGGCATCTTTGAAATACCTATACAAACTTGTTCCTACATAGTAACTTGCAACTTTGAATGAGAATGTGCTTGCTTACAGCAACGTGCTATATGTTCTGAATGCCCGAATTGGGAATCTGTGTCAAAACTTTGTTAGGAATTATGTGATCCTTACTAGCTGGAAGTAAGGGAGATGGGGCATGAAGTTATTTCTAGGAGTTGGAGACATACAACGTTTAGCTCAGTTCTGGGCATCTTTGAAATACCTATACAAACTTGTTCCTACATAGTAACTTGCAACTTTGAATGAGAATGTGCTTGCTTACAGCAACGTGCTATATGTTCTGAATGCCCGAATTGGGAATCTGTGTCAAAACTTTGTTAGGAATTATTTGATCCTTACTAGCTGGAAGTAAGGGAGTTGGGGCATGAAGTTATTTCGAGGAGTTGGACACATACCAAGTTTAGCTCAGTTCAGGGCATCTTTGAAATACCTATACAAACTTGTTCCTACATAGTAACGTGCAACATTGAATGAGAATGTGCTTGCTTACAGCAACGTGCTGTATGTTCTGAATGCCCGAATTGGGAATCTGTGTCAAAACTTTGTTAGGAATTATGTGATCCTTACTAGCTGGAAGTAAGGGAGTTGGGGCATGAAGTTATTTCTAGAGGTTGGACACATACCAAGTTTAGCTAAGATCTGGGCATCTTTGAAATACCTATACAAACGTGTTCCTACATAGTAACTTGCAACTTTGAATGAGAATGTGCTTGCTTACAGCAACGTGCTATATGTTCTGAATGCCCGAATTGGGAATCTGTGTCAAAACTTTGTTAGGAATTATGTGATCCTTACTAGCTGGAAGTAAGGGAGATGGGGCATGAAGTTATTTCTAGGAGTTGGAGACATACAACGGTTAGCTTAGTTCTGGGCATCTTTGAAATACCTATACAAACTTGTTCCTACATAGTAACTTGCAACTTTGAATGAGAATGTGCTTGCTTACAGCAACGTGCTATATGTTCTGAATGCCCGAATTGGGAATCTGTGTCAAAACTTTGTTAGGAATTATGTGATCCTTACCAGCTGGAAGTAAGGGAAATGGGGCATGAAGTTATTTCAAGGAGTTGGAGACATACATCGTTTAGCTCAGTTCTGGGCATCTTTTAACTACCTATACAAACTTGTTCCTACATAGTAACTTGCAACTTTGAATGAGAATGTGCTTGCTTACAGCAACGTGCTATATGTTCTGAATGTCCGAATTGGGAATCTGTGTCAAAACTTTGTTAGGAATTATGTGATCCTTACTAGCTGGAAGTAAGGGAGTTGGGGCATGAAGTTATTTCTAGAGGTTGGAACATACCAAGTTTAGCTCAGTTCTGGGCATCTTTGAAATACCTATACAAACTTGTTCCTACATAGTAACTTGCAACTTTGAATGAGAATGTGCTTGCTTACAGCAACGTGCTATATGTTCTGAATGCCCGAATTGGGAATCTGTGTCAAAACTTTGTTAGGAATTATGTGATCCTTACTAGCTGGAAGTAAGGGAGATGGGGCATGAAGTTATTTCTAGGAGTTGGAGACATACAACTTTTAGCTCAGTTCTGGGCATCTTTGAAATACCTATACAAACTTGTTCCTACATAGTAACTTGCAGCTTTGAATGAGAATGTGCTTGCTTACAGCAACGTGCTATATGTTCTGAATGCCCGAATTGGGAATCTGTGTCAAAACTTTGTTAGGAATTATGTGATCCTTACTAGCTGGAATTAAGGGAGATGGGGCATGAAGTTATTTCTAGGAGTTGGAGACATACAACGTTTAGCTCAGTTCTGGGCATCTTTGAAATACCTATACAAACTTGTTCCTACATAGTAACTTGCAACTTTGAATGAGAATGTGCTTGCTTACAGCAACGTGCTATATGTTCTGAATGCCCGAATTGGGAATCTGTGTCAAAACTTTGTTAGGAATTATGTGATCCTTACTAGCTGGAATTAAGGGAGATGGGGCATGAAGTTATTTCTAGGAGTTGGAGACATACAACGTTTAGCTCAGTTCTGGGCATCTTTGAAATACCTATACAAACTTGTTCCTACATAGTAACTTGCAACTTTGAATGAGAATGTGCTTGCTTACAGCAACGTGCTATATGTTCTGAATGCCCGAATTGGGAATCTGCGTCAAAACTTTGTTAGGAATTATGTGATCCTTACTAGCTGGAAGTAAGGGAGTTGGGGCATGAAGTTATTTCTAGGAGTTGGAGACATACAACGTTTAGCTCAGTTCTGGGCATCTTTGAAATACCTATACAAACTTGTTCCTACATAGTAACTTGCAACTTTGAATGAGAATGTGCTTGCTTACAGCAACGTGCTATATGTTCTGAATGCCCGAATTGGGAATCTGTGTCAAAACTTTGTTAGGAATTATGTGATCCTTACGAGCTGGAAGTAAGGGAGATGGGGCATGAAGTTATTTCTAGGAGTTGGAGACATACAACGTTTAGCTCAGTTCTGGGCTTCTTTGAAATACCTATACAAACTTGTTCCTCCATAGTAACTTGCAACTTTGAATGAGAATGTGCTTGCTTACAGCAACGTGCTATATATTCTGAATGCCCGAATTGGGAATCTGTGTCAAAACTTTGTTAGGAATTATGTGATCCTTACTAGCTGGAAGTAAGGGAGATGGGGCATGAAGTTATTTCGAGGAGTTGGACACATACCAAGTTTAGCTCAGTTCTGGGCATCTTTGAAATACCTATACAAACTTGTTCCTACATAGTAACTTGCAACTTTGAATGAGAATGTGCTTGCTTACAGCAACGTGCTATATGTTCTGAATGCCCGAATTGGGAATCTGCGTCAAAACTTTGTTAGGAATTATGTGATCCTTCCTAGCTGGAAGTAAGGGAGTTGGGGCATGAAGTTATTTCGAGGAGTTGGACACATACCAAGTTTAGCTCAGTTCTGGGCATCTTTGAAATACCTATACAAACTTGTTCCTACATAGTAACTTGCAACTTTGAATGAGAATGTGCTTGCTTACAGCAACGTGCTATATGTTCTGATTGCCCGAATTGGGAATCTGTGTCAAAACTTTGTTAGGAATTATGTGATCCTTACTAGCTGGAAGTAAGGGAGTTGGGGCATGAAGTTATTTCTAGAGGTTGGACACATACCAAGTTTAGCTCAGTTCTGGGCATCTTTGAAATACCTATACAAACTTGTTCCTACATAGTAACTTGCAACTTTGAATGAGAATGTGCTTGCTTACAGCAACGTGCTATATGTTCTGAATGCCCGAATTGGGAATCTGTGTCAAAACTTTGTTAGGAATTATGTGATCCTTACTAGCTGTAAGTAAGGGAGATGGGGCATGAAGTTATTTCTAGGAGTTGGAGACATACAACGTTTAGCTCAGTTCTGGGCATCTTTGAAATACCTATACAAACTTGTTCCTACCTAGTAACTTGCAACTTTGAATGAGAAAGTGCTTGCTTACAGCAACGTCCTATATGTTCTGAATGCCCGAATTGGGAATCTGTGTCAAAACTTTGTTAGGAATTATGTGATCCTTACTGGCTGGAAGTAAGGGAGATGGGGCATGAAGTTATTTCTAGGAGTTGGAGACATACAACGTTTAGCTCAGTTCTGGGCATCTTTGAAATACCTATACAAACTTGTTCCTACATAGTAACTTGCAACTTTGAATGAGAATGTGCTTGCTTACGGCAACGTGCTATATGTTCTAAATGACCGAATTGGGAATCTGTGTCAAAACTTTGTTAGGAATTATGTGATCCTTACTAGCTGGAAGTAAGGGAGATGGGGCATGAAGTTATTTCTAGGAGTTGGAGACATACAACGTTTAGCTCAGTTCTGGGCATCTTTGAAATACCTATACAAACTTGTTCCTACATAGTAACTTGCAACTTTGAATGAGAATGTGCTTGCTTACAGCAACGTGCTATATGTTCTGAATGCCCGAATTGGGAATCTGTGTCAAAACTTTGTTAGGAATTATGTGATCCTTACTAGCTGGAAGTAAGGGAGTTGGGGCATGAAGTTATTTCGAGGAGTTGGACACATACCAAGTTTAGCTCAGTTCTGGGCATCTTTGAAATACCTATACAAACTTGTTCCTACATAGTAACTTGCAACTTTGAATGAGAATGTGCTTGCTTACAGCAACGTGCTATATGTTCTGAATGCCCGAATTGGGAATCTGTGTCAAAATTTTGTTAGGAATTATGTGATCCTTACTAGCTGGAAGTAAGGGATTTGGGGCATGAAGTTATTTCTAGGAGTTGGAGACATACAACCTTTAGCTCAGTTCTGGGCATCTTTGAAATACCTATACAAACTTGTTCCTACACAGTAACTTGCAACTTTGAATGAGAATGTGCTTGCTTACAGCAAAGTGCTATATGTTCTGAATGCCCGAATTGGGAATCTGTGTCTAAACTTTGTTAGAAATTATGTGATCCTTACTAGCTGGAATTAAGGGAGATGGGGCATGAAGTTATTTCTAGGAGTTGGAGACATACAACGTTTAGCTCACTTCTGGGCATCTTTGAAATACCTATACAAACTTGTTCCTACATAGTAACTTGCAACTTTGAATGAGAATGTGCTTGCTTACAGCAACGTGCTATATGTTCTGAATGCCCGAATTGGGAATCTGTGTCAAAACTTTGTTAGGAATTATGTGATCCTTACTAGCTGGAATTAAGGGAGATGGGGCATGAAGTTATTTCTAGGAGTTGGAGACATACAACGTTTAGCTCAGTTCTGGGCATCTTTGAAATACCTATACAAACTTGTTCCTACATAGTAACTTGCAACTTTGAATGAGAATGTGCTTGCTTACAGCAACGTGCTATATGTTCTGAATGCCCGAATTGGGAATCTGCGTCAAAACTTTGTTAGGAATTATGTGATCCTTACTAGCTGGAAGTAAGGGAGTTGGGGCATGAAGTTATTTCTAGGAGTTGGAGACATACAACGTTTAGCTCAGTTCTGGGCATCTTTGAAATACCTATACAAACTTGTTCCTACATAGTAACTTCCAACTTTGAATGAGAATGTGCTTGCTTACAGCAACGTGCTATATGTTCTGAATGCCCGAATTGGGAATCTGTGTCAAAACTTTGTTAGGAATTATGTGATCCTTACTAGCTGGAAGTAAGGGAGATGGGGCATGAAGTTATTTCTAGGAGTTGGAGACATACAACGTTTAGCTCAGTTCTGGGCTTCTTTGAAATACCTATACAAACTTGTTCCTACATAGTAACTTGCAACTTTGAATGAGAATGTGCTTGCTTACAGCAACGTGCTATATATTCTGAATGCCCGAATTGGGAATCTGTGTCAAAACTTTGTTAGGAATTATGTGATCCTTACTAGCTGGAAGTAAGGGAGATGGGGCATGAAGTTATTTCGAGGAATTGGACACATACCAAGTTTAGCTCAGTTCTGGGCATCTTTGAAATACCTATACAAACTTGTTCCTACATAGTAACTTGCAACTTTGAATGAGAATGTGCTTGCTTACAGCAACGTGCTATATGTTCGGAATGCCCGAATTGGGAATCTGTGTCAAAACTTTGTTAGGAATTATGTGATCCTTCCTAGCTGGAAGTAAGGGAGTTGGGGCATGAAGTTATTTCGATGAGTTGGACACATACCAAGTTTAGCTCAGTTCTGGGCATCTTTGAAATACCTATACAAACTTGTTCCTACATAGTAACTTGCAACTTTGAATGAGAATGTGCTTGCTTACAGCAACGTGCTATATGTTCTGAATGCCCGAATTGGGAATCTGTGTCAAAACTTTGTTAGGAATTATGTGATCCTTACTAGCTGGAAGTAAGGGAGTTGGGGCATGAAGTTATTTCTAGAGGTTGGACACATACCAAGTTTAGCTCAGTTCTGGGCATCTTTGAAATACCTATACAAACTTGTTCCTACATAGTAACTTGCAACTTTGAATGAGAATGTGCTTGCTTACAGCAACGTGCTATATGTTCTGAATGCCCGAATTGGGAATCTGTGTCAAAACTTTGTTAGGAATTATGTGATCCTTACTAGCTGGAAGTAAGGGAGATGGGGCATGAAGTTATTTCTAGGAGTTGGAGACATACAACGTTTAGCTCAGTTCTGGGCATCTTTGAAATACCTATACAAACTTGTTCCTACATAGTAACTTGCAACTTTGAATGAGAATGTGCTTGCTTACAGCAACGTGCTATATGTTCTGAATGCCCGAATTGGGAATCTGTGTCAAAACTTTGTTAGGAATTATGTGATCCTTACTAGCTGGAAGTAAGGGAGATGGGGCATGAAGTTATTTCTAGGAGTTGGAGACATACATCGGTTAGCTCAATTCTGGGCATCTTTGAAATACCTATACAAACTTGTTCCTACATTGTAACTTGCAACTTTGAATGAGAATGTGCTTGCTTACCGCAACGTGCTATATGTTCTGAATGCCCGAATTGGGTATCTGTGTCAAAACTTTGTTAGGAATTATGTGATCCTTACTAGCTGGAAGTAATGGAGTTGGGGCATGAAGTTATTTCTAGACTTTGGACACATACCAAGTTTAGCTCAGTTCTGGGCATCTTTGAAATACCTATACAAACTTGTTCCTACATAGTAACTTGCAACTTTGAATGAGAATGTGCTTGCTTACAGCAACGTGCTATATGTTCTGAATGCCCGAATTGGGAATCTGTGTCAAAACTTTGTTAGGAATTATGTGATCCTTACTAGCTGGCTGTAAGGGAGATGGGGCATGAAGTTATTTCTAGTAGTTGGAGACATACAACGTTTAGCTCAGTTCTGGGCATCTTTGAAATACCTATACAAACTTGTTCCTACATAGTAACTTGCAACTTTGAATGAGAATGTGCTTGCTTACGGCAACGTGCTATATGTTCTGAATGCCCGAATTGGGAATCTGTGTCAAAACTTTGTTAGGAATTATGTGATCCTTACGAGCTGGAAGTAAGGGAGATGGGGCATGAAGTTATTTCGAGGAGTTGGACACATACCAAGTTTAGCTCAGTTCTGGGCATCTTTGAAATACCTATACAAACTTGTTCCTACATAGTAACTTGCAACTTTGAATGAGAATGTGCTTGCTTACAGCAACGTGCTATATGTTCTGAATGCCCGAATTGGGAATCTGTGTCAAAACTTTGTTAGGAATTATGTGATCCTTACTAGCTGGAAGAAAGGGAGTTGGGGCATGAAGTTATTTCTAGGAGTTGGAGACATACAACGTTTAGCTCAGTTCTGGGCATCTTTGAAATACCTATACAAACTTGTTCCTACATAGAAACTTGCAACTTTGAATGAGAATGTGCTTGCTTACAGCAACGTGCTATATGTTCTGAATGCCCGAATTGGGAATCTGTGTCAAAACTTTGTTAGGAATTATGTGATCCTTACTAGCTGGAGGTAAGGGAGATGGGGCATGAAGTTATTTCTAGGAGTTGGAGACATACAACGTTTAGCTCAGTTCTGGGCATCTTTGAAATACCTATACAAACTTGTTCCTACATAGTAACTTGCAACTTTGAATGAGAATGTGCTTGCTTACAGCAACGTGCTATATGTTCTGAATGCCCGAATTGGGCATCTGTGTCAAAACTTTGTAAGGAATTATGTGATCCTTACTAGCTGGAAGTAAGGGAGTTGGGGCATGAAGTTATTTCTAGAGGTTGGACACATACCATGTTTAGCTCAGTTCTGGGCATCTTTGAAATACCTATACAAACTTGTTCCTACATAGTAACTTGCAACATTGAATGAGAATGTGCTTGCTTACGGCAACGTGATATATGTTCTGAATGCCCGAATTGGGAATCTGTGTCAAAACTTTGTTAGGAATTATGTGATCCTTACTAGCTGGAAGTAAGGGAGTTGGGACATGAAGTTATTTCTAGAGGTTGGACACATACCAAGTTTAGCTCAGTTCTGGGCATCTTTGAAATACCTATACAAACTTGTTCCTACATAGTAACTTGCAACTTTGAATGAGAATGTGCTTGCTTACAGCAACGTGCTATATGTTCTGAATGCCCGAATTGGGAATCTGTGTCAAAACTTTGTTAGGAATTATGTGATCCTAACTAGCTGGAAGTAAGGGAGATGGGGCATGAAGTTATTTCTAGGAGTTGGAGACATACAACGTTTAGCACAGTTCTGGGCATCTTTGAAATACCTATACAAACTTGTTCCTACATAGTAACTTGCAACTTTGAATGAGAATGTGCTTGCTTACGGCAACGTGCTATAAGTTCTGAATGCCCGAATTGGGAATCTGTGTCAAAACTTTGTTAGGAATTATGTGATCCTTACTAGCTGGAAGTAAGGGAGATGGGGCATGAAGTTATTTCTAGGAGTTGGAGACGTACAACGTTTAGCTCAGTTCTGGGCATCTTTGAAATACCTATACAAACTTGTTCCTACATAGTAACTTGCAACTTTGAATGAGAATGTGCTTGCTTACAGCAACGTGCTATATGTTCTGAATGCCCGAATTGGGAATCTGTGTCAAAACTTTGTTAGGAATTATGTGATCCTTACTAGCTGGAAGTAAGGGAGTTGGGGCATGAAGTTATTTCGAGGAGTTGGACACATACCAAGTTTAGCTCAGTTCTGGGCATCTTTGAAATACCTATACAAACTTGTTCCTACATAGTAACTTGCAACTTTGAATGAGAATGTGCTTGCTTACAGCAACGTGCTATATGTTCTGAATGCCCGAATTGGGAATCTGTGTCAAAATTTTGTTAGGAATTATGTGATCCTTACTAGCTGGAAGTAAGGGATTTGGGGCATGAAGTTATTTCTAGGAGATGGAGACATACAACCTTTAGCTCAGTTCTGGGCATCTTTGAAATACCTATACAAACTTGTTCCTACACAGTAACTTGCAACTTTGAATGAGAATGTGCTTGCTTACAGCAAAGTGCTATATGTTCTGAATGCCCGAATTGGGAATCTGTGTCTAAACTTTGTTAGGAATTATGTGATCCTTACTAGCTGGAATTAAGGGAGATGGGGCATGAAGTTATTTCTAGGAGTTGGAGACATACAACGTTTAGCTCAGTTCTGGGCATCTTTGAAATACCTATACAAACTTGTTCCTACATAGTAACTTGCAACTTTGAATGAGAATGTGCTTGCTTACAGCAACGTGCTATATGTTCTGAATGCCCGAATTGGGAATCTGTGTCAAAACTTTGTTAGGAATTATGTGATCCTTACTAGCTGGAATTAAGGGAGATGGGGCATGAAGTTATTTCTAGGAGTTGGAGACATACAACGTTTAGCTCAGTTCTGGGCATCTTTGAAATACCTATACAAACTTGTTCCTACATAGTAACTTGCAACTTTGAATGAGAATGTGCTTGCTTACAGCAACGTGCTATATGTTCTGAATGCCCGAATTGGGAATCTGCGTCAAAACTTTGTTAGGAATTATGTGATCCTTACTAGCTGGAAGTAAGGGAGTTGGGGCATGAAGTTATTTCTAGGAGTTGGAGACATACAACGTTTAGCTCAGTTCTGGGCATCTTTGAAATACCTATACAAACTTGTTCCTACATAGTAACTTGCAACTTTGAATGAGAATGTGCTTGCTTACAGCAACGTGCTATATGTTCTGAATGCCCGAATTGGGAATCTGTGTCAAAACTTTGTTAGGAATTATGTGATCCTTACTAGCTGGAAGTAAGGGAGATGGGGCATGAAGTTATTTCTAGGAGTTGGAGACATACAACGTTTAGCTCAGTTCTGGGCTTCTTTGAAATACCTATACAAACTTGTTCCTACATAGTAACTTGCAACTTTGAATGAGAATGTGCTTGCTTACAGCAACGTGCTATATATTCTGAATGCCCGAATTGGGAATCTGTGTCAAAACTTTGTTAGGAATTATGTGATCCTTACTAGCTGGAAGTAAGGGAGATGGGGCATGAAGTTATTTCGAGGAATTGGACACATACCAAGTTTAGCTCAGTTCTGGGCATCTTTGAAATACCTATACAAACTTGTTCCTACATAGTAACTTGCAACTTTGAATGAGAATGTGCTTGCTTACAGCAACGTGCTATATGTTCTGAATGTCCGAATTGGGAATCTGTGTCAAAACTTTGTTAGGAATTATGTGATCCTTCCTAGCTGGAAGTAAGGGAGTTGGGGCATGAAGTTATTTCTAGAGGTTGGACACATACCAAGTTTAGCTCAGTTCTGGGCATCTTTGAAATACCTATACAAACTTGTTCCTACATAGTAACTTGCAACTTTGAATGAGAATGTGCTTGCTTACAGCAACGTGCTATATGTTCTGTTGCCCGAATTGGGAATCTGTGTCAAAACTTTGTTAGGAATTATGTGATCCTTACTAGCTGGAAGTAAGTGAGATGGGGCATGAAGTTATTTCTAGGAGTTGGAGACATACAACGTTTAGCTCAGTTCTGGGCATCTTTGAAATACCTATACAAACTTGTTCCTACATAGTAACTTGCAACTTTGAATGAGAATGTGCTTGCTTACAGCAACGTGCTATATGTTCTGAATGCCCGAATTGGGAATCTGTGTCAAAACTTTGTTAGGAATTATGTGATCCTTACTAGCTGGAAGTAAGGGAGATGGGGCATGAAGTTATTTCTAGGAGTTGGAGACATACATCGGTTAGCTCAATTCTGGGCATCTTTGAAATACCTATACAAACTTGTTCCTACATTGTAACTTGCAACTTTGAATGAGAATGTGCTTGCTTACCGCAACGTGCTATATGTTCTGAATGCCCGAATTGGGCATCTGTGTCAAAACTTTGTTAGGAATTATGTGATCCTTACTAGCTGGAAGTAATGGAGTTGGGGCATGAAGTTATTTCTAGACTTTGGACACATACCAAGTTTAGCTCAGTTCTGGGCATCTTTGAAATACCTATACAAACTTGTTCCTACATAGTAACTTGCAACTTTGAATGAGAATGTGCTTGCTTACAGCAACGTGCTATATGTTCTGAATGCCCGAATTGGGAATCTGTGTCAAAACTTTGTTAGGAATTATGTGATCCTTACTAGCTGGCTGTAAGGGAGATGGGGCATGAAGTTATTTCTAGTAGTTGGAGACATACAACGTTTAGCTCAGTTCTGGGCATCTTTGAAATACCTATACAAACTTGTTCCTACATAGTAACTTGCAACTTTGAATGAGAATGTGCTTGCTTACGGCAACGTGCTATATGTTCTGAATGCCCGAATTGGGAATCTGTGTCAAAACTTTGTTAGGAATTATGTGATCCTTACGAGCTGGAAGTAAGGGAGATGGGGCATGAAGTTATTTCGAGGAGTTGGACACATACCAAGTTTAGCTCAGTTCTGGGCATCTTTGAAATACCTATACAAAGTTGTTCCTACATAGTAACTTGCAACTTTGAATGAGAATGTGCTTGCTTACAGCAACGTGCTATATGTTCTGAATGCCCGAATTGGGAATCTGTGTCAAAACTTTGTTAGGAATTATGTGATCCTTACTAGCTGGAAGAAAGGGAGTTGGGGCATGAAGTTATTTCTAGGAGTTGGAGACATACAACGTTTAGCTCAGTTCTGGGCATCTTTGAAATACCTATACAAACTTGTTCCTACATAGAAACTTGCAACTTTGAATGAGAATGTGCTTGCTTACAGCAACGTGCTATATGTTCTGAATGCCCGAATTGGGAATCTGTGTCAAAACTTTGCTAGGAATTATGTGATCCTTACTAGCTGGAGGTAAGGGAGATGGGGCATGAAGTTATTTCTAGGAGTTGGAGACATACAACGTTTAGCTCAGTTCTGGGCATCTTTGAAATACCTATACAAACTTGTTCCTACATAGTAACTTGCAACTTTGAATGAGAATGTGCTTGCTTACAGCAACGTGCTATATGTTCTGAATGCCCGAATTGGTTATCTGTGTCAAAACTTTGTAAGGAATTATGTGATCCTTACTAGCTGGAAGTAAGGGAGTTGGGGCATGAAGTTATTTCTAGAGGTTGGACACATACCATGTTTAGCTCAGTTCTGGGCATCTTTGAAATACCTATACAAACTTGTTCCTACATAGTAACTTGCAACATTGAATGAGAATGTGCTTGCTTACGGCAACGTGATATATGTTCTGAATGCCCGAATTGGGAATCTGTGTCAAAACTTTGTTAGGAATTATGTGATCCTTACTAGCTGGAAGTAAGGGAGTTGGGACATGAAGTTATTTCTAGAGGTTGGACACATACCAAGTTTAGCTCAGTTCTGGGCATCTTTGAAATACCTATACAAACTTGTTCCTACATAGTAACTTGCAACTTTGAATGAGAATGTGCTTGCTTACAGCAACGTGCTATATGTTCTGAATGCCCGAATTGGGAATCTGTGTCAAAACTTTGTTAGGAATTATGTGATCCTAACTAGCCTGAAGTAAGGGAGATGGGGCATGAAGTTATTTCTAGGAGTTGGAGACATACAACGTTTAGCTCAGTTCTGGGCATCTTTGAAATACCTATACAAACTTGTTCCTACATAGTAACTTGCAACTTTGAATGAGAATGTGCTTGCTTACGGCAACGTGCTATATGTTCTGAATGCCCGAATTGGGAATCTGTGTCAAAACTTTGTTAGGAATTATGTGATCCTTACTAGCTGTAAGTAAGGGAGATGGGGCATGAAGTTATTTCTAGGAGTTGGAGACATACAACGTTTAGCTCAGTTCTGGTCATCTTTGAAATACCTATACAAACTTGTTCCTACATAGTAACTTGCAACTTTGAATTGAATGTGCTTGCTTACATCAACGTACTATATGTTCTGAATGCCCGAATTGGGAATCTGTGTCAAAACATTGTTAGGAATTATGTGATCCTTACTAGCTGGAAGTAAGGGAGTTGGGGCATGAAGTTATTTCGAGGAGTTGGACACATACCAAGTTTAGCTCAGTTCTGGGCACCTTTGAAATACCTATATAAACTTGTTCCTACATAGTAACTTGCAACTTTGAATGAGAATGTGCTTGCTTACAGCAACGTGCTATATGTTCTGAATGCCCGAATTGGGAATCTGTGTCAAAACTTTGTTAGGAATTATGTGATCCTTACAAGCTGGAAGTAAGGGAGTTGGGGCATGAAGTTATTTCTAGAGGTTGGACACATACCAAGTTTAGCTCAGTTCTGGGCATCTTTGAAATACCTATACAAACTTGTTCCTACATAGTAACTTGCAACTTTGAATGAGAATGTGCTTGCTTACAGCAACGTGCTATATGTTCTGAATGCCCGAATTGGGAATCTGTGTCAAAACTTTGTTAGGAATTATGTGATCCTTACTAGCTGGAAGTAAGGGAGATGGGGCATGAAGTTATTTCTAGGAGTTGGAGACATACAACGTTTAGCTCAGTTCTGGGCATCTTTGAAATACCTATACAAACTTGTTCCTACATAGTAACTTGCAACTTTGAATGAGAATGTGCTTGCTTACAGCAACGTGCTATATGTTCTGAATGCCCGAATTGGGAATCTGTGTCAAAACTTTGTTAGGAATTATGTGATCCTTACTAGCTGGAAGTAAGGGAGATGGGGCATGAAGTTATTTCTAGGAGTTGGAGACATACAACGTTTCGCTCAGTTCTGGGCATCTTTGAAATACCTATACAAACTTGTTCCTACATAGTAACTTGCAAGTTTGAATGAGAATGTGCTTGCTTACAGCAACGTGCTATATGTTCTGAATGCCCGAATTGGGAATCTGTGTCAAAACTTTGTTAGGAATTATGTGATCCTTACTAGCTGGAAGTAAGGGAGTTGGGGCATGAAGTTATTTCGTGGAGTTGGACACATACCAAGTTTAGCTGAGTTCTGGGCATCTTTGAAATACCTATACAAACTTGTTCCGACATAGTAACTTGCAACTTTGAATGAGAATGTGCTTGCTTACAGCAACGTGCTATATGTTCTGAATGCCCGAATTGGGAATCTGTGTCAAAACTTTGTTAGGAATTATGTGATCCTTACTAGCTGGAAGTAAGGGAGATGGGGCATGAAGTTATTTCTAGGAGTTGGAGACATACAACGTTTAGCTCAGTTCTGGGCATCTTTGAAATACCTATACAAACTTGTTCATAAATAGTAACTTGCAACTTTGAATGAGAATGTGCTTGCTTACGGCAACGTGCTATATGTTCTGAATGCCCGAATTGGGAATCTGTGTCAAAACTTTGTTAGGAATTATGTGATCCTTACTAGCTGGAAGTAAGGGAGATGGGGCATGAAGTTATTTCTAGGAGTTGGAGACATACAACGTTTAGCTCAGTTCTGGGCATCTTTGAAATACCTATACAAACTTGTTCCTACATAGTAACTTGCAACTTTGAATGAGAATGTGCTTGCTTACAGCAACGTGCTATATGTTCTGAATGCCCGAATTGGGAATCTGTGTCAAAATTTGTTAGGAATTATGTGATCCTTACTAGCTGGAAGTAAGGGAGTTGGAGCATGAAGGTATTTCTAGGAGTTGGAGACATACAACGTTTAGCTCAGTTCTGGGCATCTTTGAAATACCTATACAAACTTGTTCCTACATAGTAACTTGCAACTTTGAATGAGAATGTGCTTGCTTACAGCAACGTGCTATATGTTCTGAATGCCCGAATTGGGAATCTGTGTCTAAGCTTTGTTAGTAATTATGTGATCCTTACTAGCTGGAAGTAAGGGAGATGGGGCATGAAGTTATTTCTAGGAGTTGGAGACATACAACGTTTAGCTCAGTTCTGGGCATCTTTGAAATACCTATACAAACTTGTTCCTACATAGTAACTTGCAACTTTGAATGAGAATGTGCTTGCTTACAGCAACGTTCTATATGTTCTGAATGCCCGAATTCGGAATCTGTGTCAAAATTTGTTAGGAATTTTGTGATCCTTACTAGCTGGAAGTAAGGGAGTTGGGGCATGAATGTATTTCTAGGAGTTGGACACATACCATGTTTAGCTCAATTCTGGGCATCTTTGAAATACCTATACAAACTTGTTCCTACATAGCAACTTGCAACTTTGAATGAGAATGTGCTTGCTTACAGCAACGTGCTATATGTTCTGAATGCCCGAATTGGGAATCTGTGTCAAAACTTTGTTAGGAATTATGTGATCCTTACAAGCTGGAAGTAAGGGAGATGGGGCATGAAGTTATTTCTAGAGGTTGGACACATACCAAGTTTAGCTCAGTTCTGGGCATCTTTGAAATACCTATACAAACTTTTTCCTACATAGTAACTTGCAACTTTGAATGAGAATGTGCTTGCTTACAGCAACGTGCTATATGTTCTGAATGCCCGAATTGGGAATCTGTGTCAAAACTTTGTTAGGAATTATGTGATCCTTACTAGCTGGAAGTAAGGGAGATGGGGCATGAAGTTATTTCTAGGAGTTGGAGACATACAACGTTTAGCTGAGTTCTGGGCATCTTTGAAATACCTATACAAACTTGTTCCTACATAGTAACTTGCAAGTATGAATGAGAATGTGCTTGCTTACAGCAACGTGCTATATGTTCTGAATGCCCGAATTGGGAATCTGTGTCAAAACTTTGTTAGGAATTATGTGATCCTTACTAGCTGGAAGTAAGGGAGTTGGGGCATGAAGTTATTTCTAGAGGTTGGACACATACCAAGTTTAGCTCAGTTCTGGGCATCTTTGAAATACCTATACAAACTTGTTCCTACATAGTAACTTGCAACTTTGAATCAGAATGTGCTTGCTTACAGCAACGTGCTATATGTTCTGAATGCCCGAATTGGGAATCTGTGTCAAAACTTTGTTAGGAATTATGTGATCCTTACTAGCTGGAAGTAAGGGAGATGGGGCATGAAGTTATTTCTAGGAGTTGGAGACATACAACGTTTAGCTCAGTTCTGGGCATCTTTGAAATACCTATACAAACTTGTTCTTACATAGTAACTTGCAACTTTGAATGAGAATGTGCTTGCTTACAGCAACGTGCTATATGTTCTGAATGCCCGAATTGGGAATCTGTGTCAAAACTTTGTTAGGAATTATGTGATCCTTACTAGCTGGAAGTAAGGGAGATGGGGCATGAAGTTATTTCTAGGAGTTGGAGACATACAACGTTTAGCTCAGTTCTGGGCATTTTGAAATACCTATACAAACTTGTTCCTACATAGTAACTTGCAACTTTGAATGAGAATGTGCTTGCTTACAGCAACGTGCTCTATGTTCTGAATGTCCGAATTGGGAATCTGTGTCAAAACTTTTTTAGTAATTATGTGATCCTTACTAGCTGGAAGTAAGGGAGTTTGTGCATGAAGTTATTTCGAGGAGTTGGACACATACCAAGTTTAGCTCAGTTCTGGGCATCTTTGAAATACCTATACAAACTTGTTCCTACATAGAAACTTGCAACTTTGAATGAGAATGTGCTTGCTTACAGCAACGTGCTATATGTTCTGAATACCCGAATTGGGATTCTGTGTCAAAGCTTTGTTAGGAATTATGTGATCCTTACTAGCTGGAAGTAAGGGAGATGGGGCATGAAGATATTTCTAGGAGTTGGACACATCCCAAGTTTAGCTCAGTTCTGGGCATCTTTGAAATACCTATACAAACTTGTTCCTACATAGTAACTTGCAACTTTGAATGAGAATGTGCTTGCTTACAGCAACGTGCTATATGTTCTGAATGCCCGAATTGGGAATCTGTGTCAAAATTTGTTAGGAATTATGTGATCCTTACTAGCTGGAAGTAAGGGAGTTAGGGCATGAAGATATTTCTAGGAGTTGGAGACATACAACGTTTAGCTCAGTTCTGGGCATCTTTGAAATACCTATACAAACTTGTTCCTACATAGTAACTTGCAACTTTGAATGAGAATGTGCTTGCTTACAGCAACGTGCTATATGTTCTGAATGCCCGAATTGGGAATCTGTGTCAAAACTTTGTTAGGAATTATGTGATCCTTACTAGCTGGAAGTAAGGGAGATGGGGCATGAAGTTATTTCTAGGAGTTGGAGACATACATCGGTTAGCTCAGTTCTGGGCATCTTTGAAATACCTATACAAACTTGTTCCTACATAGTAACTTGCAACTTTGAATGAGAATGTGCTTGCTTACAGCAACGTGCTATATGTTCTGAATGCCCGAATTGGGAATCTGTGTCAAAACTTTGTTAGGAATTATGTGATCCTTACTAGCTGGAAGTAAGGGAGATGGGGCATGAAGTTATTTCGAGGAGTTGGACACATACCAAGTTTAGCTCAGTTCTGGGCATCTTTGTAATACCTATACAAACATGTTCCTACATAGTAACTTGTAACTTTGAATGAGAATGTGCTTGCTTACAGCAACGTGCTATATGTTCTGAATGCCCGAATTGGGAATCTGTGTCAAAACTTTGTTAGGAATTATGTGATCCTTACTAGCTGGAAGTAAGTGAGTTGGGGCATGAAGTTATTTCTAGAGGTTGGACACATACTAAGTTTAGCTCAGTTCTGGGCATCTTTGAAATACCTATACAAACTTGTTCCTACATAGTAACTTGCAACTTTGAATGAGAATGTGCTTGCTTACAGCAACGTGCTATATGTTCTGAATGCCCGAATTGGGAATCTGTGTCAAAACTTTGTTAGGAATTATGTGATCCTTACTAGCTGGAAGTAAGGGAGATGGGGCATGAAGTTATTTCTAGGAGTTGGAGACATACAACGGTTAGCTCAGTTCTGGGCATCTTTGAAATACCTATACAAACTTGTTCCTACATAGTAACTTGCAACTTTGAATGAGAATGTGCTTGCTTACAGCAACGTGCTATATGTTCTGAATGCCCGAATTGGGAATCTGTGTCAAAACTTTGTTAGGAATTATGTGATCCTTACTAGCTGGAAGTAAGGGAGATGGGGCATGAAGTTATTTCTAAGAGTTGGAGACATACAACATTTAGCTCAGTTCTGGGCATCTTTGAAATACCTATACAAACTTGTTCCTACATAGTAACTTGCAACTTTGAATCAGAATGTGCTTGCTTACAGCAACGTGCTATATGTTCTGAATGCCCGAATTGGGAATCTGTGTCAAAACTTTGTTAGGAATTATGTGATCCTTACTAGCTGGAAGTAAGGGAGATGGGGCATGAAGTTATTTCTAGGAGTTGGAGACATACCAAGTTTAGCTCAGTTCTGGGCATCTTTGAAATACCTATACAAACTTGTTCCTACATAGTAACTTGCAACTTTGAATGAGAATGTGCTTGCTTAAAGCAACGTGCTATATGTTCTGAATGCCCGAATTGGGAATCTCTGTCAAAACTTTGTTAGGAATTATGTGATCCTTACTAGCTGGAAGTAAGGGAGATGGGGCATGAAGTTATTTCTAGGAGTTGGAGACATACATCGGTTAGCTCAGTTCTGGGCATCTTTGAAATACCTATACAAACTTGTTCCTACATAGTAACTTGCAACTTTGAATGAGAATGTGCTTGCTTACAGCAACGTGCTATATGTTCTGAATGCCCGAAATGGGAATCTGTGTCAAAACTTTGTTAGGAATTATGTGATCCTTACTAGCTGGAAGTAAGTTAGATGGGGCATGAAGTTATTTCTAGGAGTTGGAGACATACAACGTTTAGCTCAGTTCGGGGCATCTTTGAAATACCTATACAAACTTGTTCCTACATAGTAACTTGCAACTTTGAATGAGAATGTGCTTGCTTACAGCAACGTGCTATATGTTCTGAATGCCCGAATTGGGAATCTGTGTCAAAACTTTGTTAGGAATTATGTGATCCTTACTAGCTGGAAGTAAGGGAGATGGGGCATGAAGTTATTTCTAGGAGTTGGAGACATACAACGTTTAGCTCAGTTCTGGGCATCTTTGAAATACCTATACAAACTTGTTCCTACATAGTAACTTGCAACTTTGAATGAGAATGTGCTTGCTTACAGCAACGTGCTATATGTTCTGAATGCCAGAATTGGGAATCTGTGTCAAAACTTTGTTAGGAATTATGTGATCCTTACTAGCTGGAAGTAAGGGAGTTGGGGCATGAAGTTATTTCTAGGAGTTGGAGACATACAACGTTTAGCTCAGTTCTGGGCATCTTTGAAAAAACTATACAAACTTGTTCCTACATAGTAACTTGCAACTTTGAATCAGAATGTGCTTGCTTACAGCAACGTTCTATATGTTCTGAATGCCCGAATTGGGAATCTGTGTCAAAACTTTGTTAGGAATTATGTGATCCTTACTAGCTGGAAGTAAGGGAGATGGGGCATGAAGTTATTTCTAGGAGTTGGAGACATACAACATTTAGCTCAGTTCTGGGCATCTTTGAAATACCTATACAAACTTGTTCCTACATAGCAACTTGCAACTTTGAATGAGAATGTGCTTGCTTACAGCAACGTGCTATATGTTCTGAATGCCCGAATTGGGAATCTGTGTCAAAACTTTGTTAGGAATTATGTGATCCTTACTAGCTGGAAGTAAGGGAGATGGGGCATGAAGTTATTTCTAGGAGTTGGAGACATACCAAGTTTAGCTCAGTTCTGGGCATCTTTGAAATACCTATACAAACTTGTTCCTACATAGTAACTTGCAACTTTGAATCAGAATGTGCTTGCTTACAGCAACGTGCTATATGTTCTGAATGCCCGAATTGGGAATCTGTGTCAAAACTTTGTTAGGAATTATGTGATCCTTACTAGCTGGAAGTAAGGGAGATGGGGCATGAAGTTATTTCTAGGAGTTGGAGACATACATCGGTTGGCTCAGTTCTGGGCATCTTTGAAATACCTATACAAACTTGTTCCTACATAGTAACTTGCAACTTTGAATGAGAATGTGCTTGCTTACAGCAACGTGCTATATGTTCTGAATGCCCGAATTGGGAATCTGTGTCAAAACTTTGTTAGGAATTATGTGATCCTTACTAGCTGGAAGTAAGGGAGTTGGGGCATGAAGTTATTTCTAGAGGTTGGACACATACCAAGTTTAGCTCAGTTCTGGGCATCTTTGAAATACCTATACAAACTTGTTCCTACATAGTAACTTGCAACTTTGAATGAGAATGTGCTTGCTTACAGCAACGTGCTATATGTTCTGAATGCCCGAATTGGGAATCTGTGTCAAAACTTTGTTAGGAATTATGTGATCCTTACTAGCTGGAAGTAAGGGAGATGGGGCATGAAGTTATTTCTAGGAGTTGGAGACATACAACGTTTACCTCAGTTCTGGGCATCTTTGAAATACCTATACAAACTTGTTCCTACATAGTAACTTGCAACTTTGAATGAGAATGTGCTTGCTTACAGCAACGTGCTATATGTTCTGAATGCCTGAATTGGGAATCTGTGTCAAAACTTTGTTAGGAATTATGTGATCCTTACTAGCTGGAAGTAAGGGAGTTGGGGCATGAAGTTATTTCTAGAGGTTGGACACATACCAAGTTTAGCTCAGTTCTGGGCATCTTTGAAATACCTATACAAACTTGTTCCTACATAGTAACTTGCAACTTTGAATGAGAATGTGCTTGCTTACAGCAACGTGCTATATGTTCTGAATGCCCGAATTGGGAATCTGTGTCAAAACTTTGTTAGGAATTATGTGATCCTTACTAGCTGGAAGTAAGGGAGATGGGGCATGAAGTTATTTCTAGGAGTTGGAAACATACCAAGTTTATCTCAGTTCTGGGCATCTTTGAAATACCTATACAAACTTGTTCCTACATAGGAACTTGCAACTTTGAATGAGAATGTGTTTGCTTACAGCAACGTGCTATATGTTCTGAATGCCCGAATTGGGAATCTGTGTCAAAACTTTGTTAGGAATTATGTGATCCTTACTAGCTGGAAGTAAGGGAGTTGGGGCATGAAGTTATTTCTAGAGGTTGGCCACATACCAAGTTTATCTCAGTTCTGGGCGTCTTTCAAATACCTATACAAACTTGTTCCTACATAGTAACTTGCAACTTTGAATGAGAATGTGCTTGCTTACAGCAACGTGCTATATGTTCTGAATGACCGAATTGGGAATCTGTGTCAAAACTTAGTTAGTAATTATGTGATCCTTACTAGCTAGAAGTAAGGGAGTTGGGGCATGAAGTTATTTCGAGGAGTTGGACACATACCAAGTTTAGCTCAGTTCTGGGCATCTTTGAAATACCTATACAAACTTGTTCCTACATAGTAACTTGCAACTTTGAATGAGAATGTGCTTGCTTACAGCAACGTGCTATATGTTCTGAATGCCCGAATGGGAATAAGTGTCAAAACTTTGTTAGTAATTATGTGATCCTTACTAGCTGGAAGTAAGGGAGTTGGGGCATGAAGTTATTTCGAGGAGTTGGACACATACCAAGTTTAGCTCAGTTCTGGGCATCTTTGAAATACCTATACAAACTTGTTCCTACATAGTAACTTGCAACATTGAATGAGAATGTGCTTGCTTACAGCAACGTGCTATATGTTCTGAATGCCCGAATTGGGAATCTGTGTCAAAGCTTTGTTAGGAATTATGTGATCCTTACTAGCTGGAATTAAGGGAGATGGGGCATGAAGTTATTTCTAGGAGTTGGAGACATACAACGTTTAGCTCAGTTCGGGGCATCTTTGAAATACCTATACAAACTTGTTCCTACATAGTAACTTGCAACTTTGAATGAGAATGTGCTTGCTTACAGCAACGTGCTATATGTTCTGAATGCCCGAATTGGGAATCTGTGTCAAAACTTTGTTAGGAATTATGTGATCCTTACTAGCTGGAAGTAAGGGAGATGGGGCATGAAGTTATTTCTAGGAGTTGGACACATACCAAGTTTAGCTCAGTTCTGGGCATCTTTGAAATACCTATACAAACTTGTTCCTACATAGTAACTTGCAACTTTGAATGAGAATGTGCTTGCTTACAGCAACGTGCTATATGTTCTGAATGCCCGAATTGGGAATCTGTGTCAAAACTTTGTTAGGAATTATGTGATCCTTACTAGCTGGAAGTAAGGGAGATGGGGCATGAAGTTATTTCTAGGAGTTGGAGACATACAACGTTTAGCTCAGTTCTGGGCATCTTTGAAATACCTATACAAACTTGTTCCTACATAGTAACTTGCAACTTTGAATGAGAATGTGCTTGCTTACAGCAACGTGCTATATGTTCTGAATGCCCGAATTGGGAATCTGTGTCAAAACTTTGTTAGGAATTATGTGATCCTTACTAGCTGGAAGTAAGGGAGATGGGGCATGAAGTTATTTCTAGGAGTTGGAGACATACAACGGTTAGCTCAGTTCTGGGCATCTTTGAAATACCTATACAAACTTGTTCCTACATAGTAACTGGCAACTTTGAATGAGAATGTGCTTGCTTACAGCAACGTGATATATGTTCTGAATGCCCGAATTGGGAATCTGTGTCAAAATTTGTTAGGAATTATGTGATCCTTACTAGCTGGAAGTAAGGGAGATGGGGCATGAAGTTATTTCTAGGAGTTGGAGACATACAACATTTAGCTCAGTTCTGGGCATCTTTGAAATACCTATACAAACTTGTTCCTACATAGTAACTTGCAACTTTGAATGAGAATGTGCTTGCTTACTGCAACGTGCTATATGTTCTGAATGCCCGAATTGGGAATCTGTGTCAAAACTTTGTTAGGAATTATGTGATCCTTACTAGCTGGAAGTAAGGGAGTTGGGGCATGAAGTTATTTCTAGAGGTTGGACACATACCAAGTTTAGCTCAGTTCTGGGCATCTTTGAAATACCTATACAAACTTGTTCCTACATAGTAACTTGCAACTTTGAATGAGAATGTGCTTGCTTACAGCAACGTGCTATATGTTCTGAATGCCCGAATTGGGAATCTGTGTCAAAACTTTGTTAGGAATTATGTGATCCTTATTAGCTGGAAGTAAGGGAGATGGGGCATGAAGTTATTTCTAGGAGTTGCAGACATACAACGTTTAGCTCAGTTCTGGGCATCTTTGAAATACCTATACAAACTTGTTCCTACATAGTAACTTGCAACTTTGAATGAGAATGTGCTTGCTTACAGCAACGTGGTATATGTTCTGAATGCCCGAATTGGGAATCTGTGTCAAAACTTTGTTAGGAATTATGTGATCCTTACAAGCTTGAAGTAAGGTAGTTGGGGTATGAAGTTATTTTTAGAGATTGGACACCTACCAAGTTTAGCTCAGTTCTGGGCATCTTTGAAATACCTATACAAACTTGTTCCTACATAGTAACTTGCAACTTTGAATGAGAATGTGCTTGCTTACAGCAACGTGCTATATGTTCTGAATGCCCGAATTGGGAATCTGTGTCAAAACTTTGTTAGGAATTATGTGATCCTTACTAGCTGGAAGTAAGGGAGATGGGGCATGAAGTTATTTCTAGGAGTTGGAGACATACCAAGTTTAGCTCAGTTCTGGGCATCTTTGAAATACCTATACAAACTTGTTCCTACATAGTAACATGCAACTTTAATCAGAATGTGCTTGCTTACAGCAACGTGCTATATGTTCTGAATGCCAGAATTGGGAATCTGTGTCAAAACTTTGTTAGGAATTATGTGATCCTTACTAGCTGGAAGTAAGGGAGATGGGGCATGAAGTTATTTCTAGGAGTTGGCGACATACAACGGTTAGCTCAGTTCTGGGCATCTTTGAAATACCTATACAAACTTGTTCCTACATAGTAACTTGCAACTTTGAATGAGAATGTGCTTGCTTACAGCAACGTGCTATATGTTCTGAATGCCCGAATTGGGAATCTGTGTCAAATCTTTGTTAGGAATTATGTGATCCTTACTAGCTGGAAGTAAGGGAGATGGGGCATGAAGTTATTTCTAGGAGTTGGAAACATACCAAGTTTATCTCAGTTCTGGGCATCTTTGAAATACCTATACAAACATGTTCCTACATAGTAACTTGCAACTTTGAATGAGAATGTGCTTGCTTACAGCAACGTGCTATATGTTCTGAATGCCCGAATTGGGAATCTGTGTTAAAACTTTGTTAGGAATTATGTGATCCTTACTAGCTGGAAGTAAGGGAGTTGGGGCATGAAGTTATTTCTAGAGGTTGGACACATACCAAGTTTAGCTCAGTTCTGGGCGTCTTTGAAATACCTATACAAACTTGTTCCTACATAGTAACTTGCAACTTTGAATGAGAATGTGCTTGCTTACAGCAACGTGCTATATGTTCTGAATGACCGAATTGGGTATCTGTGTCAAAACTTAGTTAGTAATTATGTGATCCTTACTAGCTAGAAGTAAGGGAGTTGGGGCATGAAGTTATTTCGAGGAGTTGGACACATACCAAGTTTAGCTCAGTTCTGGGCATCTTTGAAATACCTATACAAACTTGTTCCTACATAGTAACTTGCAACTTTGAATCAGAATGTGCTTGCTTACAGCAACGTGCTATATGTTCTGAATGCCCGAATTGGGAATCTGTGTCAAATCTTTGTTAGTAATTATGTGATGCTTACTAGCTGGAAGTAAGGGAGTTGGGGCATGAAGTTATTTCGAGGAGTTGGACACATACCAAGTTTAGCTCAGTTCTGGGCATCTTTGAAATACCTATACAAACTTGTTCCTACATAGTAACTTGCAACATTGAATGAGAATGTGCTTGCTTACAGCAACGTGCTATATGTTCTGAATGCCCGAATTGGGAATCTGTGTCAAAGCTTTGTTAGGAATTATGTGATCGTTACTAGCTGGAATTAAGGGAGATGGGGCATGAAGTTATTTCTAGGAGTTGGAGACATACAACGTTTAGCTCAGTTTGGGGCATCTTTGAAATACCTATACAAACTTGTTCCTACATAGTAACTTGCAACTTTGAATTAGAATGTGCTTGCTTACAGCTACGTGCTATATGTTCTGAATGCCCGAATTGGGAATCTGTGTCAAAACTTTGTTAGGAATTATGTGATCCTTACTAGCTGGAAGTAAGGGAGATGGGGCATGAAGTTATTTCTAGGAGTTGGAGACATACAACGTTTAGCTCAGTTCTGGGCATCTTTGAAATACCTATACAAACTTGTTCCTACATAGTAACTTGCAACTTTGAATGAGAATGTGCTTGCTTACAGCAACGTGCTATATGTTCTGAATGCCCGAATTGGGAATCTGTGTCAAAACTTTGTTAGGAATTATGTGATCCTTACTAGCTGGAAGTAAGTGAGATGGGGCATGAAGTTATTTCTAGGAGTTGGAGACATACAACGTTTAGCTCAGTTCTGGGCATCTTTGAAATACCTATACAAACTTGTTCCTACATAGTAACTTGCAACTTTGAATGAGAATGTGCTTGCTTACAGCAACTTGCTATATGTTCTGAATGCCCGAATTGGGAATCTGTGTCAAAACTTTGTTAGGAATTATGTGATCCTTACTAGCTGAAAGTAAGGGAGTTGGGGCATGAAGTTATTTCTAGAGGTTGGACACATACCAAGTTTAGCTCAGTTCTGGGCATCTTTGAAACACCTATACAAACTTGTTCCTACATAGTAACTTGCAACTTTGAATGAGAATATGCTTGCTTACAGCAACGTGCTATATGTTCTGAATGCCCGAATTGGGAATCTGTGTCAAAACTATGTTAGGAATTATGTGATCCTTACTAGCTGGAAGTAAGGGAGATGGGGCATGAAGTTATTTCTAGGAGTTGGAGACATACAACGGTTAGCTCAGTTCTGGGCATCTTTGAAATACCTATACGAACTTGTTCCTACACAGTAACTTGCAACTTTGAATCGCATGTGCTTGCTTACAGCAACGTGCTACATGTTTTGAATGCCCGAATTGGGAATCTGTGTCAAAACTTTGTTAGGAATTATGTGATCCTTACTAGCTGGAAGTAAGGAAGATGGGGCATGAAGTTATTTCTAGGAGTTGGAGACATACAAGGTTTAGCTCAGTTCTGGGCATCTTTGAAATACCTATACAAACTTGTTCCTACATAGTAACTTGCAACTTTGAATGAGAATGTGCTTGCTTACAGCAACGTGCTATATGTTCTGAATGCCCGAATTGGGAATCTGTGTCAAAACTTTGTTAGGAATTATGTGATCCTTACTAGCTGGAAGTAAGGGAGATGGGGCATGAAGTTATTTCTAGGAGTTGGAGACATACCAAGTTTAGCTCAGTTCTGGGCATCTTTGAAATACCTATACAAACTTGTTCCTACATAGTAACTTGCAACTTAGAATTGAATGTGCTTGCTTACAGCAACGTGCTACATGTTCTGAATGCCCGAATTGGGAATCTGTGTCAAAACTTTGTTAGGAATTATGTGATCCTTACTATCTGGAAGTAAGGGAGTTGGGGAATGAAGTTATTTCTAGAGGTTGGACACATACCAAGTTTAGCTCAGTTCTGGGCATCTTTGAAATACCTATACAAACTTGTTCCTACATAGTAACTTGCAACTTTGAATGAGAATGTGCTTGCTTACAGCAACGTGCTATATGTTCTGAATGCCCGAATTGGGAATCTGTGTCAAAACTTTGTTAGGAGTTATGTGATCCTTACTAGCTGGAAGTAAGTGAGATGGGGCATGAAGTTATTTCTAGGAGTTGGAGACATACCAAGTTTAGCTCAGTTCTGGGCATCTTTGAAATACCTATACAAACTTGTTCCTACATAGTAACTTGCAACTTTGAATGAGAATGTGCTTGCTTACAGCAACGTGCTCTATGTTCTGAATGCCCGAATTGGTAATCTGTGTCAAAACTTTGTTAGGAATTATGTGATCCTTACTAGCTGGAAGTAAGGGAGATGGGGCATGAAGTTATTTCTAGGAGTTGGAGACATACAACGTTTAGCTCAGTTCTGGGCATCTTTGAAATACCTATACAAACTTGTTCCTACATAGTAATTTGCAACTTTGAATGAGAATGTGCTTGCTTACAGCAACGTGCTATATGTTCTGAATGCCCGAATTGGGAATCTGTGTCAAAACTTTGTTAGGAATTATGTGATCCTTACTAGCTGGAAGTAAGGGAGATGGGGCATGAAGTTATTTCGAGGAGTTGGAGACATACAACGTTAAACTCAGTTCTGGGCATCTTTGAAATACCTCTACAAACTTGTTCCTACATAGTAACTTGCAACTTTGAATGAGAATGTGCTTGCTTACAGCAACGTGCTATATGTTCTGAATGCCCGAATTGGGAATCTGTGTCAAAACTTTGTTAGGAATTATGTGATCCTTACTATCTGGAAGTAAGGGAGATGGGGCATGAAGTTATTTCGAGGAGTTGGAGACATACCAAGTTTAGCTCAGTTCTGGGCATCTTTGAAATACCTCTACAAACTTGTTCCTACATAGTAACTTGCAACTTTGAATTGAATGTGCTTGCTTACAGCAACGTACTATATGTTCTGAATGCCCGAATTGGGAATCTGTGTCAAAACTTTGTTAGGAATTATGTGATCCTTACTAGATGGAAGTAAGGGAGATGGGGCATGAAGTTATTTCTAGGAGTTGGAGACATACCAAGTTTAGCTCAGTTCTGGGCATCTTTGAAATACCTATACAAACTTGTTCCTACATAGTAACTTGCAACTTTGAATGAGAATGTGCTTGCTTACAGCAACGTGCTATATGTTCTGAATGCCCGAATTGGGAATCTGTGTCAAAACTTTGTTAGGAATGATGTGATCCTTACTAGCTGGAAGTAAGGGAGATGGGGCATGAAGTTATTTCTAGGAGTTGGAGACATACAACGTTTAGCTCAGTTCTGGGCATCTTTGAAATACCTATACGAACTTGTTCCTACACAGTAACTTGCAACTTTGAATTGAATGTGCTTGCTTACAGCAACGTGCTACATGTTCTGAATGCCCGAATTGGGAATCTGTGTCTAAAACACTTTTAGGAATTATGTGATCCTTACTAGATGGAAGAAAGGGAGATGGTGCATGAAGTTATTTCTAGGAGTTGGAGACATACCAAGTTTAGCTCAGTTCTGGGCATCTTTGAAATACCTATACAAACTTGTTCCTACATAGTAACTTGCAACTTTGAATGAGAATGTGCTTGCTTACAGCAACTTGCTATATGTTCTGGATGCCCGAATTGGGAATCTGTGTCAAAACTTTGTTAGAAATTATGTGATCCTTACTAGCTGGAAGTAAGTGAGATGGGGCATGAAGTTATTTCTAGGAGTTGGAGACATACTATGTTTAGCTCAGTTCTGGGCATCTTTGAAATACCTATACAAACTTGTTCCTACATAGTAACTTGCAACTTTGAATGAGAATGTGCTTGCTTACAGCAACGTGGTACATGTTCTGAATGCCCGAATTGGGAATCTGTGTCAAAACTTTGTTAGGAATTATGTGATCCTTACTAGCTGGAAGTAAGGGAGATGGGGCATGAAGTTATTTCTAGGAGTTGGACACATACCAAGTTTAGCTCAGTTCTGGGCATCTTTGAAATACCTATACAAACTTGTTCCTACATAGTAACTTGCAACTTTGAATGAGAATGTGCTTGCTTACAGCAACGTGCTATATGTTCTGAATGCCCGAATTGGGAATCTGTGTCAAAATTTTGTTAGGAATTATGTGATCCTTACTAGCTGGAAGTAAGGGAGATGGGGCATGAAGTTATTTCGAGGAGTTGCAGACATACAACGTTTAGCTAAGTTCTGGGCATCTTTGAAATACCTATACAAACTTGTTCCTACATAGTAACTTGCAACTTTGTATTGAATGTGCTTGCTTACAGCAACGTACTATATGTTCTGAATGCCCGAATTGGGAATCTGTGTCAAAACTTTGTTAGGAATTATGTGATCCTTACTAGATGAAAGTAAGGGAGATGGGGCATGAAGTTATTTCTAGGAGTTGGAGACATACAACGTTTAGCTCAGTTCTGGGCATCTTTGAAATACCTATACAAACTTGTTCCTACATAGTAACTTGCAACTTTGAATGAGAATGTGCTTGCTTACAGCAACGTGCTATATGTTCTGAATGCCCGAATTGGGAATCTGTGTCAAAACTTTGTTAGGAATTATGTGATCCTTACTAGCTGGAAGTAAGGGAGATGGGGCATGAAGTTATTTCTAGGAGTTGGAGACATACCAAGTTTACCTCAGTTCTGGGCATCTTTGAAATACCTATACAAACTTGTTCCTACATAGTAACTTGCAACTTTGAATCAGAATGTGCTTGCTTACAGCAACGTGCCATATGTTGTGAATGCCAGAATTGGGAATCTGTGTCAAAACTTTGTTAGGAATTATGTGATCCTTACTAGCTGGAAGTAAGGGAGATGGGGCATGAAGTTATTTCTAGGAGTTGGACACATACCAAGTTTAGCTCAGTGCTGGGCATTTTTGAAATACCTATACAAACTTGTTCCTACATAGTAACTTGCAACTTTGAATGAGAATGTGCTTTCTTACAGCAACGTGCTATATGTTCTGAATGCCCGAATTGGGAATCTGTGTCAAAACTTTGTTAGGAATTATGTGATCCTTACTAGCTGGAAGTAAGGGAGATGGGGCATGAAGTTATTTCTAGGAGCTGAAGACATACAACGTTAAGCTCAGTTCTGGGCATCTTTGAAATACCTATACAAACTTGTTCCTACATAGTAACTTGCAACTTTGAATGAGAATGTGCTTGCTTACAGCAACGTGCTATATGTTCTGAATGCCCGAATTGTGAATCTGTGTCAAAACTTTGTTAGGAATTATGTGATCCTTACTAGCTGGAAGTAAGGGAGATGGGGCATGAAGTTATTTAAGGAGTTGGAGACATACCAAGTTTAGCTCAGTTCTGGGCATCTTTGAAATACCTATACAAACTTGTTCCTACATAGTAACTTGCAACTTTGAATTGAATGTGCTTGCTTACAGCAACGTGCTACATGTTCTGAATGCCCGAATTGGGAATCTGTGTCAAATCTTTGCTAGGAATTATGTGATCCTTACTAGCTGGAAGTAAGGGAGATGGGGCATGAAGTTATTTCTAGGAGTTGGAGACATACAACGTTTAGCTCAGTTCTGGGCATCTTTGAAATACCTATACAAACTTGTTCCTACATAGTAACTTGCAACTTTGAATGAGAATGTGCTTGCTTACAGCAACGTGCTATATGTTCTGAATGCCAGAATTGGGAATCTGTGTCAAATCTTTGTTAGTAATTATGTGATCCTTACTAGCTAGAAGTAAGGGAGTTGGGGCATGAAGTTATTTCTAGGAGTTGGACACATACCAAGTTTAGCTCAGTTCAGGGCATCGTTGAAATACCTATAGAAACTTGTTCCTACATAGTAACTTGCAACTTTGAATGAGAATGTGCTTGCTTACAGCAACGTGCTATATGTTCTGAATGCCAGAATTGGGAATCTGTGTCAAAACTTTGTTAGGAATTATGTGATCCTTACTAGCTGGAAGTAAGGGAGATGGGGCATAAAGTTATTTCTAGGAGTTGGACACATACCAAGTTTAGCTCAGTGCTGGGCATCTTTGAAATACCTATACAAACTTGTTCCTACATAGTAACTTGCAACTTTGAATGAGAATGTGCTTGCTTACAGCAACGTGCTATATGTTCTGAATGCCCGAATTGGGAATCTGTGTCAAAACTTTGTTAGGAATTATGTGATCCTTACTAGCTGGAAGTAAGGGAGATGGGGCATGATGTTATTTCTAGGAGTTGAAGACATACAACGTTAAGCTCAGTTCTGGGCATCTTTGAAACACCTATACAAACTTGTTCCTACATAGTAACTTGCAACTTTGAATTGAATGTGCTTGCTTACAGCAACGTACTATATGTTCTGAATGCCCGAATTGGGAATCTGTGTCAAAACTTTGTTAGGAATTATGTGATCCTTACTAGATGGAAGTAAGGGAGATGGGGCATGAAGTTATTTCTAGGAGTTGGAGACATACCAAGTTTAGCTCAGTTCTGGGCATCTTTGAAATACCTATACAAACTTGTTCCTACATAGTAACTTGCAACTTTGAATGAGAATGTGCTTGCTTACAGCAACGTGCTATATGTTCTGAATGCCCGAATTGGGAATCTGTGTCAAAACTTTGTTAGGAATTATGTGATCCTTACTAGCTGGAAGTAAGGGAGATGGGGCATGAAGTTATTGCTAGGAGTTGGAGACATACCAAGTTTAGCTCAGTTCTGGGCATCTTTGAAATACCTATACAAACTTGTTCCTACATAGTAACTTGCAACTTTGAATTGAATGTGCTTGCTTACAGCAACGTGCTACATGTTCTGAATGCCCGAATTGGGAATCTGTGTCAAATCTTTGCTAGGAATTATGTGATCCTTACTAGCTGGAAGTAAGGGAAATGGGGCATGAAGTTATTTCTAGGAGTTGGAGACATACCAAGTTTAGCTCAGTTCTGGGCATCTTTGAAATACCTATACAAACTTGTTCCTACATAGTAACTTGCAACTTTGAATGAGAATGTGCTTGCTTACAGCAACGTGCTATATATTCTGAATGCCCGAATTGGGAATCTGTGTCAAAACTTTGTTAGTAATTATGTGATCCTTACTAGCTGGAAGTAAGGGAGATGGGGCATGAAGTTATTTCTAGGAGTTGGAGACATACCAAGTTTAGCTCAGTTCTGGGCATCTTTGAAATACCTATACAAACTTGTTCCTACATAGTAACTTGCAACTTTGAATGAGAATGTGCTTGCTTACAGCAACGTGCTATATGTTCTGAATGCCAGAATTGGGAATCTGTGTCAAAACTTTGTTAGGAATGATGTGATCCTTACTAGCTGGAAGTAAGGGAGATGGGGCATGAAGATATTTCTAGGAGTTGGAGACATACAACGTTTACCTCAGTTCTGGGCATCTTTGAAATACCTATACAAACTTGTTCCTACATAGTATCTTGCAACTTTGAATTGAATGTCCTTGCTTACAGCAACGTGCTACATGTTCTGAATGCCTGAATTTGGAATCTGTGTCAAAACTTTGTTAGGAATTATGTGATCCTTACTAGCTGGAAGTAAGGGAGATGGGGCATGAAGTTATTTCTAGGAGTTGGAGACATACAACGTTTAGCTCAGTTCTGGGCATCTTTGAAATACCTATACAAACTTGTTCCTACATAGTAACTTGCAACTTTGAATGAGAATGTGCTTGCTTACAGCAACGTGCTATATGTTCTGAATGCCCGAATTGGGAATCTGTGTCAAAACTTTGTTAGGAATTATGTGATCCTTACTAGCTGGAAGTAAGGGAGATGGGGCATGAAGTTATTTCTAGGAGTTGGAGACATACAACGTTTAGCTCAGTTCTGGGCATCTTTGAAATACCTATACAAACTTGTTCCTACATAGTAACTTGCAACTTTGAATGAGAATGTGCTTGCTTAGAGCAACTTGCTATATGTTCTGAATGCCCGAATTGGGAATCTGTGTCAAAACTTTGTTAGGAATTATGTGATCCTTACTAGCTGAAAGTAAGGGAGTTGGGGCATGAAGTTATTTCTAGAGGTTGGACACATACCAAGTTTAGCTCAGTTCTGGGCATCTTTGAAATACCTATACAAACTTGTTTCTACATAGTAACTTGCAACTTTGAATGAGAATGTGCTTGCTTACAGCAACGTGCTATATGTTCTGAATGCCCGAACTGGGAATCTGTGTCAAAACTTTGTTAGGAATTATGTGATCCTTACTAGCTGGAAGTAAGGGAGTTGGGGCATGAAGTTATTTCTAGGAGTTGGAGACATACCAAGTTTAGCTCAGTTCTGGGCATCTTTGAAATACCTATACAAACTTGTTCCTACATAGTAACTTGCAACTTTGAATGAGAATGTGCTTGCTTACAGCAACGTGCTATATGTTCTGAATGCCCGAATTGGGAATCTGTGTCTAAAACACTTTTATGAATTATGTGATCCTTACTAGATGGAAGTAAGGGAGATGGGGCATGAAGTTATTTCTAGGAGTTGGAGACATACCAAGTTTAGCTCAGTTCTGGGCATCTTTGAAATACCTATACAAACTTGTTCCTACATAGTAACTTGCAACTTTGAATGAGAATGTGCTTGCTTACAGCAACTTGCTATATGTTCTGGATGCCCGAATTGGGAATCTGTGTCAAAACTTTGTTAGAAATTATGTGATCCTTACTAGCTGGAAGTAAGTGAGATGGGGCATGAAGTTATTTCTAGGAGTTGGAGACATACTATGTTTAGCTCAGTTCTGGGCATCTTTGAAATACCTATACAAACTTGTTCCTACATAGTAACTTGCAACTTTGAATGAGAATGTGCTTGCTTACAGCAACGTGGTACATGTTCTGAATGCCCGAATTGGGAATCTGTGTCAAAACTTTGTTAGGAATTATGTGATCCTTACTAGCTGGAAGTAAGGGAGATGGGCCATGAAGTTATTTGTAGGAGTTGGACACATACCAAGTTTAGCTCAGTTCTGGGCATCTTTGAAATACCTATACAAACTTGTTCCTACATAGTAACTTGCAACTTTGAATGAGAATGTGCTTGCTTACAGCAACGTGCTATATGTTCTGAATGCCCGAATTGGGAATCTGTGTCAAAACTTTGTTAGGAATTATGTGATCCTTACTAGCTGGAAGTAAGGGAGATGGGGTATGAAGTTATTTCGAGGAGTTGCAGACATACAACGTTTAGCTCAGTTCTGGGCATCTTTGAAATACCTATACAAACTTGTTCTTACATTGTAACTTGCAACTTTGTATTGAATGTGCTTGCTTACAGCAACGTACTATATGTTCTGAATGCCCGAATTGGGAATCTGTGTCAAAACTTTGTTAGGAATTATGTGATCCTTACTAGCTGGAAGTAAGGGAGATGGGGCATGAAGTTATTTCTAGGAGTTGGAGACATAAAACGGTTAGCTCAGTTCTGGGCATCTTTGAAATACCTATACAAACTTGTTCCTACATAGTAACTTGCAACTTTGAATGAGAATGTGCTTGCTTACAGCAACGTGCTATATGTTCTGAATGCCCGAATTGGGAATCTGTGTCAAAACTTTGTTAGGAATTATGTGATCCTTAGTAGCTGGAAGTAAGGGAGATGGGGCATGAAGTTATTTCTAGGAGTTGGAGACATACCAAGTTTACCTCAGTTCTGCGCATCTTTGAAATACCTATACAAACTTGTTCCTACATAGTAACTTCCAACTTTGAATCAGAATGTGCTTGCTTACAGCAACGTGCCATATGTTCTGAATGCCCGAATTGGGAATCTGTGTCAAAACTTTGTTAGGAATTATGTGATCCTTACTAGCTGGAAGTAAGGGAGATGGGGCATGAAGTTATTTCTAGGAGTTGGACACATACCAAGTTTAGCTCAGTGCTGGGCATCTTTGAAATACCTATACAAACTTGTTCCTACATAGTAACTTGCAACTTTGAATGAGAATGTGCTTGCTTACAGCAACGTGCTATATGTTCTGAATGCCCGAATTGGGAATCTGTGTCAAAACATTGTGAGGAATGATGTGATCCTTACTAGCTGGAAGTAAGGGAGATGGGGCATGAAGTTATTTCTAGGAGTTGGAGACATACCAAGTTTAGCTCAGTTCTGGGCATCTTTGAAATACCTATACAAACTTGTTCCTACATAGTAACTTGCAACTTTGAATTGAATGTGCTTGCTTACAGCAACGTGCTACATGTTCTGAATGCCCGAATTGGGAATCTGTGTCAAAACTTTGTTAGGAATTATGTGATCCTTACTAGATGGAAGTAAGGGAGATGGGGCATGAAATTTTTTCTAGGATTTGGACACATACCAAGTTTAGCTCAGTTTTGGGCATCTTTGAAATACCTATACAAACTTGTTCCTACATATTAACTTGCAACTTTGAATGAGAATGTGCTTGCTTACATCAACGTGCTATATGTTCTGAATGCCCGAATTGGGAATCTGTGTCAAAATTTGTTAGGAATTATGTGATCCTTACTAGCTGGAAGTAAGGGAGTTGGGGCATGATGGTATTTCTAGGAATTGGACACATACCAAGTTTAGCACAGTTCTGGGCATCTTTGAAATACCTATTCAAACTAGCTCCTACATAGTAACTTGCATCTTTGAATGAGAATGTGCTTGCTTACAGCAACGTGCTACATGTTCTGAATGCCCGAATTGGGAATCTGTGTCAAAACTTTGTTAGAAATTATGTGATCCTTACTAGATGGAAGTAATGGAGATTCGGCATGAAGTTATTTCCAGGAGTTTGAGATATACAACGTTTAGCTCAATTCTGGGCATCTTTGAAATAGCTATACAAACTTGTTCCTACATAGTAACTTGCAACTTTGAATTGAATTTGCTTGCTTACAGCAACGTGCTACATGTTCTGAATGCCCGAATTGGGAATCTGTGCCAAATCATTGTTAGGAATTATGTGATCCTTACTAGCTGGAAGTAATGGAGTTGGGGCATGAAGTTATTTCTAGAGGTTGGACACATACCAAGTTTAGCTCAGTTCTGGGCATCTTTGAAAGTCGTATACAAACTTGTTCCTACATAGTAACTTGCAACTTTGAATGAGAATGTGGTTGCTTACAGCAACGTGCTATATGTTCTGAATGCCCGAATTGGGAATCTGTGTCAAAACACTTTTAGGAATTATGTTATCCTTAGTAGCTGGAAGTAAGGGAGATGGGGCATGAAGTTATTTCTAGGAGTTGGAGACATACCACGTTTAGCTCAGTTCTGGGCATCTTTGAAATACCTATACAAACTTGTTCCTACATAGTAACTTGCAACTTTGAATGACAATGTGCTTGCTTACAGCAACGTGCTATATGTTCTGAATGCCCGAATTGGGAATCTGTGTCAAAACTTTGTTAGGAATGATGTGATCCTTACTAGCTGGAAGTAAGGGAGATGGGGCATGAAGTTATTTCTAGGAGTTGGAGACATACCAAGTTTAGCTCAGTTCTGGGCATCTTTGAAATACCTATACAAACTTGTTCCTACATAGTAACTTGCAACTTTGAATGAGAATGTGCTTGCTTACAGCAACGTGCTATATGTTCTGAATGCCCGAATTGGGAATCTGTGTCAAAACTTTGTTAGGAATTATGTGATCCTTACTAGCTGGAAGTAAGGGAGATGGGGTATGAAGTTATTTCGAGGAGTTGCAGACATACAACGTTTAGCTCAGTTCTGGGCATCTTTGAAATACCTATACAAACTTGTTCCTACATAGTAACTTGCAACTTTGTATTGAATGTGCTTGCTTACAGCAACGTACTATATGTTCTGAATGCCCGAATTGGGAATCTGTGTCAAAACTTTGTTAGGAATTATGTGATCCTTACTAGCTGGAAGTAAGGGAGATGGGGCATGTAGTTATTTCTAGGAGTTGGACACATACAACGTTTAGCTCAGTTCTGGGCATCTTTGAAATACCTATACAAACTTGTTCCTACATAGTAACTTGCAACTTTGAATGAGAATGTGCTTGCTTACAGCAACGTGCTATATGTTCTGAATGCCCGAATTGGGAATCTGTGTCAAAACTTTGTTAGGAATTATGTGATCCTTAGTAGCTGGAAGTAAGGGAGATGGGGCATGAAGTTATTTCTAGGAGTTGGAGACATACCAAGTTTACCTCAGTTCTGCGCATCTTTGAAATACCTATACAAACTTGTTCCTACATAGTAACTTGCAACTTTGAATCAGAATGTGCTTGCTTACAGCAACGTGCCATATGTTCTGAATGCCAGAATTGGGAATCTGTGTCAAAACTTTGTTAGGAATTATGTGATCCTTACTAGCTGGAAGTAAGGGAGATGGGGCATGAAGTTATTTCTAGGAGTTGGACACATACCAAGTTTAGCTCAGTGCTGGGCATCTTTGAAATACCTATACAAACTTGTTCCTACATAGTAACTTGCAACTTTGAATGAGAATGTGCTTGCTTACAGCAACGTGCTATATGTTCTGAATGCCCGAATTGGGAATCTGTGTCAAATCTTTGTGAGGAATGATGTGATCCTTACTAGCTGGAAGTAAGGGAGATGGGGCATGAAGTTATTTCTAGGAGTTGGAGACATACCAAGTTTAGCTCAGTTCTGGGCATCTTTGAAATACCTATACAAACTTGTTCCTACATAGTAACTTGCAACTTTGAATTGAATGTGCTTGCTTACAGCAACGTGCTACATGTTCTGAATGCCCGAATTGGGAATCTGTGTCAAAACTTTGTTAGGAATTATGTGATCCTTACTAGATGGAAGTAAGGGAGATGGGGCATGAAATTTTTTCTAGGATTTGACACATACCAAGTTTAGCTCAGTTTTGGGCATCTTTGAAATACCTATACAAACTTGTTCCTACATATTAACTTGCAACGTTGAATGAGAATGTGCTTGCTTACATCAACGTGCTATATGTTCTGAATGCCCGAATTGGGAATCTGTGTCAAAATTTGTTAGGAATTATGTGATCCTTACTAGCTGGAAGTAAGGGAGTTGGGGCATGATGGTATTTCTAGGAATTGGACACATACCAAGTTTAGCACAGTTCTGGGCATCTTTGAAATACCTATTCAAACTTGCTCCTACATAGTAACTTGCATCTTTGAATGAGAATGTGCTTGCTTAGAGCAACGTGCTACATGTTCTGAATGCCCGAATTGGGAATCTGTGTCAAAACTTTGTTAGAAATTATGTGATCCTTACTAGATGGAAGTAATGGAGATTCGGCATGAAGTTATTTCCAGGAGTTTGAGATATACAACGTTTAGCTCAATTCTGGGCATCTTTGAAATAGCTATACAAACTTGTTCCTACATAGTAACTTGCAACTTTGAATTGAATTTGCTTGCTTACAGCAACGTGCTACATGTTCTGAATGCCCGAATTGGGAATCTGTGCCAAATCATTGTTAGGAATTATGTGATCCTTACTAGCTGGAAGTAAGGGAGTTGGGGCATGAAGGTATTTCTAGGAGTTGGAGACATACCAAGTTTAGCACAGTTCTGGGCATCTTTGAAATACCCATACAAACTTGTTCCTTCATAGTAACTTGCAACTTTGAATGAGAATATTCTTGCTTACAGCAACGAGCTATATGTTCTCAATTCACGAATTGGGAATCTGTGTCAAATTTTGTTAGGAATTATGTGATCCTTACTAGCTGGAAGTAAGGGAGATGGGGCATGAAGTTATTTCTAGGATTTGGAGACATACAACATTTACCTCAGTTCTGGGCATCTTTGAAATACCTATACAAACTTGTTCCTACATAGTAACTTGCAACTTTGAATTGAATGTGCTTGCTTACAGCAACGTGCTACATGTTCTGAATGCCCGAATTGGGAATCTGTGTCAAAATTTTGTTAGGAATTATGTGATCCTTACTAGATGGAAGTAAGGGAGATGGGGCATGAAGTTTTTTCTAGGAGTTGGAGACATACCAAGTTTAGCTCAGTTCTGGGCATCTTTGAAATACCTATACAAACTTGTTCCTACATTGTAACTTGCAACTTTGAATGACAATGTGCTTGCTTACATCAACGTGCTATATGTTCTGAATGCCCGAATTGGGAATCTGTTTCAAAATTAGTTAGGAATTTTGTGATCCTTACTAGCTGGAAGTAAGGGAGTTGGGGTATGAAGGTATTTCTAGGAGTTGGACACATACCATGTTTAGCACAGTTCTGGGCATCTTTGAAATACCTATACAAACTTGTTCCTACATAGTAACTTGCAACTTTGAATGAGAATGTGCTTGCTTACAGCCACGTGCTATATGTTCTGAATGCACGAATTGGGAATCTATGTCAAAACTTTGTTAGGAATTATGTGATCCTTACTACCTGGAAGTAAGGGAGATGGGGCATGAAGTTATTTCTAGGAATTGGACACATACTACGTTTAGCTCAGTTCTGGGCATCTTTGAAATACCTTTACAAACTTGTTCCTACATAGCAACTTGCAACTTTGAATGAGAATGTGCTTGCTTACAGCAATGTGCTATATGTTCTGAATGCCCAAATTGGGAATCTGTGTCAAAACTTTGTTAGGAATTATGTGATCCTTACTAGCAGGAAGTAAGGGAGATGGGGCATGAAGTTATTTCTAGGAGTTGGAGACATACCACGTATAGCTCAGTTCTGGGCGTCTTTAAAATACCTATACAGACTTGTTCCTACATAGTAACTTGCAACTTTGAATGAGAATGTGCTTGCTTACAGCAACGAGCTATATGTTCTGAATGCCCGAATTGGGAATCTGTCTCAAAACTTTGTTAGGAATTATGTGATCCTTACTAGCTGGAAGTAAGGTAGATGGGGCATGAAGTTATTTCTAGGAATTGGACACATACTACGTTTAGCTCAGTTCTGGGCATCTTTGAAATACCTTTACAAACTTGTTCCTACATAGTAACTTGCAACTTTGAATGAGAATGTGCTTGCTTACAGCAACGTGCTATATGTTCTGAATGCCCGAATTGGGAATCTGTGTCAAAACTTTGTTAGGAATTATGTGATCCTTACTAGCTGGAAGTAAGGGAGATGGGGCATGAAGTTATTTCTAGGAGTTGGAGACATACCAAGTTTAGCTCAGTTATGGGCATCTTTGAAATACCTATACAAACTTGTTCATAAATAGTAACTTGCAACTTTGAATGAGAATGTGCTTGCTTACAGCAACGTGCTATATGTTCTGAATGCCCGAATTGGGAATCTGTGTCAAAACTTTGTTAGGAATTATGTGATCCTTACTAGCTGGAAGTAAAGGTGATGAGGCATGAAGTTATTTCTAGGAGTTGGAGACATACAACGTTTAGCTCAGTTCTGGGCATCTTTGAAATACCTTTACAAACATTTTCCTACATAGTAACTTGCAACTTTGAATGAGAATGTGCTTGCTTACAGCAACGTGCTATATGTTCTGAATGCCCGAATTGGGAATTTGTGTCAAAACTTTGTTAGGAATTATGTGATCCTTACTAGCTGGAAGTAAGGGAGATGGGGCATGAAGTTATTTCTAGGAATTTGAGACATACCAAGTTTAGCTCAGTTCTGGGCATCTTTGAAATACCTATACAAACTTGTTCCTACATAGTAACTTGCAACTTTGAATGAGAATGTGCTTGCTTACAGCAACGTGCTATATGTTCTGAATGCCCGATTTGGGAATCTGTGTCAAAACTTTGTTAGGAATTATGTGATCCTTACTAGCTGGAAGTAAGGGAGATGGGGCATGAAGTTATTTCTAGGAGTTGGAGACACACCAACTTTAGCTCAGTTCTGGGCATCTTTGAAATACCTATACAAACTTGTTCCTACATAGTAACTTGCAACTTTGAATGAGAATGTGCTTGCTTACAGCAACGTGCTATATGTTCTGAATGCCCGAATTGGGAATCTGTGTCAAAACTTTGTTAGGAATTATGTGATCCTTACTAGCTGGAAGTAAGGGAGATGGGGCATGAAGTTATTTCTAGGAGTTGGAGACATACAACGTTTAGCTCAGTTCTGGGCATCTTTGAAATACCTATACAAACTTGTTCCTACATAGTAACTTGCAACTTTGAATGAGAATGTGCTTCCTTACAGCAACGTGCTACATGTTCTGAATGCCCGAATTGGGAATCTGTGTCAAAACTTTGTTGGGAATTATGTGATCCTTACTAGCTGGAAGTAAGGGAGATGGGGCATGAAGTTATTTCTAGGAGTTGGACACATACCAAGTTTAGCTCAGTTCTGGGCATCTTTGAAATACCTATACAAACTTGTTCCTACATAGTAACTTGCAACTTTGAATGAGAATGTGATTGCTTACAGCAACGTGCTATATGTTCTGAATGCCCGAATTGGGAATCTGTGTCAAATTTTTTAGGAATTATGTGATCCTTACTAGCTGGAAGTAAGGGAGATGGGGCATGAAGTTATTTCTATGAGTTGGAGACATACAACGTTTAGCTCAGTTCTGGGCATCTTTTAAATACCTATACAAACTTGTTCCTACATAGTAACTTGCAACTTTGAATTGAATGTGCTTGCTTACAGCAACGTGCTACATGTTCTGAATGCCCGAATTGGGAATCTGTGTCAAAACTTTGTTAGGAATTATGTGATCCTTACTAGCTGGAAGTAAGGGAGATGGGACATGAAGTTATTTCTAAGAGTTGGAGACATACAACGTTTAGCTCAGTTCTGGGTATCTTTGAAATACCTATACAAACTTGTTTCTACATAGTAACTTACAACTTTGAATGAGAATGTGCTTGCTTACAGCAACGTGCTATATGTTCTGAATGCCCGAATTGGGAATCTGTGTCAAAATTTGTTAGGAATTATGTGATCCTTACTAGCTGGAAGTAAGGGAGTTGGGGTATGAAGGTATTTCTAGGAGTTGGACACATACCATGTATAGCACAGTTCTGGGCATCTTTGAAATACCTATACAAACTTGTTCCTACATAGTAACTTGCAACTTTGAATGAGAATGTGCTTGCTTACAGCAACGTGCTATATGTTCTGAATGCCCGAATTGGGAATCTGTGTCAAAACTTTGTTAGGAATTATGTGATCCTTACTAGATGGAAGTAAGGGAGATGGGGCATGAAGTTATTTCTAGGAGTTGCAGACATACAACGTTTAGCTCAGTTCTGGGCATCTTTGAAATACCTATACAAACTTGTTCCTACATAGTAACTTGCAACTTTGAATGAGAATCTGCTTGCTTACAGCAACGTGCTATATGTTCTGAATGCCCGAATTGGGAATCTGTGTCAAAACTTTGTTAGGAATTATGTGATCCTTACTAGCTGGAAGTAAGGTAGATGGGGCATGAAGTTATTTCTAGGAATTGGACACATACTACGTTTAGCTCAGTTCTGGGCATCTTTGAAATACCTTTACAAACTTGTTCCTACATAGTAACTTGCAACTTTGAATGAGAATGTGCTTGCTTACAGCAACGTGCTATATGTTCTGAATGCCCGATTTGGGAATCTGTGTCAAAACTTTGTTAGGAATTATGTGATCCTTACTAGCTGGAAGTAAGGGAGATGGGGCATGAAGTTATTTCTAGGAGTTGGAGACACACCAACTTTAGCTCAGTTCTGGGCATCTTTGAAATACCTATACAAACTTGTTCCTACATAGTAACTTGCAACTTTGAATGAGAATGTGCTTGCTTACAGCAACGTGCTATATGTTCTGAATGCCCGAATTGGGAATCTGTGTCAAAACTTTGTTAGGAATTATGTGATCCTTACTAGCTGGAAGTAAGGGAGATGGGGCATGAAGTTATTTCTAGGAGTTGGAGACATACAACGTTTAGCTCAGTTCTGGGCATCTTTGAAATACCTATACAAACTTCTTCCTACATAGTAACTTGCAACTTTGAATGAGAATGTGCTTCCTTACAGCAACGTGCTACATGTTCTGAATGCCCGAATTGGGAATCTGTGTCAAAACTTTGTTGGGAATTATGTGATCCTTACTAGCTGGAAGTAAGGGAGATGGGGCATGAAGTTATTTCTAGGAGTTGGACACATACCAAGTTTAGCTCAGTTCTGGGCATCTTTGAAATACCTATACAAACTTGTTCCTACATAGTAACTTGCAACTTTGAATGAGAATGTGATTGCTTACAGCAACGTGCTATATGTTCTGAATGCCCGAATTGGGAATCTGTGTCAAATTTTTTAGGAATTATGTGATCCTTACTAGCTGGAAGTAAGGGAGATGGGGCATGAAGTTATTTCTATGAGTTGGAGACATACAACGTTTAGCTCAGTTCTGGGCATCTTTTAAATACCTATACAAACTTGTTCCTACATAGTAACTTGCAACTTTGAATTGAATGTGCTTGCTTACAGCAACGTGCTACATGTTCTGAATGCCCGAATTGGGAATCTGTGTCAAAACTTTGTTAGGAATTATGTGATCCTTACTAGCTGGAAGTAAGGGAGATGGGACATGAAGTTATTTCTAAGAGTTGGAGACATACAACGTTTAGCTCAGTTCTGGGTATCTTTGAAATACCTATACAAACTTGTTTCTACATAGTAACTTGCAACTTTGAATGAGAATGTGCTTGCTTACATCAACGTGCTATATGTTCTGAATGCCCGAATTGGGAATCTGTGTCAAAATTTGTTAGGAATTATGTGATCCTTACTAGCTGGAAGTAAGGGAGTTGGGGTATGAAGGTATTTCTAGGAGTTGGACACATACAATGTATAGCACAGTTCTGGGCATCTTTGAAATACCTATACAAACTTGTTCCTACATAGTAACTTGCAACTTTGAATGAGAATGTGCTTGCTTACAGCAACGTGCTATATGTTCTGAATGCCCGAATTGGGAATCTGTGTCAAAACTTTGTTAGGAATTATGTGATCCTTACTAGCTGGAAGTAAGGGAGATGGGGCATGAAGTTATTTCTAGGAGTTGGACACATACCAAGTTTAGCTCAGTTCTGGGCATCTTTGAAATACCTATACAAACTTGTTCCTACATAGTAACTTGCAACTTTGAATGAGAATGTGCTTGCTTACAGCAACGTGCTATATGTTCTGAATGCCCGAATTGGGCATCTGTGTCAAAACTTTATTAGGAATTATGTGATCCTTACTAGCTGGAAGTAAGGGAGATGGGGCATGAAGTTATTTCTAGGAGTTGGAGACATAAAACGTTTAGCTCAGTTCTGGGCATTTTTGAAATACCTATACAAACTTGTTCCTACATAGTAACTTGCAACTTTGAAGGAGAATGTGCTTGCTTACAGCAACTTGCTATATGTTCTGAATGCCCGAATTGGGAATCTGTGTCAAAACTTTGTTAGGAATTATGTGATCCTTACCAGCTGGAAGTAAGGGAGATGGGGAATGATGTTATTTCTAGGAGTTGGAGACATACCAAGTTTAGCTCAGTTCTGGGCATCTTTGAAATACCTATACAAACTTGTTCCTACATAGTAACTTGCAACATTGAATGAGAATGTGCTTGCTTACAGCAACGTGCTATAATTTCTGAATGCCCGAATTGGGAATCTGTGTCAAAACTTTGTTAGAAATTATGTGATCCTTACTAGCTGGAAGTAAGTGAGATGGGGCGTGAAGTTATTTCTAGAAGTTGGAGACATACAACGTTTAGCTCAGTTCTGGGCATCTTTGAAATACCTATACAAACTTGTTCCTACATAGTAACTTGCAACTTTGAATGAGAATGTGCTTGCTTACAGCAACTTGCTATATGTTCTGAATGCCCGAATTGGGAATCTGTGTCAAATCTTTGTTAGGAATTATGTGATCCTTAGTAGCTGGAAGTAAGGGAGTCGGGGCATGAAGTTATTTCTAGAGGTTGGACACATACCAAGTTTAGCTCAGTTCTGGGCATCTTTGAAATACCTATACAAACTTGTTCCTACATAGTAACTTGCTACTTTGAATGAGAATGTGCTTGCTTACAGCAACGTGCTACATGTTCTGAATTCCCGAATTGGGAATCTGTGTCAAAACTTTGTTAGGAATTATGTGATCCTTACTAACTGGAAGTAAGGGTGATGGGGCATGAAGTTATTTCTAGGAGTTGGAGACATACCAAGTTTAGCTCAGTTCTGGGCATCTTTGAATTACCTTTACAAACTTGTTCCTACTTAGTAACTCTCAACTTTGAATGAGAATGTGCTTGCTTACAGCAACGTGCTATATGTTCTGAATGCCCGAATTGGGAATCTGTGCCAAAACTTTGTTAGAAATTATGTGATCCTTACTAGATGGAATTAAGGGAGATGGGGCATGAAGTTCTTTCTAGGAGTTGGAGACATACCAAGTTTAGCTCAATTCTGGGCATCTTTGAAATACCTATACAAACTTGTTCCTACATAGTAACTTGCAACTTTGAATGAGAATGTGGTTGCTTACAGCAACTTGCTATATGTTCTGAATGCCCGAATTGGGAATCTGTGTCAAATCTTTGTTAGGAATTATGTGATCCTTACTAGCTGGAAGTAAGGGAGTTGGGGCATGAAGTTATTTCTAGGAGTTGGACACATACCAAGTTTAGCTCAGTTCTGGGCATCTTTGAAATACCTATACAAACTTGTTCCTACATAGTAACTTGCAACATTGAATGAGAATGTGCTTGCTTACAGCAACGTGCTACATGTTCTGAATGCCCGAATTGGGAATCTGTGTCAAAACTTTGTTAGGAATTTTGTGATCCTTACTAGCAGGAAGTAAGGGAGATGGGGCATGAAGTTATTTCAAGGAGTTGGGGACATACCACGTTTAGCTCAGTTCTGGGCGTCTTTAAAATACCTATACAAACTTGTTCCTACATAGTAACATGCAACTTTGAATGAGAATGTACTTGCTTACAGCAACGTCCTATATGTTCTGAATGCCCGAATTGGGAATCTGTGTCAAAACTTTTTTAGGAATTCTGTGATCCTTACTAGCTGGAAGTAAGGGTGATGGGGCATGAAGTTATTTCTAGGAGTTGGAGACATACCAAGTTTAGCTCAGTTCTGGGCATCTTTGAAATACCTTTACAAACTTGTTCCTACATAGTAACTTGCAACTTTGAATGAGAATGTGGTTGCTTACAGCAACGTGCTACATGTTCTGAATGCCCGAATTGGGAATCTGTGTCAAAACAATTTTAGGAATTATGTGATCCTTACTAGATGGAAGTAAGGGAGATGGGGCATGAAGTTATTTCTAGGAGTTGGAGACATACCAAGTTTAGCTCAGTTCTGGGCATCTTTGAAATACCTATACAAACTTGTTCCTACATAGTAACTTGCAACTTTGAATGAGAATGTGCTTGCTTACAGCAACGTGCTATGTGTTCTGAATGACCGAACTGGGAATCTGTGTCAAAACTTTGTTAGAAATTATGTGATCCTTACTAGCTGGAAGTAAGTGAGATGGGGCATGAAGTTATTTCTAGGAGTTGGAGACATACAACGTTTCGCTCAGTTCTGGACATCTTTGAAATACCTATACAAACTTGTTCCTACATAGTAACTTGCAAATTTGAATGAGAATGTGCTTGCTTACAGCAACGTGCTACATGTTCTGAATGCCCGAATTGGGAATCTGTGTCAAAACTTTGTTAGGAATTATGTGATCCTTACTAGCTGGAAGTAAGGGAGATGGGCCATGAAGTTATTTCTAGGAGTTGGACACATACCAAGTTTAGCTCAGTTCTGGACATCTTTGAAATACCTATACAAACTTGTTCCTACATAGTAACTTGCAACTTTGAATGAGAATGTGATTGCTTACAGCAACGTGCTATATGTTCTGAATGCCCGAATTGGGAATCAGTGTCAAATCTTTGTTAGGAATTATGTGATCCTTACTAGCTGGAAGTAAGGGAGAGGTGGTATGAAGGTATTTCTAGGAGTTGGACACATACCAACTTTAGCACAGTTCTGGGCATCTTTGAAATACCCATACAAACTTGTTCCTACATAGTAACTTGCAACTTTGAATGAGAATGTTCTTGCTTACAGCAACGTGCTATATGTTCTCAATTCACGAATTGGGAATCTGTGTCAAATTTTGTTAGGAATTATGTGATCCTTACTAGCTGGAAGTAAGGGAGATGGGGCATGAAGTTATTTCTAGGAGTTGCAGACATACAACATTTACCTCAGTTCTGGGCATCTTTGAAATGCCTATACAAACTTGTTCCTACATAGTAACTTGCAACTTTGAATTGAATGTGCTTGCTTACAGCAACGTGCTACATGTTCTGAATGCCCGAATTGGGAATCTGTGTCAAAATTTTGTTAGGAATTATGTGATCCTTACTAGATGGAAGTAAGGGAGATGGGGCATGAAGTTATTTCTAGGAGTTGGAGACATACCAAGTTTAGCTCAGTTCTGAGCATCTTTGAAATACCTATACAAACTTGTTCCTACATTGTAACTTGCAACTTTGAATGACAATGTGCTTGCTTACATCAACGTGCTACATGTTCTGAATGCCCGAATGTGGAATCTGTGTCAAAATTTGTTAGGAATTATGTGATCCTTACTAGCTGGAAGTAAGGGAGTTGGGGTATGAAGGTATTTCTAGGAGTTGGACACATACCATGTTTAGCACAGTTCTGGGCATCTTTGAAATACCTATACAAACTTGTTCCTACATAGTAACTTGCAACTTTGAATGAGAATGTGCTTGCTTACAGCAACGTGCTATATGTTCTGAATGCCCGAATTGGGAATCTATGTCAAAACTTTGTTAGGAATTATGTGATCCTTACTACCTGGAAGTAAGGGAGATGAGGCATGAAGTTATTTCTAGGAATTGGACACATACTACGTTTAGCTCAGTTCTGGGCATCTTTGAAATACCTTTACAAACTTGTTCCTACATAGCAACTTGCAACTTTGAATGAGAATGTGCTGGCTTACAGCAACGTGCTATATGTTCTGAATGCCCGAATTGGGAATCTGTGTCAAAACTTTGTTAGGAATTATGTGATCCTTACTAGCTGGAAGTACGGGAGATGAGTCATGAAGTTATTTCTAGGAGTTGGAGACATACCAAGTTTAGCTCAGTTCTGGGCATCTTTGAAATACCTATACAAACTTGTTCATACAGGGTAACTTGCAACTTTGAATGAGAATGTGCTTGCTTACATCAACGTGCTATATGTTCTGAATGCCCGAATTGGGAATCTGTGTCAAAACTTTATTAGGAATTATGTGATCCTTACTAGCTGGAAGTAAAGGTGATGAGGCATGAAGTTATTTCTAGGAGTTGGAGACATACAACATTTAGCTCAGTTCTGGGCATCTTTGAAATACCTTTACAAACTTTTTCCTACATAGTAACTTGCAACTTTGTATGAGAATGTGCTTGGTTACAGCAACGCGCTACATGTTCTGAATGCCCGAATTGGGAATCTGTGTAAAATCTTTGTTAGGAATTATGTGATCCTTACTAGCTGGAAGTAAGGGAGATGGGGTATGAAATTATTTCTAGGATTTGGAAACATACCAAGTTTAGCTCAGTTCTGGGCATCTTTGAAATACCTATACAAACTTGTTCCTACATATTAACTTGCAACTTTGAATGAGAATGTGCTTGCTTACAGCAACGTGCTATATGTTCTGAATGTCCGAATTGGGAATCTGTGTCAAAATTTGTTAGGAATTATGTGATCCTTACTAGCTGGAAGTAAGGGAGTTGGGGCATGAAGGTATTTCTAGGAGTTGGACACATACCAAGTTTAGCACAGTTCTGGGCATCTTTGAAATACCTATACAAACTTGTTCCTACATAGTAACTTGCAACTTTGAATGAGAATGTGCTTGCTTACAGCAACGTGCTATATGTTCTGAATGCCCGAATTGGGAATCTGTGTCAAAACTTTGTTAGGAATTATGTGATCCTTACTAGCTGGAAGTAAGGTAGATGGGGCATGAAGTTATTTCTAGGAATTGGACACATACTACGTTTAGCTCAGTTCTGGGCATCTTTGAAATACCTTTACAAACTTGTTCCTACATAGTAACTTGCAACTTTGAATGAGAATGTGCTTGCTTACAGCAACGTGCTATATGTTCTGAATGCCCGAATTGGGAATCTGTGTCAAAACTTTGTTAGGAATTATGTGATCCTTACTAGCTGGAAGTAAGGGAGATGGGGCATGAAGTTATTTCTAGGAGTTGGAGACATACCAAGTTTAGCTCAGTTATGGGCATCTTTGAAATACCTATACAAACTTGTTCATAAATAGTAACTTGCAACTTTGAATGAGAATGTGCTTGCTTACAGCAACGTGCTATATGTTCTGAATGCCCGAATTGGGAATCTGTGTCAAAACTTTGTTAGGAATTATGTGATCCTTACTAGCTGGAAGTAAAGGTGATGAGGCATGAAGTTATTTCTAGGAGTTGGAGACATACAACGTTTAGCTCAGTTCTGGGCATCTTTGAAATACCTTTACAAACTTTTTCCTACATAGTAACTTGCAACTTTGAATGAGAATGTGCTTGCTTACAGCAACGTGCTATATGTTCTGAATGCCCGAATTGGGAATTTTTGTCAAAACTTTGTTAGGAATTATGTGATCCTTACTAGCTGGAAGTAAGGGAGATGGGGCATGAAGTTATTTCTAGGAATTGGAGACATACCAAGTTTAGCTCAGTTCTGGGCATCTTTGAAATACCTATACAAACTTGTTCCTACATAGTAACTTGCAACTTTGAATGAGAATGTGCTTGCTTACAGCAACGTGTTATATGTTCTGAATGCCCGAATTGGGAATCTGTGTCAAAACTTTTTTAGGAATTATGTGATCCTTACTAGCTGGAAGTAAGGGAGATGGGGCATGAAGTTATTTCTAGGAGTTGGAGACATACAACGTTTAGCTCAGTTCTGGGCATCTTTGAAATACCTATACAAACTTGTTCCTACATAGTAACTTGCAACTTTGAATGAGAATGTGCTTCCTTACAGCAACGTGCTACATGTTCTGAATGCCCGAATTGGGAATCTGTGTCAAAACTTTGTTGGGAATTATGTGATCCTTACTAGTTGGAAGTAAGGGAGATGGGGCATGAAGTTATTTCTAGGAGTTGGACACATACCAAGTTTAGCTCAGTTCTGGGCATCTTTGAAATACCTATACAAACTTGTTCCTACATAGTAACTTGCAACTTTGAATGAGAATGTGATTGCTTACAGCAACGTGCTATATGTTCTGAATCCCCGAATTGGGAATCTGTGTCAAATTTTGTTAGGAATTATGTGATCCTTACTAGCTGGAAGTAAGGGAGATGGGGCATGAAGTTATTTCTATGAGTTGGAGACATACAACGTTTAGCTCAGTTCTGGGCATCTTTTAAATACCTATACAAACTTGTTCCTACATAGTAACTTGCAACTTTGAATTGAATGTGCTTGCTTACAGCAACGTGCTACATGTTCTGAATGCCCGAATTGGGAATCTGTGTCAAAATTTTGTTAGGAATTATGTGATCCTTACTAGCTGGAAGTAAGGGAGATGGGACATGAAGTTATTTCTAGGAGTTGGAGACATACAACGTTTAGCTCAGTTCTGGGTATCTTTGAAATACCTATACAAACTTGTTTCTACATAGTAACTTGCAACTTTGAATGAGAATGTGCTTGCTTACATCAACGTGCTATATGTTCTGAATGCCCGAATTGGGAATCTGTGTCAAAATTTGTTAGGAATTATGTGATCCTTACTAGCTGGAAGTAAGGGAGTTGGGGTATGAAGGTATTTCTAGGAGTTGGACACATACCATGTATAGCACAGTTCTGGGCATCTTTGAAATACCTATACAAACTTGTTCCTACATAGTAACTTGCAACTTTGAATGAGAATGTGCTTGCTTACAGCAACGTGCTATATGTTCTGAATGCCCGAATTGGGAATCTGTGTCAAAACTTTGTTAGGAATTATGTGATCCTTACTAGCTGGAAGTAAGGGAGATGGGGCATGAAGTTATTTCTAGGAGTTGGAGACATACAACGTTTAGCTCAGTTCTGGGCATCTTTGAAATACCTATACAAACTTGTTCCTACATAGTAACTTGCAACTTTGAATGAGAATGTGCTTGCTTACAGCAACGTGCTATATGTTCTGAATGCCCGAATTGGGAATCTGTGTCAAAACTTTGTTAGGAATTATGTGATCCTTACTAGCTGGAAGTAAGGGAGATGGGGCATGAAGTTATTTCTAGGAGTTGGAGACATAAAACGTTTAGCTCAGTTCTGGGCATTTTTGAAATACCTATACAAACTTGTTCCTACATAGTAACTTGCAACTTTGAATGAGAATGTGCTTGCTTACAGCAACTTGCTATATGTTCTGAATGCCCGAATTGGGAATCTGTGTCAAAACTTTGTTAGGAATTATGTGATCCTTACCAGCTGGAAGTAAGGGAGATGGGGCATGATGTTATTTCTAGGAGTTGGAGACATACCAAGTTTAGCTCAGTTCTGGGCATCTTTGAAATACCTATACAAACTTGTTCCTACATAGTAACTTGCAACTTTGAATGAGAATGTGCTTGCTTACAGCAACGTGCTATATGTTCTGAATGCCCGAATTGGGAATCTGTGTCAAAACTTTGTTAGAAAATATGTGATCCTTACTAGCTGGAAGTAAGTGAGATGGGGCGTGAAGTTATTTCTAGAAGTTGGAGACATACAACGTTTAGCTCAGTTCTGGGCATCTTTGAAATACCTATACAAACTTGTTCCTACATAGTAACTTGCAACTTTGAATGAGAATGTGCTTGCTTACAGCAACGTGCTATATGTTCTGAATGCCCGAATTGGGAATCTGTGTCAAATCTTTGTTAGGAATTATGTGATCCTTACTAGCTGGAAGTAAGGGAGTCGGGGCATGAAGATATTTCTAGAGGTTGGACACATACCAAGTTTAGCTCAGTTCTGGGCATCTTTGAAATACCTATACAAACTTGTTCCTACATAGTAACTTGCTACTTTGAATGAGAATGTGCTTGCTTACAGCAACGTGCTACATGTTCTGAATGCCCGAATTGGGAATCTGTGTCAAAACATTGTTAGGAATTATGTGATCCTTACTAGCTGGAAGTAAGGGTGATGGGGCATGAAGTTATTTCTAGGAGTTGGAGACATACCAAGTTTAGCTCAGTTCTGGGCATCTTTGAAATACCTTTACAAACTTGTTCCTACTTAGTAACTCTCAACTTTGAATGAGAATGTGCTTGCTTACAGCAACGTGCTATATGTTCTGAATGCCCGAATTGGGAATCTGTGCCAAAACTTTGTTAGAAATTATGTGATCCTTACTAGATGGAAGTAAGGGAGATGGGGCATGAAGTTCTTTCTAGGAGTTGGAGAAATACCAAGTTTAGCTCAATTCTGGGCATCTTTGAAATACCTATACAAACTTGTTCCTACATAGTAACTTGCAACTTTGAATGAGAATGTGGTTGCTTACAGCAACTTGCTATATGTTCTGAATGCCCGAATTGGGAATCTGTGTCAAATCTTTGTTAGGAATTATGTGATCCTTACTAGCTGGAAGGAAGGGAGTTGGGGCATGAAGTTATTTCTAGAGTTTGGACACATACCAAGTTTAGCTCAGTTCAGGGCATCTTTGAAATACCTATACAAACTTATTCCTACATAGTAACTTGCAACTTTGAATGAGAATGTGCTTGCTTAAAGCAACGTGCTACATGTTCTGAATGCCCGAATTGGGAATCTGTGTCAAAACTTTTTTAGGAATTATGTGATCCTTACTAGATGGAAGTAAGGGAGATGGGGCATGAAGTTATTTCTAGGAGTTGGACACATACCAAGTTTAGCTCAGTTCTGGGCATCTTTGAAATACCTATAAAAACTTGTTCCTACATATTAACTTGCAACTTTGAATGAGAATGTGATTGCTTACAGCAACGTGCTATATGTTCTGAATGCCCGAATTGGGAATCTGTGTTAAATTTTGTTAGGAATTATGTGATCCTTAGTAGCTGGAAGTAAGGGAGTTGGGGCATGAAGTTATTTCTAGGAGTTGGACACATACCAAGTTTAGCTCAGTTCTGGGTATCTTTGAAATACCTATACAACCTGTTCCTACATAGTAACTTGCAACATTGAATGAGAATGTGCTTGCTTACAGCAACGTGCTACATGTTCTGAATGCCCGAATTGGGAATCTGTGTCAAAACTTTGTTAGGAATTATGTGATCCTTACTAGCAGGAAGTAAGGGAGATGGGGCATGAAGTTATTTCAAGGAGTTGGGGACATACCACGTTTAGCTCAGTTCTGGGCGTCTTTAAAATACCTATACAAACTTGTTCCTACATAGTAACATGCAACTTTGAATGAGAATGTACTTGCTTACAGCAACGTCCTATATGTTCTGAATGCCCGAATTGGGAATCTGTGTCAAAACTTTTTTAGGAATTATGTGATCCTTACTAGCTGGAAGTAAGGGTGATGGGGCATGAAGTTATTTCTAGGAGTTGGAGACATACCAAGTTTAGCTCAGTTCTGGGCATCTTTGAAATACCTTTACAAACTTGTTCCTACATAGTAACTTGCAACTTTGAATGAGAATGTGGTTGCTTACAGCAACGTGCTACATGTTCTGAATGCCCGAATTGGGAATCTGTGTCAAAACTTTGTTAGGAATTATGTGATCCTTACTAGCTGGAAGTAAGGGAGATGGGCCATGAAGTTATTTCTAGGAGTTGGACACATACCAAGTTTAGCTCAGTTCTGGACATCTTTGAAATACCTATACAAACTTGTTCCTACATAGTAACTTGCAACTTTGAATGAGAATGTGATTGCTTACAACAACGTGCTATATGTTCTGAATGCCCGAATTGGGAATCAGTGTCAAATTTTGTTAGGAATTATGTGATCCTTACTAGCTGGAAGTAAGGGAGAGGTGGTATGAAGGTATTTCTATGAGTTGGACACATACCAAGTTTAGCTCAGTTCTGGGCATCTTTGAAATACCTATACAAACTTGTTCCTACATAGTAACTTGCAAATTTGAATGAGAATGTGCTTGCTTACAGCAACATGCTATATGTTCTGAATGCCCGAATTGGGAATCTGTGTCAAAACTTTGTTAGAAATTACGTGATCCTTACTAGCTGGAAGTAAGTGAGATGGGGCGTGAAGTTATTTCTAGGAGTTGGAGACATACAACGTTTAGCTCAGTTCTGGGCATCTTTGAAATACCTATACAAACTTGTTCCTACATAGTAACTTGCAACTTTCAATTGAATGTGCTTGCTTACAGCAACGTGCTACATGTTCTAAATGCCCGAAGTGGGAATCTGTGTCAAAACTTTGTTAGGAATTATGTGATCCTTACCAGCTGGAAGTAAGGGAGATGGGGCATGATGTTATTTCTAGGAGTTGGAGACATACCAAGTTTAGCTCAGTTCTGGGCATCTTTGAAATACCTATACAAACTTGTTCCTACATAGTAACTTGCAACTTTGAATGAGAATGTGCTTGCTTACAGCAACGTGCTATATGTTCTGAATGCCCGAATTGGGAATCTGTGTCAAAACTTTGTTAGAAATTATGTGATCCTTACTAGCTGGAAGTAAGTGAGATGGGGCGTGAAGTTATTTCTAGAAGTTGGAGACATACAACGTTTAGCTCAGTTCTGGGCATCTTTGAAATACCTATACAAACTTGTTCCTACATAGTAACTTGCAACTTGGAATGAGAATGTGCTTGCTTACAGCAACTTGCTATATGTTCTGAATGCCCGAATTGGGAATCTGTGTCAAATCTTTGTTAGGAATTATGTGATCCTTACTAGCTGGAAGTAAGGGAGTCGGGGCATGAAGATATTTCTAGAGGTTGGACACATACCAAGATTAGCTCAGTTCTGGGCATCTTTGAAATACCTATACAAACTTGTTCCTACATAGTAACTTGCTAGTTTGAATGAGAATGTGCTTGCTTACAGCAACGTGCTACATGTTCTGAATGCCCGAATTGGGAATCTGTGTCAAAACATTGTTAGGAATTATGTGATCCTTACTAGCTGGAAGTAAGGGTGATGGGGCATGAAGTTATTTCTAGGAGTTGGAGACATACCAAGTTTAGCTCAGTTCTGGGCATCTTTGAAATACCTTTACAAACTTGTTCCTACTTAGTAACTCTCAACTTTGAATGACAATGTGCTTGCTTACAGCAACGTGCTATATGTTCTGAATGCCCGAATTGGGAATCTGTGCCAAAACTTTGTTAGAAATTATGTGATCCTTACTAGATGGAAGTAAGGGAGATGGGGCATGAAGTTCTTTCTAGGAGTTGGAGAAATACCAAGTTTAGCTCAATTCTGGGCATCTTTGAAATACCTATACAAACTTGTTCCTACATAGTAACTTGCAACTTTGAATGAGAATGTGGTTGCTTACAGCAACTTGCTATATGTTCTGAATGCCCGAATTGGGAATCTGTGTCAAATCTTTGTTAGGAATTATGTGATCCTTACTAGCTGGAAGGAAGGGAGTTGGGGCATGAAGTTATTTCTAGAGTTTGGACACATACCAAGTTTAGCTCAGTTCAGGGCATCTTTGAAATACCTATACAAACTTATTCCTACATAGTAACTTGCAAATTTGAATGAGAATGTGCTTGCTTACAGCAACGTGCTACATGTTCTGAATGCCCGAATTGGGAATCTGTGTCAAAACTTTTTTAGGAATTATGTGATCCTTACTAGATGGAAGTAAGGGAGATGGGGCATGAAGTTATTTCTAGGAGTTGGACACATACCAAGTTTAGCTCAGTTCTGGGCATCTTTGAAATACCTATAAAAACTTGTTCCTACATATTAACTTGCAACTTTGAATGAGAATGTGATTGCTTACAGCAACGTGCTATATGTTCTGAATGCCCGAATTGGGAATCTGTGTTAAATTTTGTTAGGAATTATGTGATCCTTAGTAGCTGGAAGTAAGGGAGTTGGGGCATGAAGTTATTTCTAGGAGTTGGACACATACCAAGTTTAGCTCAGTTCTGGGTATCTTTGAAATACCTATACAACCTGTTCCTACATAGTAACTTGCAACATTGAATGAGAATGTGCTTGCTTACAGCAACGTGCTACATGTTCTGAATGCCCGAATTGGGAATCTGTGTCAAAACTTTGTTAGGAATTATGTGATCCTTACTAGCAGGAAGTAAGGGAGATGGGGCATGAAGTTATTTCAAGGAGTTGGGGACATACCACGTTTAGCTCAGTTCTGGGCGTCTTTAAAATACCTATACAAACTTGTCCTACATAGTAACATGCAACTTTGAATGAGAATGTACTTGCTTACAGCAACGTCCTATATGTTCTGAATGCCCGAATTGGGAATCTGTGTCAAAACTTTTTTAGGAATTATGTGATCCTTACTAGCTGGAAGTAAGGGTGATGGGGCATGAAGTTATTTCTAGGAGTTGGAGACATACCAAGTTTAGCTCAGTTCTGGGCATCTTTGAAATACCTTTACAAACTTGTTCCTACATAGTAACTTGCAACTTTGAATGAGAATGTGGTTGCTTACAGCAACGTGCTACATGTTCTGAATGCCCGAATTGGGAATCTGTGTCAAAATTTTGTTAGGAATTATGTGATCCTTACTAGCTGGAAGTAAGGGAGATGGGCCATGAAGTTATTTCTAGGAGTTGGACACATACCAAGTTTAGCTCAGTTCTGGACATCTTTGAAATACCTATACAAACTTGTTCCTACATAGTAACTTGCAACTTTGAATGAGAATGTGATTGCTTACAACAACGTGCTATATGTTCTGAATGCCCGAATTGGGAATCAGTGTCAAATTTTGTTAGGAATTATGTGATCCTTACTAGCTGGAAGTAAGGGAGAGGTGGTATGAAGGTATTTCTATGAGTTGGACACATACCAAGTTTAGCTCAGTTCTGGGCATCTTTGAAATACCTATACAAACTTGTTCCTACATAGTAACTTGCAAATTTGAATGAGAATGTGCTTGCTTACAGCAACGTGCTATATGTTCTGAATGCCCGAATTGGGAATCTGTGTCAAAACTTTGTTAGAAATTACGTGATCCTTACTAGCTGGAAGTAAGTGAGATGGGGCGTGAAGTTATTTCTAGGAGTTGGAGACATACAACGTTTAGCTCAGTTCTGGGCATCTTTGAAATACCTATACAAACTTGTTCCTACATAGTAACTTGCAACTTTCAATTGAATGTGCTTGCTTACAGCAACGTGCTACATGTTCTAAATGCCCGAAGTGGGAATCTGTGTCAAAACTTTGTTAGTAATTATGTGATCCTTACTAGCTGGAAGTAAGGGAGATGGGGCATGAAGTTATTTCTAGGAGTTGGAGACATACAACGTTTAGCTCAGTTCTGGGCATCTTTGAAATACCTATACAAACTTGTTCCTACATGGTAACTTTCAACTTTGAATGAGAATGTGCTTGCTTACAGCAACTTGCTATATGTTCTGAATGCCCGAATTGGGAATCTGTGTCAAATCATTGTTAGGAATTATGTGATCCTTACTAGCTGGAAGTAATGGAGTTGGGGCATGAAGTTATTTCTAGAGGTTGGACACATACCAAGTTTAGCTCAGTTCTGGGCATCTTTGAAAATCCTATACAAACTTGTTCCTACATAGTAACTTGCAACTTTGAATGAGAATGTGCTTGCTTACAGCAACGTGCTATATGTTCTGAATGCCCGAATTGGGAATCTGTGTCAAAACACTTTTAGGAATTATGTGATCCTTACTAGCTGGAAGTAAGGGAGATGGCGCATGAAGATATTTCTAGGAGTTGGAGACATACCACGTTTAGCTCAGTTCTGGGCATCTTTGAAATACCTATACAAACTTGTTCCTACATATTAACATGCAACTTTGAATGAGAATGTGCTTGCTTACATCAACGTGCTATATGTTCTGAATGCCCGAATTGGGAATCTGTTTCAAAACTTTGTTAGGAATTATGTGATCCTTACTAGCTGGAAGTAAGGGAGTTGGGGCATGAAGGTATTTCTAGAAATTGGACACATACCAAGTTTAGCACAGTTCTGGGCATCTTTGAAATACCTATACAAACTTGCTCCTACATATTAACTTGCAACTTTGAATGAGAATGTGCTTGCTTACAGCAACGCGCTATATGTTCTGAATGCCCGAATTGGGAATCTGTGTCAAAACTTTGTTAGGAATTATGTGATCCTTACTAGCTGGAAGTAAGGGAGTTGGGGCATGAAGGTATTTCTAGGAGTTGGACACATACCATGTTTAGCACAGTTCTGGGCATCTTTGAAATACCTATACAAACTTGTTCCTATATAGTAACTTGCAACTTTGAATGAGAATGTGCTTGCTTACAGCAACGTGCTATATGTTCTGAATGCCCGAATTGGGAATCTATGTCAAAACTTTGTTAGGAATTATGTGATCCTTACTACCTGGAAGTAAGGGAGATGGGGCATGAAGTTATTTCTAGGAATTGGACACATACTACGTTTAGCTCAGTTCTGGGCATCTTTGAAATACCTTTACAAACTTGTTCCTACATAGCAACTTGCAACTTTGAATGAGAATCTGCTGGCTTACAGCAACGTGCTATATGTTCTGAATGCCCGAATTGGGAATCTGTGTCAAAACTTTGTTAGGAATTATGTGATCCTTACTAGCTGGAAGTACGGGAGATGAGTCATGAAGTTATTTCTAGGAGTTGGAGACATACCAAGTTTAGCTCAGTTCTGGGCATCTTTGAAATACCTATACAAACTTGTTCCTACATAGTAACTTGCAACTTTGAATGAGAATGTGCTTGCTTACAGCAACGTGCTATATGTTCTGAATGCCCGAATTGGGAATCTGTGTCAAAACTTTATTAGGAATTATGTGATCCTTACTAGCTGGAAGTAAAGGTGATGAGGCATGAAGTTATTTCTAGGAGTTGGAGACATACAACATTTAGCTCAGTTCTGGGCATCTTTGAAATACCTTTACAAACTTTTTCCTACATAGTAACTTGCAACTTTGTATGAGAATGTGCTTGGTTACAGCAACGTGCTACATGTTCTGAATGCCCGAATTGGGAATCTGTGTCAAATTTTGTTAGGAATTATGTGATCCTTACTAGCTGGAAGTAAGGGAGAGGTGGTATGAAGGTATTTCTATGAGTTGGACACATACCAAGTTTAGCTCAGTTCTGGGCATCTTTGAAATACCTATACAAACTTGTTCCTACATAGTAACTTGCAAATTTGAATGAGAATGTGCTTGCTTACAGCAACGTGCTATATGTTCTGAATGCCCGAATTGGGAATCTGTGTCAAAACTTTGTTAGAAATTACGTGATCCTTACTAGCTGGAAGTAAGTGAGATGGGGCGTGAAGTTATTTCTAGGAGTTGGAGACATACAACGTTTAGCTCAGTTCTGGGCATCTTTGAAATACCTATACAAACTTGTTCCTACATAGTAACTTGCAACTTTCAATTGAATGTGCTTGCTTACAGCAACGTGCTACATGTTCTAAATGCCCGAAGTGGGAATCTGTGTCAAAACTTTGTTAGGAATTATGTGATCCTTACCAGCTGGAAGTAAGGGAGATGGGGCATGATGTTATTTCTAGGAGTTGGAGACATACCAAGTTTAGCTCAGTTCTGGGCATCTTTGAAATACCTATACAAACTTGTTCCTACATAGTAACTTGCAACTTTGAATGAGAATGTGCTTGCTTACAGCAACGTGCTATATGTTCTGAATGCCCGAATTGGGAATCTGTGTCAAAACTTTGTTAGAAATTATGTGATCCTTACTAGCTGGAAGTAAGTGAGATGGGGCGTGAAGTTATTTCTAGAAGTTGGAGACATACAACGTTTAGCTCAGTTCTGGGCATCTTTGAAATACCTATACAAACTTGTTCCTACATAGTAACTTGCAACTTGGAATGAGAATGTGCTTGCTTACAGCAACTTGCTATATGTTCTGAATGCCCGAATTGGGAATCTGTGTCAAATCTTTGTTAGGAATTATGTGATCCTTACTAGCTGGAAGTAAGGGAGTCGGGGCATGAAGATATTTCTAGAGGTTGGACACATACCAAGTTTAGCTCAGTTCTGGGCATCTTTGAAATACCTATACAAACTTGTTCCTACATAGTAACTTGCTAGTTTGAATGAGAATGTGCTTGCTTACAGCAACGTGCTACATGTTCTGAATGCCCGAATTGGGAATCTGTGTCAAAACATTGTTAGGAATTATGTGATCCTTACTAGCTGGAAGTAAGGGTGATGGGGCATGAAGTTATTTCTAGGAGTTGGAGACATACCAAGTTTAGCTCAGTTCTGGGCATCTTTGAAATACCTTTACAAACTTGTTCCTACTTAGTAACTCTCAACTTTGAATGACAATGTGCTTGCTTACAGCAACGTGCTATATGTTCTGAATGCCCGAATTGGGAATCTGTGCCAAAACTTTGTTAGAAATTATGTGATACTTACTAGATGGAAGTAAGGGAGATGGGGCATGAAGTTCTTTCTAGGAGTTGGAGAAATACCAAGTTTAACTCAATTCTGGGCATCTTTGAAATACCTATACAAACTTGTTCCTACATAGTAACTTGCAACTTTGAATGAGAATGTGGTTGCTTACAGCAACTTGCTATATGTTCTGAATGCCCGAATTGGGAATCTGTGTCAAATCTTTGTTAGGAATTATGTGATCCTTACTAGCTGGAAGGAAGGGAGTTGGGGCATGAAGTTATTTCTAGAGTTTGGACACATACCAAGTTTAGCTCAGTTCAGGGCATCTTTGAAATACCTATACAAACTTATTCCTACATAGTAACTTGCAACTTTGAATGAGAATGTGCTTGCTTACAGCAACGTGCTACATGTTCTGAATGCCCGAATTGGGAATCTGTGTCAAAACTTTTTTAGGAATTATGTGATCCTTACTAGATGGAAGTAAGGGAGATGGGGCATGAAGTTATTTCTAGGAGTTGGACACATACCAAGTTTAGCTCAGTTCTGGGCATCTTTGAAATACCTATAAAAACTTGTTCCTACATATTAACTTGCAACTTTGAATGAGAATGTGATTGCTTACAGCAACGTGCTATATGTTCTGAATGCCCGAATTGGGAATCTGTGTTAAATTTTGTTAGGAATTATGTGATCCTTAGTAGCTGGAAGTAAGGGAGTTGGGGCATGAAGTTATTTCTAGGAGTTGGACACATACCAAGTTTAGCTCAGTTCTGGGTATCTTTGAAATACCTATACAACCTGTTCCTACATAGTAACTTGCAACATTGAATGAGAATGTGCTTGCTTACAGCAACGTGCTACATGTTCTGAATGCCCGAAATGGGAATCTGTGTCAAAACTTTGTTAGGAATTATGTGATCCTTACTAGCAGGAAGTAAGGGAGATGGGGCATGAAGTTATTTCAAGGAGTTGGGGACATACCACGTTTAGCTCAGTTCTGGGCGTCTTTAAAATACCTATACAAACTTGTCCTACATAGTAACATGCAACTTTGAATGAGAATGTACTTGCTTACAGCAACGTCCTATATGTTCTGAATGCCCGAATTGGGAATCTGTGTCAAAACTTTTTTAGGAATTATGTGATCCTTACTAGCTGGAAGTAAGGGTGATGGGGCATGAAGTTATTTCTAGGAGTTGGAGACATACCAAGTTTAGCTCAGTTCTGGGCATCTTTGAAATACCTTTACAAACTTGTTCCTACATATTAACTTGCAACTTTGAATGAGAATGTGGTTGCTTACAGCAACGTGCTACATGTTCTGAATGCCCGAATTGGGAATCTGTGTCAAAACTTTGTTAGGAATTATGTGATCCTTACTAGCTGGAAGTAAGGGAGATGGGCCATGAAGTTATTTCTAGGAGTTGGACACATACCAAGTTTAGCTCAGTTCTGGACATCTTTGAAATACCTATACAAACTTGTTCCTACATAGTAACTTGCAACTTTGAATGAGAATGTGATTGCTTACAACAACGTGCTATATGTTCTGAATGCCCGAATTGGGAATCAGTGTCAAATTTTGTTAGGAATTATGTGATCCTTACTAGCTGGAAGTAAGGGAGAGGTGGTATGAAGGTATTTCTATGAGTTGGACACATACCAAGTTTAGCTCAGTTCTGGGCATCTTTGAAATACCTATACAAACTTGTTCCTACATAGTAACTTGCAAATTTGAATGAGAATGTGCTTGCTTACAGCAACGTGCTATATGTTCTGAATGCCCGAATTGGGAATCTGTGTCAAAACTTTGTTAGAAATTACGTGATCCTTACTAGCTGGAAGTAAGTGAGATGGGGCGTGAAGTTATTTCTAGGAGTTGGAGACATACAACGTTTAGCTCAGTTCTGGGCATCTTTGAAATACCTATACAAACTTGTTCCTACATAGTAACTTGCAACTTTCAATTGAATGTGCTTGCTTACAGCAACGTGCTACATGTTCTAAATGCCCGAAGTGGGAATCTGTGTCAAAACTTTGTTAGTAATTATGTGATCCTTACTAGCTGGAAGTAAGGGAGATGGGGCATGAAGTTATTTCTAGGAGTTGGAGACATACAACGTTTAGCTCAGTTCTGGGCATCTTTGAAATACCTATACAAACTTGTTCCTACATGGTAACTTTCAACTTTGAATGAGAATGTGCTTGCTTACAGCAACTTGCTATATGTTCTGAATGCCCGAATTGGGAATCTGTGTCAAATCATTGTTAGGAATTATGTGATCCTTACTAGCTGGAAGTAATGGAGTTGGGGCATGAAGTTATTTCTAGAGGTTGGACACATACCAAGTTTAGCTCAGTTCTGGGCATCTTTGAAAATCCTATACAAACTTGTTCCTACATAGTAACTTGCAACTTTGAATGAGAATGTGCTTGCTTACAGCAACGTGCTATATGTTCTGAATGCCCGAATTGGGAATCTGTGTCAAAACACTTTTAGGAATTATGTGATCCTTACTAGCTGGAAGTAAGGGAGATGGGGCATAAAGATATTTCTAGGAGTTGGAGACATACCACGTTTAGCTCAGTTCTGGGCATCTTTGAAATACCTATACAAACTTGTTCCTACATATTAACATGCAACTTTGAATGAGAATGTGCTTGCTTACATCAACGTGCTATATGTTCTGAATGCCCGAATTGGGAATCTGTTTCAAAACTTTGTTAGGAATTATGTGATCCTTACTAGCTGGAAGTAAGGGAGTTGGGGCATGAAGGTATTTCTAGAAATTGGACACATACCAAGTTTAGCACAGTTCTGGGCATCTTTGAAATACCTATTCAAACTTGCTCCTGCATAGTAACTTGCATCTTTGAATAAGAATGTGCTTGCTTACAGCAACGTGCTATATGTTCTGAATGCCCGAATTGGGAATCTGTGTCAAAACTTTGTTAGGAATTATGTGATCCTTACTAGCTGGAAGTAAGGGAGTTGGGGCATGAAGTTATTTCTAGGAGTTTGAGACATACCAAGTTTAGCTCAGTTCTGGGCATCTTTGAAATACCTATACAAACTTGCTCCTACATATTAACTTGCAACTTTGAATGAGAATGTGCTTGCTTAAAGCAACGCGCTATATGTTCTGAATGCCCGAATTGGGAATCTGTGTCAAAACTTTGTTAGGAATTATGTGATCCTTACTAGCTGGAAGTAAGTGAGTTGGGGCATGAAGGTATTTCTAGGAGTTGGACACATACCATGTTTAGCACAGTTCTGGGCATCTTTGAAATACCTATACAAACTTGTTCCTATATAGTAACTTGCAACTTTGAATGAGAATGTGCTTGCTTACAGCAACGTGCTATATGTTCTGAATGCCCGAATTGGGAATCTATGTCAAAACTTTGTTAGGAATTATGTGATCCTTACTACCTGGAAGTAAGGGAGATGGGGCATGAAGTTATTTCTAGGAATTGGACACATACTACGTTTAGCTCAGTTCTGGGCATCTTTGAAATACCTTTACAAACTTGTTCCTACATAGCAACTTGCAACTTTGAATGAGAATCTGCTGGCTTACAGCAACGTGCTATATGTTCTGAATGCCCGAATTGGGAATCTGTGTCAAAACTTTGTTAGGAATTATGTGATCCTTACTAGCTGGAAGTACGGGAGATGAGTCATGAAGTTATTTCTAGGAGTTGGAGACATACCAAGTTTAGCTCAGTTCTGGGCATCTTTGAAATACCTATACAAACTTGTTCATACATAGTAACTTGCAACTTTGAATGAGAATGTGCTTGCTTACAGCAACGTGCTATATGTTCTGAATGCCCGAATTGGGAATCTGTGTCAAAACTTTATTAGGAATTATGTGATCCTTACTAGCTGGAAGTAAAGGTGATGAGGCATGAAGTTATTTCTAGGAGTTGGAGACATACAACATTTAGCTCAGTTCTGGGCATCTTTGAAATACCTTTACAAACTTTTTCCTACATAGTAACTTGCAACTTTGTATGAGAATGTGCTTGGTTACAGCAACGTGCTACATGTTCTGAATGCCCGAATTGGGAATCTGTGTCAAATCTTTGTTAGGAATTATGTGATCCTTACTAGCTGGAAGTAAGGGAGATGGGGTATGAAATTATTTCTAGGATTTGGAAACATACCAAGTTTAGCTCAGTTCTGGGCATCTTTGAAATACCTATACAAACTTGTTCCTACATAGTAACTTGCAACTTTGAATGAGAATGTGCTTGCTTACAGCAACGTGCTATATGTTCTGAATGCCCGAATTGGGAATCTGTGTCAAAATTTGTTAGGAATTATGTGATCCTTACTAGCTGGAAGTAAGGGAGTTGGGGCATGAAGGTATTTCTAGGAGTTGGACACATACCAAGTTTAGCACAGTTCTGGGCATCTTTGAAATACCTATACAAACTTGTTCCTACATAGTAACTTGCAACTTTGAATGAGAATGTGCTTGCTTACAGCAACGTGCTATATGTTCTGAATGCCCGAATTGGGAATCTGTGTCAAAACTTTGTTAGTAATTATGTGATCCTTACTAGCTGGAAGTAAGGGAGATGGGGCATGAAGTTATTTCTAGGAATTGGACACATACAACGTTTAGCTCAGTTCTGGGCATCTTTGAAATACCTTTACAAACTTGTTCCTACATAGTAACTTGCCACTTTGAATGAGAATGTGCTTGCTTACAGCAACGTGCTACATGTTCTGAATGCACGAATTGGGAATCTGTGTCAAAACTTTGTTGGGAATTATGTGATCCTTACTAGTTGGAAGTAAGGGAGATGGGGCATGAAGTTATTTCTAGGAGTTGGAGACATACCAAGTTTAGCTCAGTTCTGGGCATCTTTGAAATACCTATACAAACTTGTTCCTACATAGTAACTTGCAACTTTGAATGAGAATGTGATTGCTTACAGCAACGTGCTATATGTTCTGAATGCCCGAATTGGGAATCTGTGTCAAATTTTGTTAGGAATTATGTGATCCTTACTAGCTGGAAGTAAGGGAGATGGGGCATGAAGTTATTTCTATGAGTTGGAGACATACAACATTTAGCTCAGTTCTGGGCATCTTTTAAATACCTATACAAACTTGTTCCTACATAGTAACTTGCAACTTTGAATTGAATGTGCTTGCTTACAGCAACGTGCTACATGTTCTGAATGCCCGAATTGGGAATCTGTGTCAAATCTTTGTTAGGAATTATGTGATCCTTACTAGCTGGAAGTAAGGGAGATGGGGCATGAAGTTATTTCTAGGAGTTGGAGACATACAACGTTTAGCTCAGTTCTGGGTATCTTTGAAATACCTATACAAACTTGTTTCTACATAGTAACTTGCAACTTTGAATGAGAATGTGCTTGCTTACATCAACGTGCTATATGTTCTGAATGCCCGAATTGGGAATCTGTGTCAAAATTTGTTAGGAATTATGTGATCCTTACTAGCTGGAAGTAAGGGAGTTGGGGTATGAAGGTATTTCTAGGAGTTGGACACATACCATGTATAGCACAGTTCTGGGCATCTTTGAAATACCTATACAAACTTGTTCCTACAGAGTAACTTGCAACTTTGAATGAGAATGTGCTTGCTTACAGCAACGTGCTATATGTTCTGAATGCCCGAATTGGGAATCTGTGTCAAAACTTTGTTAGGAATTATGTGATCCTTACTAGCTGGAAGTAAGGGAGATGGGGCATGAAGTTATTTCTAGGAGTTGGAGACATGCAACGTTTAGCTCAGTTCTGGGCATCTTTGAAATACCTATACAAACTTGTTCCTACATAGTAACTTGCAACTTTGAATGAGAATGTGCTTGCTTACAGCAACGTGCTATATGTTCTGAATGCCCGAATTGGGAATCTGTGTCAAAACTTTGTTAGGAATTATGTGATCCTTACTAGCTGGAAGTAAGGGAGATGGGGCATGAAGTTATTTCTAGGAGTTGGAGACATACAACGTTTAGCTCAGTTCTGGGCATCTTTGAAATACCTATACAAACTTGTTCCTACATAGTAACTTGCAACTTTGAATGAGAATGTGCTTGCTTACAGCAACTTGCTATATGTTCTGAATGCCCGAATTGGGAATCTGTGTCAAAACTTTGTTAGGAATTATGTGATACTTACCAGCTGGAAGTAAGGGAGATGGGGCATGATGTTATTTCTAGGAGTTGGAGACATACCAAGTTTAGCTCAGTTCTGGGCATCTTTGAAATACCTATACAAACTTGTTCCTACATAGTAACTTGCAACTTTGAATGAGAATGTGCTTGCTTACAGCAACGTGCTATATGTTCTGAATGCCCGAGTTGGGAATCTGTGTCAAAACTTTGTTAGGAATTATGTGATCCTTACTAGCTGGAAGTAAGGGAGATGGGACATTAAGTTATTTCTAGGAGTTGGAGACATACAACGTTTAGCTCAGTTCTGGGCATCTTTGAAATTCTTATACAAACTTCTTCCTACATAGTAACTTGCAACTTTGAATGAGAATGTGCTTGCTTACAGCAACCTGCTATAATTTCTGAATGCCCGAATTGGGAATCTGTGTCAAAACTTTGTTAGAAATTATGTGATCCTTACTAGCTGGAAGTAAGTGAGATGGGGCGTGAAGTTATTTCTAGAAGTTGGAGACATACAACGTTTAGCTCAGTTCTGGGCATCTTTGAAATACCTATACAAACTTGTTCCTACATAGTAACTTGCAACTTTGAATGAGAATGTGCTTGCTTACAGCAACTTGTTATATGTTCTGAATGTCCGAATTGGGAATCTGTGTCAAATCTTTGTTAGGAATTATGTGATCCTTACTAGCTGGAAGTAAGGGAGTTGGGGCATGAAGTTATTTCTAGAGGTTGGACACATACCAAGTTTAGCTCAGTTCTGGGCATCTTTGAAATACCTATACAAACTTGTTCCTACATAGTAACTTGCTACTTTGAATGAGAATGTGCTTGCTTACAGCAACGTGCTACATGTTCTGAATGCCCGAATTGGGAATCTGTGTCAAAACTTTGTTAGGAATTATGTGATCCTTACTAGCTGGAAGTAAGGGAGATGGGGCATGAAGTTATTTCTAGGAGTTGGAGACATACCAAGTTTAGCTCAGTTCTGGGCATCTTTGAAATACCTTTACAAACTTGTTCCTACTTAGTAACTTGCAACTTTGAATGAGAATGTGCTTGCTTACAGCAACGTGCTATATGTTCTGAATGCCCGAATTGGGAATCTGTGCCAAAACTTTGTTAGAAATTATGTGATCCTTACTAGATGGAAGTAAGGGAGATGGGGCATGAAGTTCTTTCTAGGAGTTGGAGAAATACCAAGTTTAGCTCAATTCTGGGCATCTTTGAAATACCTATACAAACTTGTTCCTACATAGTAACTTGCAACTTTGAATTGAATGTGATTGCTTACAGCAAAGTGCTACATGTTCTGAATGCCCGAATTGGGAAGCTGTGTCAAAACTTTGTTAGGAATTATGTGATCCTTACTAACTGGAAGTAAGGGAGATGGGGCATGAAGTTATTTCTAGGAGTTGGAGACATACCAAGTTTAGCTCAGTTCTGGGCATCTTTGAAATACCTATACAAACTTGTTCCTACATAGTAACTTGCAACTTTGAATGAGAATGTGCTTGCTTACAGCAATGTGCTATATGTTCTGAATGCCCGAATTGGGAATCTGTGTCAAATCTTTGTTAGGAATTATGTGATCCTTACTAGCTGGAAGTAAGGGTGATGGGGCATGAAGTTATTTCTAGGAGTTGGAGACATACCAAGTTTAGCTCAGTTCTGGGCATCTTTGAAATACCTTTACAAACTTATTCCTACTTAGTAACTTGCAACTTTGAATGAAAATGTGCTTGCTTACAGCAACGTGCTATATGTTCTGAATGCCCGAATTGGGAATCTGTGTCAAAATTTTGTTAGGAATTATGTGATCCTTACTAGATGGAAGTAAGGGAGATGGGGCATGAAGTTATTTCTAGGAGTTGGAGACATACCAAGTTTAGCTCAATTCTGGGCATCTTTGAAACACCTATACAAACTTGTTCCTACATAATAACTTGCAAATTTGAATTGAATGTGCTTGCTTACAGCAACTTGCTACATGTTCTGAATGCCCGAATTGGGAATCTGTGTCAAAACTTTGTTAGGAATTATGTGATCCTTACTAGCTGGATGTAAGGGAGATGGGGCATGAAGTTATTTCTAGGAGTTGGAGACATACCAAGTTTAGCTCAGTTCTGGGTATCTTTGAAATACCTATACAAACTTGTTCCTACATAGTAACTTGCAACTTTGAATGAGAATATGCTTGCTTACATCAACGTGCTATATGTTCTGAATGCCCGAATTCGGAATCTGTGTCAAAACTTTGTTAGGAATTATGTGATCCTTACTAGCTGGAAGTAAGGGAGATTGGGCATGAAGTTTTTTCTAGGAGTTGCAGAAATACAACGTTTAGCTCAGTTCTGGGCATCTTTGAAATTCCTATACAAACTTGTTCCTACATAGTTACTTGCAACTTTGAATGAGAATGTGCTTGCTTACAGCAACGTGCTATATGTTCTGAATGCCCGAATTGGGAATCTGTGTCAAAACTTTGTTAGAAATTATGTGATCCTTACTAGCTGGAAGTAAGGGAGATGGGGCATGTAGTTATTTCTAGGAGTTGGAGACATACCAAGTTTAGCTCAGTTCTGGGCATCTTTGAAATACCTTTACAAACTTATTCCTACTTAGTAACTTGCAACTTTGAATGAGAATGTGCTTGCTTACAGCAACGTGCTATATGTTCTGAATGCCCGAATTGGGAATCTGTGTCAAAACTTTGTTAGAAATTATGTGATCCTTACTAGCTGGAAGTAAGTGAGATGGGGCATGAAGTTATTTCTAGGAGTTGGAGACATACAACTTTTAGCTCAGTTCTGGGCATCTTTGAAATACCTATACAAACTTGTTCCTACATAGTAACTTGCAACTTTGAATTGAATGTGCTTGCTTACAGCAACGTGCTACATGTGCTGAACGTCCGAATTGGGAATCTGTGTCAAAACTTTGTTAGGAATTATGTGATCCTTACTAGCTGGAAGTAAGGGAGTTGGGGCATGATGTTATTTCTAGAGGTTGGACACATACCAAGTTTAGCTCAGTTCAGGGCATCTTTCAAATACCTATACAAACTTATTCCTACATAGTAACTTGCAACTTTGAATGAGAATGTGCTTGCTTACAGCAACGTGCTACATGTTCTGAATGCCCGAATTGGGAATCTGTGTCAAAACTTTTTTAGGAATTATGTGATCCTTACTAGCTGGAAGTAAGGGAGATGGGGCATGAAGTTATTTCTAGGAGTTGGACACATACCAAGTTTAGCTCAGTTCTGGGCATCTTTGAAATACCTATACAAACTTGTTCCTACATATTAACTTGCAACTTTGAATGAGAATGTGATTGCTTACAGCAACGTGCTATATGTTCTGAATGCCCGAATTGGGAATCTGTGTTAAATTTTGTTAGGAATTATGTGATCCTTAGTAGCTGGAAGTAAGGGAGTTGGGGCATGAAGTTATTTCTAGGAGTTGGACACATACCAAGTTTAGCTCAGTTCTGGGCATCTTTGAAATACCTATACAAACTTGTTCCTACATAGTAACTTGCAACTTTGAATGAGAATGTGCTTGCTTACAGCAACTTGCTATATGTTCTGAATGCCCGAATTGGGAATCTGTGTCAAAACTTTGTTAGGAATTATGTGATACTTACCAGCTGGAAGTAAGGGAGATGGGGCATGATGTTATTTCTAGGAGTTGGAGACATACCAAGTTTAGCTCAGTTCTGGGCATCTTTGAAATACCTATACAAACTTGTTCCTACATAGTAACTTGCAACTTTGAATGAGAATGTGCTTGCTTACAGCAACGTGCTATATGTTCTGAATGCCCGAATTGGGAATCTGTGTCAAAACTTTGTTAGGAATTATGTGATCCTTACTAGCTGGAAGTAAGGGAGATGGGACATTAAGTTATTTCTAGGAGTTGGAGACATACAACGTTTAGCTCAGTTCTGGGCATCTTTGAAATTCTTATACAAACTTCTTCCTACATAGTAACTTGCAACTTTGAATGAGAATGTGCTTGCTTACAGCAACCTGCTATAATTTCTGAATGCCCGAATTGGGAATCTGTGTCAAAACTTTGTTAGAAATTATGTGATCCTTACTAGCTGGAAGTAAGTGAGATGGGGCGTGAAGTTATTTCTAGAAGTTGGAGACATACAACGTTTAGCTCAGTTCTGGGCATCTTTGAAATACCTATACAAACTTGTTCCTACATAGTAACTTGCAACTTTGAATGAGAATGTGCTTGCTTACAGCAACTTGTTATATGTTCTGAATGTCCGAATTGGGAATCTGTGTCAAATCTTTGTTAGGAATTATGTGATCCTTACTAGCTGGAAGTAAGGGAGTTGGGGCATGTAGTTATTTCTAGAGGTTGGACACATACCAAGTTTAGCTCAGTTCTGGGCATCTTTGAAATACCTATACAAACTTGTTCCTTCATAGTAACTTGCTACTTTGAATGAGAATGTGCTTGCTTACAGCAACGTGCTACATGTTCTGAATGCCCGAATTGGGAATCTGTGTCAAAACTTTGTTAGGAATTATGTGATCCTTACTAGCTGGAAGTAAGGGAGATGGGGCATGAAGTTATTTCTAGGAGTTGGAGACATACCAAGTTTAGCTCAGTTCTGGGCATCTTTGAAATACCTTTACAAACTTGTTCCTACTTAGTAACTTGCAACTTTGAATGAGAATGTGCTTGCTTACAGCAACGTGCTATATGTTCTGAATGCCCGAATTGGGAATCTGTGCCAAAACTTTGTTAGAAATTATGTGATCCTTACTAGATGGAAGTAAGGGAGATGGGGCATGAAGTTCTTTCTAGGAGTTGGAGAAATACCAAGTTTAGCTCAATTCTGGGCATCTTTGAAATACCTATACAAACTTGTTCCTACATAGTAACTTGCAACTTTGAATTGAATGTGATTGCTTACAACAAAGTGCTACATGTTCTGAATGCCCGAATTGGGAAGCTGTGTCAAAACTTTGTTAGGAATTATGTGATCCTTACTAACTGGAAGTAAGGGAGATGGGGCATGAAGTTATTTCTAGGAGTTGGAGACATACCAAGTTTAGCTCAGTTCTGGGCATCTTTGAAATACCTATACAAACTTGTTCCTACATAGTAACTTGCAACTTTGAATGAGAATGTGCTTGCTTACAGCAATGTGCTATATGTTCTGAATGCCCGAATTGGGAATCTGTGTCAAATCTTTGTTAGGAATTATGTGATCCTTACTAGCTGGAAGTAAGGGTGATGGGGCATGAAGTTATTTCTAGGAGTTGGAGACATACCAAGTTTCGCTCAGTTCTGGGCATCTTTGAAATACCTTTACAAACTTATTCCTACTTAGTAACTTGCAACTTTGAATGAGAATGTGCTTGCTTACAGCAACGTGCTATATGTTCTGAATGCCCGAATTGGGAATCTGTGTCAAAATTTTGTTAGGAATTATGTGATCCTTACTAGATGGAAGTAAGGGAGATGGGGCATGAAGTTATTTCTAGGAGTTGGAGACATACCATGTTTAGCTCAATTCTGGGCATCTTTGAAATACCTATACAAACTTGTTCCTACATAATAACTTGCAAATTTGAATTGAATGTGCTTGCTTACAGCAACTTGCTACATGTTCTGAATGCCCGAATTGGGAATCTGTGTCAAAACTTTGTTAGGAATTATGTGATCCTTACTAGCTGTATGTAAGGGAGATGGGGCATGAAGTTATTTCTAGGAGTTGGAGACATACCAAGTTTAGCTCAGTTCTGGGTATCTTTGAAATACCTATACAAACTTGTTCCTACATAGTAACTTGCAACTTTGAATGAGAATATGCTTGCTTACATCAACGTGCTATATGTTCTGAATGCCCGAAGTCGGAATCTGTGTCAAAACTTTGTTAGGAATTATGTGATCCTTACTAGCTGGAAGTAAGGGAGATTGGGCATGAAGTTTTTTCTAGGAGTTGCAGAAATACAACGTTTAGCTCAGTTCTGGGCATCTTTGAAATTCCTATACAAACTTGTTCCTACATAGTTACTTGCAACTTTGAATGAGAATGTGCTTGCTTACAGCAACGTGCTATATGTTCTGAATGCCCGAATTGGGAATCTGTGTCAAAACTTTGTTAGGAATTATGTGATCCTTACTAGCTGGAAGTAAGGGAGTTGGGGCATGATGTTATTTCTAGAGGTTGGACACATACCAAGTTTAGCTCAGTTCAGGGCATCTTTCAAATACCTATACAAACTTATTCCTACATAGTAACTTGCAACTTTGAATGAGAATGTGCTTGCTTACAGCAACGTGCTACATGTTCTGAATGCCCGAATTGGGAATCTGTGTCAAAACTTTTTTAGGAATTATGTGATCCTTACTAGCTGGAAGTAAGGGAGATGGGGCATGAAGTTATTTCTAGGAGTTGGACACATACCAAGTTTAGCTCAGTTCTGGGCATCTTTGAAATACCTATACAAACTTGTTCCTACATATTAACTTGCAACTTTGAATGAGAATGTGATTGCTTACAGCAACGTGCTATATGTTCTGAATGCCCGAATTGGGAATCTGTGTTAAATTTTGTTAGGAATTATGTGATCCTTAGTAGCTGGAAGTAAGGGAGTTGGGGCATGAAGTTATTTCTAGGAGTTGGACACATACCAAGTTTAGCTCAGTTCTGGGCATCTTTGAAATACCTATACAAACTTGTTCCTACATAGTAACTTGCAACTTTGAATGAGAATGTGCTTGCTTACAGCAACTTGCTATATGTTCTGAATGCCCGAATTGGGAATCTGTGTCAAAACTTTGTTAGGAATTATGTGATACTTACCAGCTGGAAGTAAGGGAGATGGGGCATGATGTTATTTCTAGGAGTTGGAGACATACCAAGTTTAGCTCAGTTCTGGGCATCTTTGAAATACCTATACAAACTTGTTCCTACATAGTAACTTGCAACTTTGAATGAGAATGTGCTTGCTTACAGCAACGTGCTATATGTTCTGAATGCCCGAATTGGGAATCTGTGTCAAAACTTTGTTAGGAATTATGTGATCCTTACTAGCTGGAAGTAAGGGAGATGGGACATTAAGTTATTTCTAGGAGTTGGAGACATACAACGTTTAGCTCAGTTCTGGGCATCTTTGAAATTCTTATACAAACTTCTTCCTACATAGTAACTTGCAACTTTGAATGAGAATGTGCTTGCTTACAGCAACCTGCTATAATTTCTGAATGCCCGAATTGGGAATCTGTGTCAAAACTTTGTTAGAAATTATGTGATCCTTACTAGCTGGAAGTAAGTGAGATGGGGCGTGAAGTTATTTCTAGAAGTTGGAGACATACAACGTTTAGCTCAGTTCTGGGCATCTTTGAAATACCTTTACAAACTTGTTCCTACTTAGTAACTTGCAACTTTGAATGAGAATGTGCTTGCTTACAGCAACGTGCTATATGTTCTGAATGCCCGAATTGGGAATCTGTGCCAAAACTTTGTTAGAAATTATGTGATCCTTACTAGATGGAAGTAAGGGAGATGGGGCATGAAGTTCTTTCTAGGAGTTGGAGAAATACCAAGTTTAGCTCAATTCTGGGCATCTTTGAAATACCTATACAAACTTGTTCCTACATAGTAACTTGCAACTTTGAATTGAATGTGATTGCTTACAGCAAAGTGCTACATGTTCTGAATGCCCGAATTGGGAAGCTGTGTCAAAACTTTGTTAGGAATTATGTGATCCTTACTAACTGGAAGTAAGGGAGATGGGGCATGAAGTTATTTCTAGGAGTTGGAGACATACCAAGTTTAGCTCAGTTCTGGGCATCTTTGAAATACCTATACAAACTTGTTCCTACATAGTAACTTGCAACTTTGAATGAGAATGTGCTTGCTTACAGCAATGTGCTATATGTTCTGAATGCCCGAATTGGGAATCTGTGTCAAATCTTTGTTAGGAATTATGTGATCCTTACTAGCTGGAAGTAAGGGTGATGGGGCATGAAGTTATTTCTAGGAGTTGGAGACATACCATGTTTAGCTCAATTCTGGGCATCTTTGAAATACCTATACAAACTTGTTCCTACATAATAACTTGCAAATTTGAATTGAATGTGCTTGCTTACAGCAACTTGCTACATGTTCTGAATGCCCGAATTGGGAATCTGTGTCAAAACTTTGTTAGGAATTATGTGATCCTTACTAGCTGTATGTAAGGGAGATGGGGCATGAAGTTATTTCTAGGAGTTGGAGACATACCAAGTTTAGCTCAGTTCTGGGTATCTTTGAAATACCTATACAAACTTGTTCCTACATAGTAACTTGCAACTTTGAATGAGAATATGCTTGCTTACATCAACGTGCTATATGTTCTGAATGCCCGAAGTCGGAATCTGTGTCAAAACTTTGTTAGGAATTATGTGATCCTTACTAGCTGGAAGTAAGGGAGATTGGGCATGAAGTTTTTTCTAGGAGTTGCAGAAATACAACGTTTAGCTCAGTTCTGGGCATCTTTGAAATTCCTATACAAACTTGTTCCTACATAGTTACTTGCAACTTTGAATGAGAATGTGCTTGCTTACAGCAACGTGCTATATGTTCTGAATGCCCGAATTGGGAATCTGTGTCAAAACTTTGTTAGAAATTATGTGATCCTTACTAGCTGGAAGTAAGGGAGATGGGGCATGTAGTTATTTCTAGGAGTTGGAGACATACCAATTTAGCTCAGTTCTGGGCATCTTTGAAATACCTTTACAAACTTATTCCTACTTAGTAACTTGCAACTTTGAATGAGAATGTGCTTGCTTACAGCAACGTGCTATATGTTCTGAATGCCCGAATTGGGAATCTGTGTCAAAACTTTGTTAGAAATTATGTGATCCTTACTAGCTGGAAGTAAGTGAGATGGGGCATGAAGTTATTTCTAGGAGTTGGAGACATACAACTTTTAGCTCAGTTCTGGGCATCTTTGAAATACCTATACAAACTTGTTCCTACATAGTAACTTGCAACTTTGAATTGAATGTGCTTGCTTACAGCAACGTGCTACATGTGCTGAACGTCCGAATTGGGAATCTGTGTCAAAACTTTGTTAGGAATTATGTGATCCTTACTAGCTGGAAGTAAGGGAGTTGGGGCATGATGTTATTTCTAGAGGTTGGACACATACCAAGTTTAGCTCAGTTCAGGGCATCTTTCAAATACCTATACAAACTTATTCCTACATAGTAACTTGCAACTTTGAATGAGAATGTGCTTGCTTACAGCAACGTGCTACATGTTCTGAATGCCCGAATTGGGAATCTGTGTCAAAACTTTTTTAGGAATTATGTGATCCTTACTAGCTGGAAGTAAGGGAGATGGGGCATGAAGTTATTTCTAGGAGTTGGACACATACCAAGTTTAGCTCAGTTCTGGGCATCTTTGAAATACCTATACAAACTTGTTCCTACATATTAACTTGCAACTTTGAATGAGAATGTGATTGCTTACAGCAACGTGCTATATGTTCTGAATGCCCGAATTGGGAATCTGTGTTAAATTTTGTTAGGAATTATGTGATCCTTAGTAGCTGGAAGTAAGGGAGTTGGGGCATGAAGTTATTTCTAGGAGTTGGACACATACCAAGTTTAGCTCAGTTCTGGGCATCTTTGAAATACCTATACAAACTTGTTCCTACATAGTAACTTGCAACTTTGAATGAGAATGTGCTTGCTTACAGCAACGTGCTATATGTTCTGAATGCCTGAATTGGGAATCTGTGTCAAAACTTTGTTAGGAATTATGTGATCCTTACTAGCAGGAAGTAAGGGAGATGGGGCATGAAGTTATTTCAAGGAGTTGGGGACATACCACGTTTAGCTTAGTTCTGGGCGTCTTTAAAATACCTATACAAACTTGTTCCTACATAGTAACTTGCAACTTTGAATGAGAATGTGCTTGCTTACAGCAACGTGTTATATGTTCTGAATGCCCGAATTGGGAATCTGTGTCAAAACTTTGTTAGGAATTATGAGATCCTTACTAGCTGGAAGTAAGTGTGATGGGGCATGAAGTTATTTCTAGGAGTTGGAGACATACCAAGTTTAGCTCAGTTCCGGGCATCTTTGAAATACCTTTACAAACTTGTTCCTACATAGTAACTTGCAACTATGAATGAGAATGTGGTTGCTTACAGCAACGTGCTACAGGTTCTGAATGCCCGAATTGGGAATCTGTGTCAAAATTTGTTAGGAATTATGTGATCCTTACTAGCTGGAATTAAGGGAGTTGGGGTATGAAGGTATTTCTAGGAGTTGGACACATACAATGTATAGCACAGTTCTGGGCATCTTTGAAATACCTATACAAACTTGTTCCTACATAGTAACTTGCAACTTTGAATGAGAATGTGCTTGCTTACAGCAACGTGCTATATGTTCTGAATGCCCGAATTGGGAATCTGTGTCAAAACTTTGTTAGGAATTATGTGATCCTTACTAGCTGGAAGTAAATGAGATGGGACGTGAAGTTATTTCTAGAAGTTGGAGACATACATCGTTTAGCTCAGTTCTGGGCATCTTTGAAATACCTATACAAACTTGTTCCTACATAGTAACTTGCAACTTTGAATGAGAATGTGCTTGCTTACAGCAACTTGCTATATGTTCTGAATGCCCGAATTGGGAATCTGTGTCAAATCTTTGTTAGGAATTATGTGATCCTTACTAGCTGGAAGTAAGGGAGTTGGGACATGAAGTTATTTCTAGAGGTTGGACACATACCAAGTTTAGCTCAGTTCTGGGCATCTTTGAAATACCTATACAAACTTGTTCCTACTTAGTAACTTGCTACTTTGAATGAGAATGTGCTTGCTTACAGCAACGTGCTACATGTTCTGAATGCCCGAATTGGGAATCTGTGTCAAAACTTTGTTAGGAATTATGTGATCCTTACTAGCTGGAAGTAAGGGTGATGGGGCATGAAGTTATTTCTAGGAGTTGGAGACATACCAAGTTTAGCTCAGTTCTGGGCATCTTTGAAATACCTTTACAAACTTGTTCCTACTTAGTAACTTGCAACTTTGAATGAGAATGTGCTTGCTTACAGCAACGTGCTATATGTTCTGAATGCCCGAATTGGGAATCTGTGCCAAAACTTTGTTAGAAATTATGTGATCCTTACTAGCTGGAAGTAAGGGAGATGGGGCATGTAGTTATTTCTAGGAGTTGGAGACATACAACGTTTAGCTCAGTTCTGGGCTTCTTTGAAATACCTATACAAACTTGTTCCTACATAGTAACTTGCAACTTTGAATGAGAATGTGATTGCTTACAGCAATGTGCTATATGTTCTGAATGCCCGAATTGGGAATCTGTGTCAAATCTTTGTTAGGAATTTTGTGATCCTTACTAGCTGGAAGTAAGGGTGATGGGGCATGAAGTTATTTCTAGGAGTTGGAGACATACCAAGTTTAGCTCAGTTCTGGGCATCTTTGAAATACCTTTACAAACTTATTCCTACTTAGTAACTTGCAACTTTGAATGAGAATGTGCTTGCTTACAGCAACGTGCTATATGTTCTGAATGCCCGAATTGGGAATCTGTGTCAAAATTTTGTTAGGAATTATGTGATCCTTACTAGATGGAAGTAAGGGAGATGGGGCATGAAGTTATTTCTAGGAGTTGGAGACATACCAAGTTTAGCTCAATTCTGGGCATCTTTGAAATACCTATACAAACTTGTTCCTACATAATAACTTGCAACTTTGAATTGAATGTGCTTGCTTACAGCAACTTGCTACATGTTCTGAATGCCCGAATTGGGAATCTGTGTCAAAACTTTGTTAGGAATTATGTGATCCTTACTAGCTGGATGAAAGGTAGATGAGGCATGAAGTTATTTCTAGGAGTTGGAGACATACCAAGTTTAGCTCAGTTCTGGGTATCTTTGAAATACCTATACAAACTTGTTCCTACATAGTAACTTGCAACTTTGAATGAGAATATGCTTGCTTACATCAACGTGCTATATGTTCTGAATGCCCGAATTGGGAATCTGTGTCAAAACTTTGTTAGGAATTATGTGATCCTTACTAGCTGGAAGTAAGTGAGATTGGGCATGAAGTTATTTCTAGGAGTTGGAGACATACAACGTTTAGCTCAGTTCTGGGCATCTTTGAAATTCCTATACAAACTTGTTCCTACATAGTTACTTGCAACTTTGAATGAGAATGTGCTTGCTTACAGCAACGTGCTATATGTTCTGAATGCCCGAATTGGGAATCTGTGTCAAAACTTTGTTAGAAATTTTGTGATCCTTAGTAGCTGGAAGTAAGGGAGATGGGGCATGTAGTTATTTCTAGGAGTTGGAGACATACAACGTTTAGCTCAGTTCTGGGCATCTTTGAAATACCTATACAAACTTGTTCCTACATAGTAACTTGCAACTTTGAATGAGAATGTGCTTGCTTACAGCAATGTGCTATATGTTCTGAATGCCCGAATTGGGAATCTGTGTCAAATCTTTGTTAGGAATTATGTGATCCTTACTAGCTGGAAGTAAGGGTGATGGGGCATGAAGATATTTCTAGGAGTTGGAGACATACCAAGTTTAGCTCAGTTCTGGGCATCTTTGAAATACCTTTACAAACTTATTCCTACTTAGTAACTTGCAACTTTGAATGAGAATGTGCTTGCTTACAGCAACGTGCGATATGTTCTGAATGCCCGAATTGGGAATCTGTGTCAAAACTTTGTTAGAAATTATGTGATCCTTACTAGCTGGAAGTAAGTGAGATGGGGCATGAAGTTATTTCTAGGAGTTGGAGACATACAACTTTTAGCTCAGTTCTGGGCATCTTTGAAATACCTATACAAACTTGTTCCTACATAGTAACTTGCAACTTTGAATTGAATGTGCTTGCTTACAGCAACGTGCTACATGTTCTGAACGTCCGAATTGGGAATCTGTGTCAAAACTTTGTTAGGAATTATGTGATCCTTACTAGCTGGAAGTAAGGGAGTTGGGGCATGAAGTTATTTCTAGAGGTTGGACACATACCAAGTTTAGCTCAGTTCAGGGCATCTTTGAAATACCTATACAAACTTATTCCTACATAGTAACTTGCAACTTTGAATGAGAATGTGCTTGCTTACAGCAACGTGCTACATGTTCTGAATGCCCGAATTGGGAATCTGTGTCAAAACTTTTTTAGGAATTATGTGATCCTTACTAGCTGGAAGTAAGGTAGATGGGGCATGAAGTTATTTCTAGGAGTTGGACACATACCAAGTTTAGCTCAGTTCTGGGCATCTTTGAAATACCTATACAAACTTGTTCCTACATATTAACTTGCAACTTTGAATGAGAATGTGATTGCTTACAGCAACGTGCTATATGTTCTGAATGCCCGAATTGGGAATCTGTGTTAAATTTTGTTAGGAATTATGTGATCCTTAGTAGCTGGAAGTAAGGGAGTTGGGGCATGAAGTTATTTCTAGGAGTTGGACACATACCAAGTTTAGCTCAGTTCTGGGCATCTTTGAAATACCTATACAAACTTGTTCCTACATAGTAACTTGCAACTTTGAATGAGAATGTGCTTGCTTACAGCAACGTGCTATATGTTCTGAATTCCTGAATTGGGAATCTGTGTCAAAACTTTGTTAGGAATTATGTGATCCTTACTAGCAGGAAGTAAGGGAGATGGGGCATGAAGTTATTTCAAGGAGTTGGGGACATACCACGTTTAGCTTAGTTCTGGGCGTCTTTAAAATACCTATACAAACTTGTTCCTACATAGTACTTGCAACTTTGAATGAGAATGTGCTTGCTTACAGCAACGTGCTATATGTTCTGAATGCCCGAATTGGGAATCTGTGTCAAAACTTTGTTAGGAATTATGTGATCCTTACTAGCTGGAAGTAAGGGTGATGGGGCATGAAGTTATTTCTAGGAGTTGGAGACATACCAAGTTTAGCTCAGTTCTGGGCATCTTTGAAATACCTTTACAAACTTGTTACTACATAGTAACTTGCAACTATGAATGAGAATGTGGTTGCTTACAGCAACGTGCTACAGGTTCTGAATGCCCGAATTGGGAATCTGTGTCAAAACACTTTTAGGAATTATGTGATCCTTTCTAGATGGAAGTAAGGGTGATGGGGCATGAAGTTATTTCTAGGAGTTGGAGACATACCAAGTTTAGCTCAGTTCTGGGCATCTTTGAAATACCTATACAAACTTGTTCCTACATAGTAACTTGCAACTTTGAATGAGAATGTGCTTGCTTACAGCAACGTGCTATATGTTCTGAATGACCGAATTGGGAATCTGTTTCAAAACTTTGTTAGAAATTATGTGATCCTTACTAGCTGGAAGTAAGTGAGATGGGGCATGATGTTGTTTCTAGGAGTTGGAGACATACAACTTTTCGCTCAGTTCTGGGCATCTTTGAAATACCTATACAAACTTGTTCCTACATAGTAACTTGCAACTTTGAATGAGAATGTGCTTGCTTACAGCAACGTGCTACATGTTCTGAATGCCCGAATTGGGAATCTGTGTCAAAACTTTGTTAGAAATTATGTGATCCTTACTAGCTGGAAGTAAGGGAGATGGGGCATGAAGTTATTTCTAGGAGTTGGAGACATACCAAGTTTAGCTCAGTTCTGGGCATCTTTGAAATACCTATACAAACTTGTTCCTACATAGTAACTTGCAACTTTGAATGAGAATGTGATTGCTTACAGCAACGTGCTATATGTTCTGAATGCCCGAATTGGGAATCTGTTTCAAATTTTGTTAGGAATTATGTGCTCCTTACTAGCTGGAAGTAAGGGTGAGGTTGTATGAAGGTATTTCTAGGAGTTGGACACAAACCAAGTTTAGCTCAGTTCTGGGCATCTTTGAAATACCTATACAAACTTGTTCCTACATAGTAACTTGCAACTTTGAATGAGAATGTGCTTGCTTACAGCAACGTGCTATATGTTCTGAATGCCCGAATTGGGAATCTGTGTCAAAACTTTGTTAGGAATTATGGGATCCTTACTAGCTGGAAGTAAGGGAGTTGGGGCATGAAGTTATTTCGAGGAGTTGGACACATACCAAGTTTAGCTCAGTTCTGGGCAACTTTGAAATACCTATACAAACTTGTTCCTACATAGTAACTTGCAACTTTGAATGAGAATGTGCTTGCTTACAGCAACGTGCTATATGTTCTGAATGACCGAATTGGGAATCTGTGTCAAAACTTTGTTAGGAATTATGTGATCCTTACTAGCTGGAAGTAAGGGAGATGGGGCATGAAGTTATTTCTAGGAGTTGGAGACATACCAAGTTTAGCTCAGTTCTGGGCATCTTTGAAATACCTATACAAACTTGTTCCTACATAGTAACTTGCAACTTTGAATGAGAATGTGCTTGCTTACAGCAACGTGCTATATGTTCTGAATGCCCGAATTGGGAATCTGTGTCAAAACTTTGTTAGAAATTGTGTGATCCTTACTAGCTGGAAGTAAGGGAGATGGGGCATGTAGTTATTTCTAGGAGTTGGAGACATACAACGTTTAGCTCAGTTCTGGGCATCTTTGAAATACCTATACAAACTTGTTCCTACATAGTAACTTGCAACTTTGAATGAGAATGTGCTTGCTTACAGCAATGTGCTATATGTTCTGAATGCCCGAATTGGGAATCTGTGTCAAATCTTTGTTAGGAATTATGTGATCCTTACTAGCTGGAAGTAAGGGTGATGGGGCATGAAGATATTTCTAGGAGTTGGAGACATACCAAGTTTAGCTCAGTTCTGGGCATCTTTGAAATACCTTTACAAACTTATTCCTACTTAGTAACTTGCAACTTTGAATGAGAATGTGCTTGCTTACAGCAACGTGCGATATGTTCTGAATGCCCGAATTGGGAATCTGTGTCAAAACTTTGTTAGAAATTATGTGATCCTTACTAGCTGGAAGTAAGTGAGATGGGGCATGAAGTTATTTCTAGGAGTTGGAGACATACAACTTTTAGCTCAGTTCTGGGCATCTTTGAAATACCTATACAAACTTGTTCCTACATAGTAACTTGCAACTTTGAATTGAATGTGCTTGCTTACAGCAACGTGCTACATGTTCTGAACGTCCGAATTGGGAATCTGTGTCAAAACTTTGTTAGGAATTATGTGATCCTTACTAGCTGGAAGTAAGGGAGTTGGGGCATGAAGTTATTTCTAGAGGTTGGACACATACCAAGTTTAGCTCAGTTCAGGGCATCTTTGAAATACCTATACAAACTTATTCCTACATAGTAACTTGCAACTTTGAATGAGAATGTGCTTGCTTACAGCAACGTGCTACATGTTCTGAATGCCCGAATTGGGAATCTGTGTCAAAACTTTTTTAGGAATTATGTGATCCTTACTAGCTGGAAGTAAGGTAGATGGGGCATGAAGTTATTTCTAGGAGTTGGACACATACCAAGTTTAGCTCAGTTCTGGGCATCTTTGAAATACCTATACAAACTTGTTCCTACATATTAACTTGCAACTTTGAATGAGAATGTGATTGCTTACAGCAACGTGCTATATGTTCTGAATGCCCGAATTGGGAATCTGTGTTAAATTTTGTTAGGAATTATGTGATCCTTAGTAGCTGGAAGTAAGGGAGTTGGGGCATGAAGTTATTTCTAGGAGTTGGACACATACCAAGTTTAGCTCAGTTCTGGGCATCTTTGAAATACCTATACAAACTTGTTCCTACATAGTAACTTGCAACTTTGAATGAGAATGTGCTTGCTTACAGCAACGTGCTATATGTTCTGAATTCCTGAATTGGGAATCTGTGTCAAAACTTTGTTAGGAATTATGTGATCCTTACTAGCAGGAAGTAAGGGAGATGGGGCATGAAGTTATTTCAAGGAGTTGGGGACATACCACGTTTAGCTTAGTTCTGGGCGTCTTTAAAATACCTATACAAACTTGTTCCTACATAGTACTTGCAACTTTGAATGAGAATGTGCTTGCTTACAGCAACGTGCTATATGTTCTGAATGCCCGAATTGGGAATCTGTGTCAAAACTTTGTTAGGAATTATGTGATCCTTACTAGCTGGAAGTAAGGGTGATGGGGCATGAAGTTATTTCTAGGAGTTGGAGACATACCAAGTTTAGCTCAGTTCTGGGCATCTTTGAAATACCTTTACAAACTTGTTACTACATAGTAACTTGCAACTATGAATGAGAATGTGGTTGCTTACAGCAACGTGCTACAGGTTCTGAATGCCCGAATTGGGAATCTGTGTCAAAACACTTTTAGGAATTATGTGATCCTTTCTAGATGGAAGTAAGGGTGATGGGGCATGAAGTTATTTCTAGGAGTTGGAGACATACCAAGTTTAGCTCAGTTCTGGGCATCTTTGAAATACCTATACAAACTTGTTCCTACATAGTAACTTGCAACTTTGAATGAGAATGTGCTTGCTTACAGCAACGTGCTATATGTTCTGAATGACCGAATTGGGAATCTGTTTCAAAACTTTGTTAGAAATTATGTGATCCTTACTAGCTGGAAGTAAGTGAGATGGGGCATGATGTTGTTTCTAGGAGTTGGAGACATACAACTTTTCGCTCAGTTCTGGGCATCTTTGAAATACCTATACAAACTTGTTCCTACATAGTAACTTGCAACTTTGAATGAGAATGTGCTTGCTTACAGCAACGTGCTACATGTTCTGAATGCCCGAATTGGGAATCTGTGTCAAAACTTTGTTAGAAATTATGTGATCCTTACTAGCTGGAAGTAAGGGAGATGGGGCATGAAGTTATTTCTAGGAGTTGGAGACATACCAAGTTTAGCTCAGTTCTGGGCATCTTTGAAATACCTATACAAACTTGTTCCTACATAGTAACTTGCAACTTTGAATGAGAATGTGATTGCTTACAGCAACGTGCTATATGTTCTGAATGCCCGAATTGGGAATCTGTTTCAAATTTTGTTAGGAATTATGTGCTCCTTACTAGCTGGAAGTAAGGGTGAGGTTGTATGAAGGTATTTCTAGGAGTTGGACACATACCAAGTTTAGCTCAGTTCTGGGCATCTTTGAAATACCTATACAAACTTGTTCCTACATAGTAACTTGCAACTTTGAATGAGAATGTGCTTGCTTACAGCAACGTGCTATATGTTCTGAATGCCCGAATTGGGAATCTGTGTCAAAACTTTGTTAGGAATTATGGGATCCTTACTAGCTGGAAGTAAGGGAGTTGGGGCATGAAGTTATTTCGAGGAGTTGGACACATACCAAGTTTAGCTCAGTTCTGGGCAACTTTGAAATACCTATACAAACTTGTTCCTACATAGTAACTTGCAACTTTGAATGAGAATGTGCTTGCTTACAGCAACGTGCTATATGTTCTGAATGACCGAATTGGGAATCTGTGTCAAAACTTTGTTAGGAATTATGTGATCCTTACTAGCTGGAAGTAAGGGAGATGGGGCATGAAGTTATTTCTAGGAGTTGGAGACATACCAAGTTTAGCTCAGTTCTGGGCATCTTTGAAATACCTATACAAACTTGTTCCGACATAGTAACTTGCAACTTTGAATGAGAATGTGCTTGCTTACAGCAACGTGCTATATGTTCTGAATGCCCGAATTGGGAATCTGTGTCAAAACTTTGTTAGAAATTGTGTGATCCTTACTAGCTGGAAGTAAGGGAGATGGGGCATGTAGTTATTTCTAGGAGTTGGAGACATACAACGTTTAGCTCAGTTCTGGGCATCTTTGAAATACCTATACAAACTTGTTCCTACATAGTAACTTGCAACTTTGAATGAGAATGTGCTTGCTTACAGCAATGTGCTATATGTTCTGAATGCCCGAATTGGGAATCTGTGTCAAATCTTTGTTAGGAATTATGTGATCCTTACTAGCTGGAAGTAAGGGTGATGGGGCATGAAGATATTTCTAGGAGTTGGAGACATACCAAGTTTAGCTCAGTTCTGGGCATCTTTGAAATACCTTTACAAACTTATTCCTACTTAGTAACTTGCAACTTTGAATGAGAATGTGCTTGCTTACAGCAACGTGCGATATGTTCTGAATGCCCGAATTGGGAATCTGTGTCAAAACTTTGTTAGAAATTATGTGATCCTTACTAGCTGGAAGTAAGGGAGATGGGGCATGAAGTTATTTCTAGGAGTTGGAGACATACAACTTTTAGCTCAGTTCTGGGCATCTTTGAAATACCTATACAAACTTGTTCCTACATAGTAACTTGCAACTTTGAATTGAATGTGCTAGCTTACAGCAACGTGCTACATGTTCTGAACGTCCGAATTGGGAATCTGTGTCAAAACTTTTTTAGGAATTATGTGATCCTTACTAGCTGGAAGTAAGGTAGATGGGGCATGAAGTTATTTCTAGGAGTTGGACACATACCAAGTTTAGCTCAGTTCTGGGCATCTTTGAAATACCTATACAAACTTGTTCCTACATATTAACTTGCAACTTTGAATGAGAATGTGATTGCTTACAGCAACGTGCTATATGTTCTGAATGCCCGAATTGGGAATCTGTGTTAAATTTTGTTAGGAATTATGTGATCCTTAGTAGCTGGAAGTAAGGGAGTTGGGGCATGAAGTTATTTCTAGGAGTTGGACACATACCAAGTTTAGCTCAGTTCTGGGCATCTTTGAAATACCTATACAAACTTGTTCCTACATAGTAACTTGCAACTTTGAATGAGAATGTGCTTGCTTACAGCAACGTGCTATATGTTCTGAATTCCTGAATTGGGAATCTGTGTCAAAACTTTGTTAGGAATTATGTGATCCTTACTAGCAGGAAGTAAGGGAGATGGGGCATGAAGTTATTTCAAGGAGTTGGGGACATACCACGTTTAGCTTAGTTCTGGGCGTCTTTAAAATACCTATACAAACTTGTTCCTACATAGTACTTGCAACTTTGAATGAGAATGTGCTTGCTTACAGCAACGTGCTATATGTTCTGAATGCCCGAATTGGGAATCTGTGTCAAAACTTTGTTAGGAATTATGTGATCCTTACTAGCTGGAAGTAAGGGTGATGGGGCATGAAGTTATTTCTAGGAGTTGGAGACATACCAAGTTTAGCTCAGTTCTGGGCATCTTTGAAATACCTTTACAAACTTGTTACTACATAGTAACTTGCAACTATGAATGAGAATGTGGTTGCTTACAGCAACGTGCTACAGGTTCTGAATGCCCGAATTGGGAATCTGTGTCAAAACACTTTTAGGAATTATGTGATCCTTTCTAGATGGAAGTAAGGGTGATGGGGCATGAAGTTATTTCTAGGAGTTGGAGACATACCAAGTTTAGCTCAGTTCTGGGCATCTTTGAAATACCTATACAAACTTGTTCCTACATAGTAACTTGCAACTTTGAATGAGAATGTGCTTGCTTACAGCAACGTGCTATATGTTCTGAATGACCGAATTGGGAATCTGTTTCAAAACTTTGTTAGAAATTATGTGATCCTTACTAGCTGGAAGTAAGTGAGATGGGGCATGATGTTGTTTCTAGGAGTTGGAGACATACAACTTTTCGCTCAGTTCTGGGCATCTTTGAAATACCTATACAAACTTGTTCCTACATAGTAACTTGCAACTTTGAATGAGAATGTGCTTGCTTACAGCAACGTGCTACATGTTCTGAATGCCCGAATTGGGAATCTGTGTCAAAACTTTGTTAGAAATTATGTGATCCTTACTAGCTGGAAGTAAGGGAGATGGGGCATGAAGTTATTTCTAGGAGTTGGAGACATACCAAGTTTAGCTCAGTTCTGGGCATCTTTGAAATACCTATACAAACTTGTTCCTACATAGTAACTTGCAACTTTGAATGAGAATGTGATTGCTTACAGCAACGTGCTATATGTTCTGAATGCCCGAATTGGGAATCTGTTTCAAATTTTGTTAGGAATTATGTGCTCCTTACTAGCTGGAAGTAAGGGTGAGGTTGTATGAAGGTATTTCTAGGAGTTGGACACATACCAAGTTTAGCTCAGTTCTGGGCATCTTTGAAATACCTATACAAACTTGTTCCTACATAGTAACTTGCAACTTTGAATGAGAATGTGCTTGCTTACAGCAACGTGCTATATGTTCTGAATGCCCGAATTGGGAATCTGTGTCAAAACTTTGTTAGGAATTATGGGATCCTTACTAGCTGGAAGTAAGGGAGTTGGGGCATGAAGTTATTTCGAGGAGTTGGACACATACCAAGTTTAGCTCAGTTCTGGGCAACTTTGAAATACCTATACAAACTTGTTCCTACATAGTAACTTGCAACTTTGAATGAGAATGTGCTTGCTTACAGCAACGTGCTATATGTTCTGAATGACCGAATTGGGAATCTGTGTCAAAACTTTGTTAGGAATTATGTGATCCTTACTAGCTGGAAGTAAGGGAGATGGGGCATGAAGTTATTTCTAGGAGTTGGAGACATACCAAGTTTAGCTCAGTTCTGGGCATCTTTGAAATACCTATACAAACTTGTTCCGACATAGTAACTTGCAACTTTGAATGAGAATGTGCTTGCTTACAGCAACGTGCTATATGTTCTGAATGCCCGAATTGGGAATCTGTGTCAAAACTTTGTTAGAAATTGTGTGATCCTTACTAGCTGGAAGTAAGGGAGATGGGGCATGTAGTTATTTCTAGGAGTTGGAGACATACAACGTTTAGCTCAGTTCTGGGCATCTTTGAAATACCTATACAAACTTGTTCCTACATAGTAACTTGCAACTTTGAATGAGAATGTGCTTGCTTACAGCAATGTGCTATATGTTCTGAATGCCCGAATTGGGAATCTGTGTCAAATCTTTGTTAGGAATTATGTGATCCTTACTAGCTGGAAGTAAGGGTGATGGGGCATGAAGATATTTCTAGGAGTTGGAGACATACCAAGTTTAGCTCAGTTCTGGGCATCTTTGAAATACCTTTACAAACTTATTCCTACTTAGTAACTTGCAACTTTGAATGAGAATGTGCTTGCTTACAGCAACGTGCGATATGTTCTGAATGCCCGAATTGGGAATCTGTGTCAAAACTTTGTTAGAAATTATGTGATCCTTACTAGCTGGAAGTAAGGGAGATGGGGCATGAAGTTATTTCTAGGAGTTGGAGACATACAACTTTTAGCTCAGTTCTGGGCATCTTTGAAATACCTATACAAACTTGTTCCTACATAGTAACTTGCAACTTTGAATTGAATGTGCTAGCTTACAGCAACGTGCTACATGTTCTGAACGTCCGAATTGGGAATCTGTGTCAAAACTTTGTTAGGAATTATGTGATCCTTACTAGCTGGAAGTAAGGGAGTTGGGGCATGAAGTTATTTCTAGAGGTTGGACACATACCAAGTTTAGCTCAGTTCAGGGCATCTTTGAAATACCTATACAAACTTATTCCTACATAGTAACTTGCAACTTTGAATGAGAATGTGCTTGCTTACAGCAACGTGCTACATGTTCTGAATGCCCGAATTGGGAATCTGTGTCAAAACTTTTTTAGGAATTATGTGATCCTTACTAGCTGGAACTAAGGTAGATGGGGCATGAAGTTATTTCTAGGAGTTGGACACATACCAAGTTTAGCTCAGTTCTGGGCATCTTTGAAATACCTACACAAACTTGTTCCTACATATTAACTTGCAACTTTGAATGAGAATGTGATTGCTTACAGCAACGTGCTATATGTTCTGAATGCCCGAAATGGGAATCTGTGTTAAATTTTGTTAGGAATTATGTGATCCTTAGTAGCTGGAAGTAAGGGAGTTGGGGCATGAAGTTATTTCTAGGAGTTGGACACATACCAAGTTTAGCTCAGTTCTGGGCATCTTTGAAATACCTATACAAACTTGTTCCTACATAGTAACTTGCAACTTTGAATGAGAATGTGCTTGCTTACAGCAACGTGCTATATGTTCTGAATTCCTGAATTGGGAATCTGTGTCAAAACTTTGTTAGGAATTATGTGATCCTTACTAGCTGGAAGTAAGGGTGATGGGGCATGAAGTTATTTCTAGGAGTTGGAGACATACCAAGTTTAGCTCAGTTCTGGGCATCTTTGAAATACCTTTACAAACTTGTTACTACATAGTAACTTGCAACTATGAATGAGAATGTGGTTGCTTACAGCAACGTGCTACAGGTTCTGAATGCCCGAATTGGGAATCTGTGTCAAAACACTTTTAGGAATTATGTGATCCTTTCTAGATGGAAGTAAGGGTGATGGGGCATGAAGTTATTTCTAGGAGTTGGAGACATACCAAGTTTAGCTCAGTTCTGGGCATCTTTGAAATACCTATACAAACTTGTTCCTACATAGTAACTTGCAACTTTGAATGAGAATGTGCTTGCTTACAGCAACGTGCTATATGTTCTGAATGACCGAATTGGGAATCTGTTTCAAAACTTTGTTAGAAATTATGTGATCCTTACTAGCTGGAAGTAAGTGAGATGGGGCATGATGTTGTTTCTAGGAGTTGGAGACATACAACTTTTCGCTCAGTTCTGGGCATCTTTGAAATACCTATACAAACTTGTTCCTACATAGTAACTTGCAACTTTGAATGAGAATGTGCTTGCTTACAGCAACGTGCTACATGTTCTGAATGCCCGAATTGGGAATCTGTGTCAAAACTTTGTTAGAAATTATGTGATCCTTACTAGCTGGAAGTAAGGGAGATGGGGCATGAAGTTATTTCTAGGAGTTGGAGACATACCAAGTTTAGCTCAGTTCTGGGCATCTTTGAAATACCTATACAAACTTGTTCCTACATAGTAACTTGCAACTTTGAATGAGAATGTGATTGCTTACAGCAACGTGCTATATGTTCTGAATGCCCGAATTGGGAATCTGTGTTAAATTTTGTTAGGAATTATGTGATCCTTAGTAGCTGGAAGTAAGGGTGAGGTTGTATGAAGGTATTTCTAGGAGTTGGACACATACCAAGTTTAGCTCAGTTCTGGGCATCTTTGAAATACCTATACAAACTTGTTCCTACATAGTAACTTGCAACTTTGAATGAGAATGTGCTTGCTTACAGCAACGTGCTATATGTTCTGAATGCCCGAATTGGGAATCTGTGTCAAAACTTTGTTAGGAATTATGGGATCCTTACTAGCTGGAAGTAAGGGAGTTGGGGCATGAAGTTATTTCGAGGAGTTGGACACATACCAAGTTTAGCTCAGTTCTGGGCAACTTTGAAATACCTATACAAACTTGTTCCTACATAGTAACTTGCAACTTTGAATGAGAATGTGCTTGCTTACAGCAACGTGCTATATGTTCTGAATGACCGAATTGGGAATCTGTGTCAAAACTTTGTTAGGAATTATGTGATCCTTACTAGCTGGAAGTAAGGGAGATGGGGCATGAAGTTATTTCTAGGAGTTGGAGACATACCAAGTTTAGCTCAGTTCTGGGCATCTTTGAAATACCTATACAAACTTGTTCCTACATAGTAACTTGCAACTTTGAATGAGAATGTGCTTGCTTACATCAACGTGCTATATGTTCTGAATGCCAGAATTGGGAATCTGTGTCAAAACTTTGTTAGAAATTGTTGATTCTTACTAGCTGAATGTAAGGGAGATTGGGCATGAAGTTATTTCTAGAAGTTGGAGACATACAACGTTTAGGTCAGTTCTGGGAATCTTTGAAATACCTATACAAACTAGTTCCTACATAGTAACTTGCAACTTTGAATGAGAATGTGCTTGCTTACAGCAACGTGCTATATGTTCTGAATGCCCGATTTGGGAATCTGTGTCAAAACTTTGTTAGAAATTATGTGATCCTTACTAGCTGGAAGTAAGTGAGATGGGGCAAGAAGTTATTTCTAGGAGTTGGAGACATACAACGTTTAGCTCAGTTCTGGGCATCTTTGAAATACCTATACAAACTTGTTCCTACATAGTACTTGCAACTTTGAATGAGAATGTGCTTGCTTACAGCAACGTGCTATATGTTCTGAATGCCCGAATTGGGTATCTGTGTCAAAACTTTGTTAGGAATTATGTGATCCTTACTAGCTGGAAGTAAGGGTGATGGGGCATTAAGTTATTTCTAGGAGTTGGAGACATACAACGTTTAGCTCAGTTCTGGGCATCTTTGAAATACCTATACAAACTTGTTCATACATAGTAACTTGCAACTTTGAATGAGAATGTGCTTGCTTACAGCAACGTGCTATATGTTCTGAATGCCAGAATTGGGAATCTGTGTCAAAACTTTGTTAGAAATTATGTGATCCTTACTAGCTGGAAGTAAATGAGATGGGGCATGAAGTTATTTCTAGGAGTTGGAGACATACAACGTTTAGCTCAGTTCTGGGCATCTTTGAAATACCTATACAAACTTGTTCCTACATAGTAACTTGCAACTTTGAATGAGAATGTGCTGGCTTACAGCAACGTGCTATATGTTCTGAATGCCCGAATTGGGAATCTGTGTCAAAACTTTGTTAGGAATTATGTGATCCTTACTAGCTGGAAGTAAGGGAGTTGGGGCATGAAGTTATTTCTAGAGGTTGGACACATACCAAGTTTAGCTCAGTTCTGGGCATCTTTGAAATACCTATACAAACTTGTTCCTACATAGTAACTTGCAACTTTGAATGAGAATGTGCTTGCTTACAGCAACGTGCTATATGTTCTGAATGCCCGAATTGGGAATCTGTGTCAAAACTTTGTTAGGAATTATGTGATCCTTACTAGCAGGAAATAAGGGAGTTGGGGATGAAGTTATTTCTAGAGGTTGGACACATACCAAGTTTAGCTCAGTTCTGGGCATCTTTGAAATACCTATACAAACTTGTTCCTACATAGTAACTTGCAACTTTGAATGAGAATGTGCTTGCTTACAGCAACGTGCTATATGTTCTGAATGCCCGAATTGGGAATCTGTGTCAAAACTTTGTTAGGAATTATGTGATCCTTACTAGCTGGAAGTAAGGGAGATGGGGCATGAAGTTATTTCTAGGAGTTGGAGACATACAACGTTTAGCTCAGTTCTGGGCATCTTTGAAATACCTATACAAACTTGTTCCTACATAGTAACTTGCAACTTTGAATGAGAATGTGCTTGCTTACAGCAACGTGCTATATGTTCTGAATGCCCGAATTGGGAATCTGTGTCAAATCTTTTTTAGGAATTATGTGATCCTTACTAGCAGGAAGTAAGGGAGTTGGGGCATGAAGTTATTTCTAGAGGTTGGACACATACCAAGTTTAGCTCAGTTCTGGGCATCTTTGAAATACCTATACAAACTTGTTCCTACATATTAACTTGCAACTTTGAATGAGAATGTGCTTGCTTACAGCAACGTGCTATATGTTCTGAATGCCCGAATTGGGAATCTGTGTTAAATTTTGTTAGGAATTATGTGATCCTTAGTAGCTGGAAGTAACGGAGTTGGGGCATGAAGTTATTTCTAGGAGTTGGACACATACCAAGTTTAGCTCAGTTTTGGGCATCTTTGAAATACCTATACAAACTTGTTCCTACATAGTTACTTGCAACTTTGAATGAGAATGTGCTTGCTTACAGCAACGTGCTATATGTTCTGAATGCTCGAATTGGGAATCTGTGTCAAAACTTTGTTAGAAATTATGTGATCCTTACTAGCTGGAAGTAAGGGAGATGGGGCATGTAGTTATTTCTAGGAGTTGGAGACATACAACGTTTAGCTCAGTTCTGGGCATCTTTGAAATACCTATACAAACTTGTTCCTACATAGTAACTTGCAACTTTGAATGAGAATGTGCTTGCTTACAGCAATGTGCTATATGTTCTGAATGCCCGAATTGGGAATCTGTGTCAAATCTTTGTTAGGAATTATGTGATCCTTACTAGCTGGAAGTAAGGGTGATGGGGCATGAAGTTATTTCTAGGAGTTGGAGACATACCAAGTTTAGCTCAGTTCTGGGCATCTTTGAAATACCTTTACAAACTTATTCCTACTTAGTAACTTGCAACTTTGAATGAGAATGTGCTTGCTTACAGCAACGTGCTATATGTTCTGAATGCCCGAATTGGGAATCTGTGTCAAAATTTTGTTAGGAATTATGTGATCCTTACTAGATGGTAGAAAGGGAGATGGGGCATGAAGTTATTTCTAGGAGTTGGAGACATACCAAGTTTAGCTCAATTCTGGGCATCTTTGAAATACCTATACAAACTTGTTCCTACATATTAACTTGCAACTTTGAATGAGAATGTGATTGCTTACAGCAACGTGCTATATGTTCTGAATGCCCGAATTGGGAATCTGTGTTAAATTTTGTTAGGAATTATGTGATCCTTAGTAGCTGGAAGTAAGGGAGTTGGGGCATGAAGTTATTTCTAGGAGTTGGACACATACCAAGTTTAGCTCAGTTCTGGGCATCTTTGAAATACCTATACAAACTTGTTCCTACATAGTAACTTGCAACTTTGAATGAGAATGTGCTTGCTTACAGCAACGTGCTATATGTTCTGAATTCCTGAATTGGGAATCTGTGTCAAAACTTTGTTAGGAATTATGTGATCCTTACTAGCTGGAAGTAAGGGTGATGGGGCATGAAGTTATTTCTAGGAGTTGGAGACATACCAAGTTTAGCTCAGTTCTGGGCATCTTTGAAATACCTTTACAAACTTGTTACTACATAGTAACTTGCAACTATGAATGAGAATGTGGTTGCTTACAGCAACGTGCTACAGGTTCTGAATGCCCGAATTGGGAATCTGTGTCAAAACACTTTTAGGAATTATGTGATCCTTTCTAGATGGAAGTAAGGGTGATGGGGCATGAAGTTATTTCTAGGAGTTGGAGACATACCAAGTTTAGCTCAGTTCTGGGCATCTTTGAAATACCTATACAAACTTGTTCCTACATAGTAACTTGCAACTTTGAATGAGAATGTGCTTGCTTACAGCAACGTGCTATATGTTCTGAATGACCGAATTGGGAATCTGTTTCAAAACTTTGTTAGAAATTATGTGATCCTTACTAGCTGGAAGTAAGTGAGATGGGGCATGATGTTGTTTCTAGGAGTTGGAGACATACAACTTTTCGCTCAGTTCTGGGCATCTTTGAAATACCTATACAAACTTGTTCCTACATAGTAACTTGCAACTTTGAATGAGAATGTGCTTGCTTACAGCAACGTGCTACATGTTCTGAATGCCCGAATTGGGAATCTGTGTCAAAACTTTGTTAGAAATTATGTGATCCTTACTAGCTGGAAGTAAGGGAGATGGGGCATGAAGTTATTTCTAGGAGTTGGAGACATACCAAGTTTAGCTCAGTTCTGGGCATCTTTGAAATACCTATACAAACTTGTTCCTACATAGTAACTTGCAACTTTGAATGAGAATGTGATTGCTTACAGCAACGTGCTATATGTTCTGAATGCCCGAATTGGGAATCTGTGTTAAATTTTGTTAGGAATTATGTGATCCTTAGTAGCTGGAAGTAAGGGTGAGGTTGTATGAAGGTATTTCTAGGAGTTGGACACATACCAAGTTTAGCTCAGTTCTGGGCATCTTTGAAATACCTATACAAACTTGTTCCTACATAGTAACTTGCAACTTTGAATGAGAATGTGCTTGCTTACAGCAACGTGCTATATGTTCTGAATGCCCGAATTGGGAATCTGTGTCAAAACTTTGTTAGGAATTATGGGATCCTTACTAGCTGGAAGTAAGGGAGTTGGGGCATGAAGTTATTTCGAGGAGTTGGACACATACCAAGTTTAGCTCAGTTCTGGGCAACTTTGAAATACCTATACAAACTTGTTCCTACATAGTAACTTGCAACTTTGAATGAGAATGTGCTTGCTTACAGCAACGTGCTATATGTTCTGAATGACCGAATTGGGAATCTGTGTCAAAACTTTGTTAGGAATTATGTGATCCTTACTAGCTGGAAGTAAGGGAGATGGGGCATGAAGTTATTTCTAGGAGTTGGAGACATACCAAGTTTAGCTCAGTTCTGGGCATCTTTGAAATACCTATACAAACTTGTTCCTACATAGTAACTTGCAACTTTGAATGAGAATGTGCTTGCTTACATCAACGTGCTATATGTTCTGAATGCCAGAATTGGGAATCTGTGTCAAAACTTTGTTAGAAATTGTTGATTCTTACTAGCTGAATGTAAGGGAGATTGGGCATGAAGTTATTTCTAGAAGTTGGAGACATACAACATTTAGGTCAGTTCTGGGAATCTTTGAAATACCTATACAAACTAGTTCCTACATAGTAACTTGCAACTTTGAATGAGAATGTGCTTGCTTACAGCAACGTGCTATATGTTCTGAATGCCCGATTTGGGAATCTGTGTCAAAACTTTGTTAGAAATTATGTGATCCTTACTAGCTGGAAGTAAGTGAGATGCGGCAAGAAGTTATTTCTAGGAGTTGGAGACATACAACGTTTAGCTCAGTTCTGGGCATCTTTGAAATACCTATACAAACTTGTTCCTACATAGTACTTGCAACTTTGAATGAGAATGTGCTTGCTTACAGCAACGTGCTATATGTTCTGAATGCCCGAATTGGGTATCTGTGTCAAAACTTTGTTAGGAATTATGTGATCCTTACTAGCTGGAAGTAAGGGTGATGGGGCATTAAGTTATTTCTAGGAGTTGGAGACATACAACGTTTAGCTCAGTTCTGGGCATCTTTGAAATACCTATACAAACTTGTTCATACATAGTAACTTGCAACTTTGAATGAGAATGTGCTTGCTTACAGCAACGTGCTATATGTTCTGAATGCCAGAATTGGGAATCTGTGTCAAAACTTTGTTAGAAATTATGTGATCCTTACTAGCTGGAAGTAAATGAGATGGGGCATGAAGTTATTTCTAGGAGTTGGAGACATACAACGTTTAGCTCAGTTCTGGGCATCTTTGAAATACCTATACAAACTTGTTCCTACATAGTAACTTGCAACTTTGAATGAGAATGTGCTGGCTTACAGCAACGTGCTATATGTTCTGAATGCCCGAATTGGGAATCTGTGTCAAAACTTTGTTAGGAATTATGTGATCCTTACTAGCTGGAAGTAAGGGAGTTGGGGCATGAAGTTATTTCTAGAGGTTGGACACATACCAAGTTTAGCTCAGTTCTGGGCATCTTTGAAATACCTATACAAACTTGTTCCTACATAGTAACTTGCAACTTTGAATGAGAATGTGCTTGCTTACAGCAACGTGCTATATGTTCTGAATGCCCGAATTGGGAATCTGTGTCAAAACTTTGTTAGGAATTATGTGATCCTTACTAGCAGGAAATAAGGGAGTTGGGGATGAAGTTATTTCTAGAGGTTGGACACATACCAAGTTTAGCTCAGTTCTGGGCATCTTTGAAATACCTATACAAACTTGTTCCTACATAGTAACTTGCAACTTTGAATGAGAATGTGCTTGCTTACAGCAACGTGCTATATGTTCTGAATGCCCGAATTGGGAATCTGTGTCAAAACTTTGTTAGGAATTATGTGATCCTTACTAGCTGGAAGTAAGGGAGATGGGGCATGAAGTTATTTCTAGGAGTTGGAGACATACAACGTTTAGCTCAGTTCTGGGCATCTTTGAAATACCTATACAAACTTGTTCCTACATAGTAACTTGCAACTTTGAATGAGAATGTGCTTGCTTACAGCAACGTGCTATATGTTCTGAATGCCCGAATTGGGAATCTGTGTCAAATCTTTTTTAGGAATTATGTGATCCTTACTAGCAGGAAGTAAGGGAGTTGGGGCATGAAGTTATTTCTAGAGGTTGGACACATACCAAGTTTAGCTCAGTTCTGGGCATCTTTGAAATACCTATACAAACTTGTTCCTACATATTAACTTGCAACTTTGAATGAGAATGTGCTTGCTTACAGCAACGTGCTATATGTTCTGAATGCCCGAATTGGGAATCTGTGTTAAATTTTGTTAGGAATTATGTGATCCTTAGTAGCTGGAAGTAACGGAGTTGGGGCATGAAGTTATTTCTAGGAGTTGGACACATACCAAGTTTAGCTCAGTTTTGGGCATCTTTGAAATACCTATACAAACTTGTTCCTACATAGTAACTTGCAACTTTGAATGAGAATGTGATTGCTTACAGCAACGTGCTATATGTTCTGAATGCCCGAATTGGGAATCTGTGTTAAATTTTGTTAGGAATTATGTGATCCTTAGTAGCTGGAAGTAAGGGTGAGGTTGTATGAAGGTATTTCTAGGAGTTGGACACATACCAAGTTTAGCTCAGTTCTGGGCATCTTTGAAATACCTATACAAACTTGTTCCTACATAGTAACTTGCAACTTTGAATGAGAATGTGCTTGCTTACAGCAACGTGCTATATGTTCTGAATGCCCGAATTGGGAATCTGTGTCAAAACTTTGTTAGGAATTATGGGATCCTTACTAGCTGGAAGTAAGGGAGTTGGGGCATGAAGTTATTTCGAGGAGTTGGACACATACCAAGTTTAGCTCAGTTCTGGGCAACTTTGAAATACCTATACAAACTTGTTCCTACATAGTAACTTGCAACTTTGAATGAGAATGTGCTTGCTTACAGCAACGTGCTATATGTTCTGAATGACCGAATTGGGAATCTGTGTCAAAACTTTGTTAGGAATTATGTGATCCTTACTAGCTGGAAGTAAGGGAGATGGGGCATGAAGTTATTTCTAGGAGTTGGAGACATACCAAGTTTAGCTCAGTTCTGGGCATCTTTGAAATACCTATACAAACTTGTTCCTACATAGTAACTTGCAACTTTGAATGAGAATGTGCTTGCTTACATCAACGTGCTATATGTTCTGAATGCCAGAATTGGGAATCTGTGTCAAAACTTTGTTAGAAATTGTTGATTCTTACTAGCTGAATGTAAGGGAGATTGGGCATGAAGTTATTTCTAGAAGTTGGAGACATACAACATTTAGGTCAGTTCTGGGAATCTTTGAAATACCTATACAAACTAGTTCCTACATAGTAACTTGCAACTTTGAATGAGAATGTGCTTGCTTACAGCAACGTGCTATATGTTCTGAATGCCCGATTTGGGAATCTGTGTCAAAACTTTGTTAGAAATTATGTGATCCTTACTAGCTGGAAGTAAGTGAGATGCGGCAAGAAGTTATTTCTAGGAGTTGGAGACATACAACGTTTAGCTCAGTTCTGGGCATCTTTGAAATACCTATACAAACTTGTTCCTACATAGTACTTGCAACTTTGAATGAGAATGTGCTTGCTTACAGCAACGTGCTATATGTTCTGAATGCCCGAATTGGGTATCTGTGTCAAAACTTTGTTAGGAATTATGTGATCCTTACTAGCTGGAAGTAAGGGTGATGGGGCATTAAGTTATTTCTAGGAGTTGGAGACATACAACGTTTAGCTCAGTTCTGGGCATCTTTGAAATACCTATACAAACTTGTTCATACATAGTAACTTGCAACTTTGAATGAGAATGTGCTTGCTTACAGCAACGTGCTATATGTTCTGAATGCCAGAATTGGGAATCTGTGTCAAAACTTTGTTAGAAATTATGTGATCCTTACTAGCTGGAAGTAAATGAGATGGGGCATGAAGTTATTTCTAGGAGTTGGAGACATACAACGTTTAGCTCAGTTCTGGGCATCTTTGAAATACCTATACAAACTTGTTCCTACATAGTAACTTGCAACTTTGAATGAGAATGTGCTGGCTTACAGCAACGTGCTATATGTTCTGAATGCCCGAATTGGGAATCTGTGTCAAAACTTTGTTAGGAATTATGTGATCCTTACTAGCTGGAAGTAAGGGAGTTGGGGCATGAAGTTATTTCTAGAGGTTGGACACATACCAAGTTTAGCTCAGTTCTGGGCATCTTTGAAATACCTATACAAACTTGTTCCTACATAGTAACTTGCAACTTTGAATGAGAATGTGCTTGCTTACAGCAACGTGCTATATGTTCTGAATGCCCGAATTGGGAATCTGTGTCAAAACTTTGTTAGGAATTATGTGATCCTTACTAGCAGGAAATAAGGGAGTTGGGGATGAAGTTATTTCTAGAGGTTGGACACATACCAAGTTTAGCTCAGTTCTGGGCATCTTTGAAATACCTATACAAACTTGTTCCTACATAGTAACTTGCAACTTTGAATGAGAATGTGCTTGCTTACAGCAACGTGCTATATGTTCTGAATGCCCGAATTGGGAATCTGTGTCAAAACTTTGTTAGGAATTATGTGATCCTTACTAGCTGGAAGTAAGGGAGATGGGGCATGAAGTTATTTCTAGGAGTTGGAGACATACAACGTTTAGCTCAGTTCTGGGCATCTTTGAAATACCTATACAAACTTGTTCCTACATAGTAACTTGCAACTTTGAATGAGAATGTGCTTGCTTACAGCAACGTGCTATATGTTCTGAATGCCCGAATTGGGAATCTGTGTCAAATCTTTTTTAGGAATTATGTGATCCTTACTAGCAGGAAGTAAGGGAGTTGGGGCATGAAGTTATTTCTAGAGGTTGGACACATACCAAGTTTAGCTCAGTTCTGGGCATCTTTGAAATACCTATACAAACTTGTTCCTACATATTAACTTGCAACTTTGAATGAGAATGTGCTTGCTTACAGCAACGTGCTATATGTTCTGAATGCCCGAATTGGGAATCTGTGTTAAATTTTGTTAGGAATTATGTGATCCTTAGTAGCTGGAAGTAACGGAGTTGGGGCATGAAGTTATTTCTAGGAGTTGGACACATACCAAGTTTAGCTCAGTTTTGGGCATCTTTGAAATACCTATACAAACTTGTTCCTACATAGTTACTTGCAACTTTGAATGAGAATGTGCTTGCTTACAGCAACGTGCTATATGTTCTGAATGCTCGAATTGGGAATCTGTGTCAAAACTTTGTTAGAAATTATGTGATCCTTACTAGCTGGAAGTAAGGGAGATGGGGCATGTAGTTATTTCTAGGAGTTGGAGACATACAACGTTTAGCTCAGTTCTGGGCATCTTTGAAATACCTATACAAACTTGTTCCTACATAGTAACTTGCAACTTTGAATGAGAATGTGCTTGCTTACAGCAATGTGCTATATGTTCTGAATGCCCGAATTGGGAATCTGTGTCAAATCTTTGTTAGGAATTATGTGATCCTTACTAGCTGGAAGTAAGGGTGATGGGGCATGAAGTTATTTCTAGGAGTTGGAGACATACCAAGTTTAGCTCAGTTCTGGGCATCTTTGAAATACCTTTACAAACTTATTCCTACTTAGTAACTTGCAACTTTGAATGAGAATGTGCTTGCTTACAGCAACGTGCTATATGTTCTGAATGCCCGAATTGGGAATCTGTGTCAAAATTTTGTTAGGAATTATGTGATCCTTACTAGATGGTAGAAAGGGAGATGGGGCATGAAGTTATTTCTAGGAGTTGGAGACATACCAAGTTTAGCTCAATTCTGGGCATCTTTGAAATACCTATACAAACTTGTTCCTACATAATAACTTGCAACTTTGAATTGAATGTGCTTGCTTACAGCAACTTTCTACATGTTCTGAATGCCCGAATTGGGAATCTGTGTCAAAACTTTGTTAGGAATTATGTGATCCTTACTAGCTGGATGTAAGGGAGATGGGGCATGAAGTTATTTCTAGGAGTTGGAGAGATACCAAGTTTAGCTCAGTTCTGGGTATCTTTGAAATACCTATACAAACTTGTTCCTACATAGTAACTTGCAACTTTGAATGAGAATATGCTTGCTTACATCAACGTGCTATATGTTCTGAATGCCCGAATTGGGAATCTGTGTCAAAACTTTGTTAGGAATTATGTGATCCTTACTAGCTGGAAGTAAGGGAGATGGGGCATGAAGATATTTCTAGGAGTTGGAGACATACAACGTTTAGCTCAGTTCTGGGCATCTTTGAAATACCTATACAAACTTGTTTCTACATAGTAACTTGCAACTTTGAATGAGAATGTGCTTGCTTACAGCAACTTGCTACATGTTCTGAATGCCCGAATTGGGAATCTGTGTCAAAACTTTGTTAGGAATTATGTGATCCTTACTAGCTGGAAGTAAGGGGGTTGGGGCATGAAGTTATTTCTAGAGGTTGGACACATACCAAGTTTAGCTCAGTTCTGGGCATCTTTGAAATACCTATTAAAACTTGTTCCTACATAGTAACTTGCAACTTTGAATGAGAATGTGCTTGCTTACAGCAACGTGCTACATCTTCTGAATGTCCGAATTGGGAATCTGTGTCAAAACTTTGTTAGGAATTATGTGATCCTTACTAGCTGGAAGTAAGGGTGATGGGGCATGAAGTTATTTCTAGGAGTTGGAGACATACAACGTTTAGCTCAGTTCTGGGCATCTTTGAAATACCTTTACAAACTTGTTCCTACTTAGTAACTTGCAACTTTGAATGAGAATGTGCTTGCTTACAGCAACGTGCTATATGTTCTGAATGCCCGAATTGGGAATCTGTGTCAAAACTTTGTTAGGAATTATGTGATCCTTACTAGATGGAAGTAAGGGAGATGGGCCATGAAGTTATTTCTAGGAGTTGGAGACATACCAAGTTTGCTCAATTCTGGGCATCTTTGAAATACCTATACAAACTTGTTCCTACATAGTAACTTGCAACTTTGAATGAGAATGTGCTTGCTTACAGCAACGTGCTACATCTTCTGAATGCCCGAATGGGAATCTGTGTCAAAACTTTGTTAGGAATTATGTGATCCTTACTAGCTGGAAGTAAAGGTGATGTGGCATGAAGTAATTTCTGCAGTTGGAGACATACAACGTTTAGCTCAGTTCTGGGCATCTTTGAAATACCTTTACAAACTTGTTCCTACATAGTAACTTGCAACTTTGAATGAGTATGTGCTTGCTTACAGCAACGTGCTATATGTTCTGAATGGCCAAATTGGGAATCCGTGTCAAAACTTTGTTAGGAATTATGTGATCCTTACTAGATGCAAGTAAGGGAGATGGGGCATGAAGTTATTTCTATGAGTTGGAGACATACCAAATTTAGCTCAATTCTGGGCATCTTTGAAATACCCATACAAACTTGTTCCTACATAGTAACTTGCAACTTTGAATTGAATGTGCTTGCTTACAGCAACTTGCTACATGTTCTGAATGCCCGAATTGGGAATCTGTGTCAAATCTTTGTTAGGAATTATGTGATCCTTACTAGCTGGAAGTAAGGAAGTTGGGGCATGAAGTTATTTCTAGAGGTTGGACACATACCAAGTTTAGCTCAGTTCTGGGCATCTTTGAAATACCTATACAAACTTGTTCCTACATAGTAACTTGCAACTTTGAATGAGAATGTGCTTGCTTACAGCAACGTGCTACATGTCCTGAATGCCCGAATTGGGAATCTGTGTCAAAACTTTGTTAGGAATTATGTGATCCTTACTAGCTGGAAGTAAGGGAGATGGTGAATGAAGTTATTTCTAGGAGTTGGAGACATACCAAGTTTAGCTCAGTTCTGGGCATCTTTGAAATACCTATACAAACTTGTTCCTACATATTAACTTGCAACCTTGAATGAGAATGTGCTTGCTTACAGCAACGTGCTATATGTTCTGAATGCCGTAATTGGGAATCTGTGTCAAAACTTTGTTAGGAATTTTGTGATCCTTACTAGCTGGAAGTAAGGGAGATGGGGCATGAAGTTATTTCTAGGAGTTGGAGACATACAACGTTTAGCTCAGTTCTGGGCATCTTTGAAATACCTATGCAAACTTGTTCCTACATAGTAACTTGCAACTTTGAATGAGAATGTGCTTGCTTACAGCAACGTGCTATATGTTCTGAATGCCCGAATTGGGAATCTGTGTCAAAACTTTGTTAGGAATTATGTGATCCTTACTAGCTGGAAGTAAGGGAGATGGGGCATGAAGATATTTCTAGGAGTTGGAGACATACAACGTTTAGCTCAGTTCTGGGCATCATTGAAATACCTATACAAACTTGTTCCTACATAGTAACTTGCAACTTTGAATGAGAATGTGATTGCTTACAGCAACGTGCTATATGTTCTGAATGCCCGAATTTGGAATCTGTGTCAAATCTTTGTTAGGAATTATGTGATCCTTACTAACTGGAAGTAAGGGAGTTGGGGCATGAAGTTATTTCTAGAGGTTGGACACATACCAAGTTTAGCTCAGTTCTGGGCATCTTTGAAATACCTATACAAACTTGTTCCTACATAGTAACTTGCAACTTTGAATGAGAATGTGCTTGCTTACAGCAACGTGCTATATGTTCTGAATGCCCGAATTGGGAATCTGTGTCAAAACTTTGTTAGGAATTATGTGATCCTTACTAGCTGGAAGTAAGTGAGATGGGGCATGAAGTTATTTCTAGGAGTTGGAGACATACAACGTTTAGCTCAGTTCTGGGCATCTTTGAAATACCTATACAAACTTGTTCCTACATAGTAACTTGCAACTTTGAATGAGAATGTGCTTGCTTACAGCAACGTGCTATATGTTTTGAATGCCCGAATTGGGAATCTGTGTCAAAACTTTGTTAGGAATTATGTGATCCTTACTATCTGGAAGTAAGGGAGATGGGGCATGAAGTTATTTCTAGGAGTTGGAGACATACAACGTTTAGCTCAATTCTGGGCATCTTTGAAATACCCATACAAACTTGTTCCTACATAGTATCTTGCAACTTTGAATTGAATGTGCTTGCTTACAGCAACTTGCTACATGTTGTGAATGCCCGAATTGGGAATCTGTGTCAAATCTTTGTTAGGAATTATGTGATCCTTACTAGCTGGAAGTAAGGGAAATGGGGCATGAAGTTATTTCTAGGAGTTGGAGACATACCAAGTTTAGCTCAGTTCTGGGCATCTTTGAAATACCTATACAAACTTGTTCCTACATATTAACTTGCAACCTTGAATGAGAATGTGCTTGCTTACAGCAACGTGCTATATGTTCTGAATGCCCGAATTGGGAATCTGTGTCAAAACTTTGTTAGGAATTTTGTGATCCTTACTAGCTGGAAGTAAGGGAGATGGGGCATGAAGTTTTTTCTAGGAGTTGGAGACATACAACGTTTAGCTCAGTTCTGGGCATCTTTGAAATACCTATGCAAACTTGTTCCTACATAGTAACTTGCAACTTTGAATTCAATGTGCTTGCTTACAGCAACGTGCTACATGTTCTGAACGTCCGAATTGGGAATCTGTGTCAAAACTTTGTTAGGAATTATGTGATCCTTACTAGCTGGAAGTAAGGGAGTTGGGGCATGAAGTTATTTCTAGAGGTTGGACACATACCAAGTTTAGCTCAGTTCAGGGCATCTTTGAAATACCTATACAAACTTATTCCTACATAGTAACTTGCAACTTTGAATGAGAATGTGCTTGCTTACAGCAACGTGCTACATGTTCTGAATGCCCGAATTGGGAATCTGTGTCAAAACTTTTTTAGGAAATATGTGATCCTTACTAGCTGGAAGTAAAGGAGATGGGGCATGAAGTTATTTCTAGGAGTTGGACACATACCAAGTTAGCTCAGTTCTGGGCATCTTTGAAATACCTATACAAACTTGTTCCTACATATTAACTTGCAACTTTGAATGAGAATGTGATTGCTTACAGCAACGTGCTATATGTTCTGAATGCCCGAATTGGGAATCTTTGTTAAATTTTGTTAGGAATTATGTGATCCTTAGTAGCTGGAAGAAAGGGAGTTGGGGCATGAAGTTATTTCTAGGAGTTGGACACATACCAAGTTTAGCTCAGTTCTGGGCATCTTTGAAATACCTATACAAACTTGTTCCTACATAGTAACTTGCAACTTTGAATGAGAATGTGCTTGCTTACAGCAACGTGCTATATGTTCTGAATGCCTGAATTGGGAATCTGTGTCAAAACTTTGTTAGGAATTATGTGATCCTTACTAGCAGGAAGTAAGGGAGATGGGGCATGAAGTTATTTCAAGGAGTTGGGGACATACCACGTTTAGCTTAGTTCTGGGCGTCTTTAAAATACCTATACAAACTTGTTCCTACATAGTAACTTGCAACTTTGAATGAGAATGTGCTTGCTTACAGCAACGTGCTATATGTTCTGAATGCCCGAATTGGGAATCTGTGTCAAAACTTTGTTAGGAATTATGTGATCCTTACTAGCTGGAAGTAAGGGTGATGGGGCATGAAGTTATTTCTAAGAGTTGGAGACATACCAAGTTTAGTTCACTTCTGGGCATCTTTGAAATACCTTTACAAACTTGTTCCTACATAGTAACTTGCAACTATGAATGAGAATGTGGTTGCTTACAGCAACGTGCTACAGGTTCTGAATGCCCGAATTGGGAATCTGTGTCAAAACACTTTTAGGAATGATGTGCTCCTTACTAGATGGAAGTAAGGGTGATGGGGCATGAAGTTATTTCTAGGAGTTGGAGACATACGAAGTTTAGCTCAGTTCTGGGCATCTTTGAAATACCTATACAAACTTGTTCCTACATAGTAACTTGCAACTTTGAATGAGAATGTGCTTGCTTACAGCAACGTGCTATATGTTCTGAATGACCGAATTGGGAATCTGTGTCAAAACTTTGTTAGAAATTATGTGATCCTTACTAGCTGGAAGTAAGTGAGATGGGGCATGATGTTGTTTCTAGGAGTTGGAGACATACAACTTTTCGCTCAGTTCTGGGCATCTTTGAAATACCTATACAAACTTGTTCCTACATAGTAACTTGCAACTTTGAATGAGAATGTGCTTGCTTACAGCAACGTGCTACATGTTCTGAATGCCCGAATTGGGAATCTGTGTCAAAACTTTGTTAGGAATTATGTGATCCTTACTAGCTGGAAGTAAGGGAGATGGGGCATGAAGTTATTTCTAGGAGTTGGAGACATACCAAGTTTAGCTCAGTTCTGGGCATCTTTGAAATACCTATACAAACTTGTTCCTACATAGTAACTTGCAACTTTGAATGAGAATGTGATTGCTTACAGCAACGTGCTATATGTTCTGAATGCCCGAATTGGGAATCTGTTTCAAATTTTGTTAGGAATTATGTGCTCCTTACTAGCTGGAAGTAAGGGAGAGTTGGTATGAAGGTATTTCTAGAAGTTGGACACATACCAAGTTTAGCTCAGTTCTGGGCATCTTTGAAATACCTATACAAACTTGTTCCTACATAGTAACTTGCAACTTTGAATGAGAATGTGCTTGCTTACAGCAACGTGCTACATGTTCTGAATGCCCGAATTGGGAATCTGTGTCAAAACTTTGTTAGGAATTATGTGATCCTTACTAGCTGGAAGTAAGGGAGATGGGGCATGAAGTTATTTCTAGGAGTTGGACACATACCAAGTTTAGCTCAGTTCTGGGCATCTTTGAAATACCTATACAAACTTTTTCCTACATATTAACTTACAACTTTGAATGAGAATGTGCTTGCTTTCAGCAACGTGCTATATGTTCTGAATGCCCGAATTGGGAATCTGTGTCAAAACTTTGTTAGGAATTATGTGATCCTTACTAGCTGGAAGTAAGGGAGATGGGGCATGAAGATATTTCTAGGAGTTGGAGACATACAACGTTTAGCTCAGTTCTGGGCATCTTTGAAATACCTATACAAACTTGTTCCTACATAGTAACTTGCAACTTTGAATGAGAACTTGCTTGCTTACAGCAACGTGCTACATGTTCTGAATTCCCGAATTGGGAATATGTGTCAAAACTTTGTTAGGAATTATGTGATCCTTACTAGCTGGAAGTAAGGGTGATGGGGCATGATGTTATTTCTAGGAGTTGGAGACATACCAAGTTTAGCTCAGTTCTGGGCATCTTTGAAATACCTTTACAAATTTGTTCCTACTTAGTAACTTGCAACTTTGAATGAGAATGTGCTTGCTTACAGCAACGTGCTACATGTTCTGAATGCCCGAATTGGGAATCTGTGTCAATACTTTGTTAGGAATTATGTGATCCTTACTAGCTGGAAGTAAGGGAGATGGGGCATGAAGTTATCTAGAGGAGTTGGAGACATACAACGTTTAGCTCAGTTCTGGGCATCTTTGAAATACCTATACAAACTTGTTCCTACATAGTAACTTGCAACTTTGAATGAGAATGTGCTTGCTTACAGCAACGTGCTATATGTTCTGAATGCCCGAATTGTGAATCTGTGTCAAAACTTTGTTAGGAATTATGTGATCCTTACTAGCTGGAAGTAAGGGAGTTGGGGCATGAAGTTATTTCTAGAGGTTGGACACATACCAAGTTTAGCTCAGTTCTGGGCATCTTGGAAATACCTATACAAACTTGTTCCTACATAGTAACTTGCAACTTTGAATGAGAATGTGCTTGCTTACATCAACGTGCTATATGTTCTGAATGCCCGAATTGGGAATCTGTGTCAAAACTTTGTTAGAATTTATGTGATCCTTACTAGATGGAAGTAAGTGAGATGGGGCATGAAGTTATTTCTAGGAGTAGGAGACATACCAAGTTTAGCTCAGTTCTGGGCATCTTTGAAATACCTATACAAACTTGTTCCTACATAGTAACTTGCAACTTTGAATGAGAATGTGCTTGCTTACATCAACGTGCTATATGTTCTGAATGCCCGAATTGGGAATCTGTGTCAAAACTTTGTTAGGAATTATGTGATCCTTACTAGCTGGAAGTAAGGGAGTTGGGGCATGAAGTTATTTCTAGAGGTTGGACACATACCAAGTTTAGCTCAGTTCTGGGCATCTTTGAAATACCTATACAAACTTGTTCCTACATAGTAACTTGCAACTTTTAATGAGAATGTGCTTGCTTACAGTAACGTGCTACATGTTCTGAATGCCTGAATTGGGAATCTGTGTCAAATCTTTGTTAGGAATTATGTGATCCTTACTAGCTGGAAGTAAGGGAGATGGGGCATGAAGTTATTTCTAGGAGTTGGACACATACCAAGTTTAGCTCAGTTCTGGGCATCTTTGAAATACCTATGCAAACTTGTTCCTACATATTAACTTACAACTTTGAATGAGAATGTGCTTACTTACAGCAACGTGCTATATGTTCTGAATGCCCGAATTGGGAATCTGTGTCAAAACTTTGTTAGGAATTATGTGATCCTTACTAGCTGGAAGTAAGGGAGATGGGGCATGAAGATATTTCTAGGAGTTGGAGACATACAACGTTTAGCTCAGTTCTTGGCATCTTTGAAATACCTATACAAACTTGTTCCTACATAGTAACTTGCAACTTTGAATGAGACTGTGATTGCTTACAGCAACGTGCTATATGTTCTGAATGCCCGAATTTGGAATCTGTGTCAAATCATTGTTAGGAATTATGTCATCCTTACTAGCTGGAAGTAAGGGAGTTGGTGCATGAAGTTATTTCTAGAGGTTGGACACATACCAAGTTTAGCTCAGTTCTGGGCATCTTTGAAATACCTATACAAACTTGTTCCTACATAGTAACTTGCAACTTTGAATGAGAATGTGCTTGCTTACAGCAACGTGCTATATGTTCTGAATGCCCGAATTGGGAATCTGTGTCAAAACTTTGTTAGGAATTATGTGATCCTTACTAGCTGGAAGTAAGGGAGATGGGGCATGATGTTATTTCTAGGAGTTGGAGACATACAACGTTTAGCTCAGTTCTGGGCATCTTTGAAATACCTATACAAACTTGTTCCTACATAGTAACTTGCAACTTTGAATGAGAATGTGCTTGCTTACAGCAACGTGCTATATGTTCTGAATGCCCGAATTGGGAATCTGTGTCAAAACTTTGTTAGGAATTATGTGATCCTTACTAGCTGGAAGTAAGGGAGATGGGGCATGAAGTAATTTCTGGAGTTGGAGACATACAACGTTTAGCTCAGTCTGGGCATCTTTGAAATACCTTTACAAACTTGTTCCTACATAGTAACTTGCAACTTTGAATGAGTATGTGCTTGCTTACAGCAACGTGCTATATGTTCTGAATGGCCAAATTGGGAATTCGTGTCAAAACTTTGTTAGGAATTATGTGATCCTTACTAGATGCAAGTAAGGGAGATGGGGCATGAACTTATTTCTATGAGTTGGAGACATACCAAATTTAGCTCAATTCTGGGCATCTTTGATATACCCATACAAACTTGTTCCTACATAGTAACTTGCAACTTTGAATTGAATGTGCTTGCTTACAGCAACTTGCTACATGTTCTGAATGCCCGAATTGGGAATCTGTGTCAAATCTTTGTTAGGAATTATGTGATCCTTACTAGCTGGAAGTAAGGAAGTTGGGGCATGAAGTTATTTCTGGAGGTTGGACACATACCAAGTTTAGCTCAGTTCTGGGCATCTTTGAAATACCTATACAAACTTGTTCCTACATAGTAACTTGCAACTTTGAATGAGAATGTGCTTGCTTACAGCAACGTGCTACATGTTCTGAATGCCCGAATTGGGAATCTGTGTCAAAACTTTGTTAGGAATTATGTGATCCTTACTAGCTGGAAGTAAGGGAGATGGTGAATGAAGTTATTTCTAGGAGTTGGAGACATACCAAGTTTAGCTCAGTTCTGGGCATCTTTGAAATACCTATACAAACTTGTTCCTACATATTAACTTGCAACCTTGAATGAGAATGTGCTTGCTTACAGCAACGTGCTATATGTTCTGAATGCCGGAATTGGGAATCTGTGTCAAAACTTTGTTAGGAATTTTGTGATCCTTACTATCTGGAAGTAAGGGAGATGGGGCATGAAGTTTTTTCTAGGAGTTGGAGACATACAACGTTTAGCTCACTTCTTGGCATCTTTGAAATACCTATGCAAACTTGTTCCTACATAGTAACTTGCAACTTTGAATGAGAATGTGCTTTCTTACAGCAACGTGCTATATGTTCTGAATGCCCGAATTGGGAATCTGTGTCAAAACTTTGTTAGGAATTATGTGATCCTTACTAGCTGGAAGTAAGGGAGATGGGGCATGAAGATATTTCTAGGAGTTGGAGACATACAACATTTAGCTCAGTTCTGGGCATCTTTGAAATACCTATACAAACTTGTTCCTACATAGTAACTTGCAACTTTGTATGAGAATGTGCTTGCTTACAGCAACGTGCTATATGTTCTGAATGCCCGAATTGGGAATCTGTGTCAAATATTTGTTAGGAATTATGTGATCCTTACTAGCTGGAAGTAAGGGAGATGGGGCATGAAGATATTTCTAGGAGTTGGAGACATACAACGTTTAGCTCAGTTCTGGGCATCTTTGAAATACCTATACAAACTTGTTCCTACATAGTAAGTTGCTACTTTGAATGAGAATGTGATTGCTTACAGCAACGTGCTATATGTTCTGTATGTCCGAATTGGGAATCTGTGTCAAAACTTTGTTAGGAATTATGTGATCCTTACTAGCTGGAAGTAAGGGAGTTGGGGCATGAAGTTATTTCTAGAGTTTGGACACATACCAAGTTTAGCTCAGTTCTGGGCATCTTTGAAATACCTATACAAACTTGTTCCTACATAGTAACTTGCAACTTTGAATGAGAATGTGCTTGCTTACAGCAACGTGCTATATGTTCTGAATGCCCGAATTGTGAATCTGTGTCAAATCTTTGTTAGGAATTATGTGATCCTTACTAGCTGGAAGTAAGGGAGATGGGGCATGAAGTTATTGCTATAAGTTGGAGACATACAACGTTTAGCTTAGTTCTGGGCATCTTTGAAATACATATTCAAACTTGTTCCTACATAGTAACTTGCAACTTTGAATCAGAATGTGTTTGCTTACAGCAACGTGCTATATGTTCTGAATGCACGAATTGGTAATCTGTGTCAAAATTTTGTTAGGAATTATGTGATCCTTACTAGCTGGAAGTAAGGGAGTTGGGGCATGAAGTTATTTCTAGAGGTTGGACACATACCAAGTTTAGCTCAGTTCTGGGCATCTTTGAAATACCTATACAAACTTGTTCCTACATAGTAACTTGCAACTTTGAATGAGAATGTGCTTGCTTACAGCAACGTGCTATATGTTCTGAATCCACGAATTGTGAATCTGTGTCAAAACTTTGTTAGGAATTATGTGATCCTTACTACCTGGAAGTAAGGGAGATGGGGCATGAAGTTATTTCTAGGAGTTTTAGACATACAACGTTTAACTCAGTTCTGGGCATCTTTGAAATACCTATACAAACTTGTTCCTACATAGTAACTTGCAACTTTGAATGAGAAGGTGCTTGCTTACAGCAACGTGCTATATGTTCTGAATGCCCGAATTGGGAATCTGTGTCAAAACTTTGTTAGGAATAATGTGATCCTTACTAGGTGGAAGTAAGGGAGATGGGTCATGAAGTTATTTCTACGAGTTGGAGACATACAACGTTTAGCTCAGTTCTGGGCATCTTTGAAATACCTATACAAACTTGTTCCTACATAGTAACTTGCAACTTTGAATGAGAATGTGCTTGCTTACAGCAACTTGCTATATGTTCTGAATGCCCGAATTGGGAATCTGTGTCAAAACTTTGTTAGGAATTATGTGATCCTTACTAGCTGGAAGTAAGGGAGTTGGGGCATGAAGTTATTTCTAAAGGTTGGACACATACCAAGTTTAGCTCAGTTCTGGGCATCTTTGAAATACCTATACAAACTTGTTCCTACATAGTAACTTGCAACTTTGAATGAGAATGTGCTTGCTTACAGCAACGTGCTATATGTTCTGAATGCCCGAATTGGGAATCTGTGTCAAAACTTTGTTAGGAATTATGTGATCCTTACTAGCTGGAAGTAAGGGAGATGGGGCATGAAGTTATTTCTAGGAGTTGGAAACATACAACGTTTAGCTCAGTTCTGGGCATCTTTGAAATACCTATACAAACTTGTTCCTACATAGTAACTTGTAACTTTGAATGAGAATGTGCTTGCTTACAGCAACTTGCTACATGTTCTGAATGCCCGAATTGGGAATCTGTGTCAAAACTTTGTTAGGAATTATGTGATCCTTACTAGCTGGAAGTAAGGGGGTTGGGGCATGAAGTTATTTCTAGAGGTTGGACACATACCAAGTTTAGCTCAGTTCTGGGCATCTTTGAAATACCTATACAAACTTGTTCCTACATAGTAACTTGCAACTTTGAATGAGAATATGCTTGCTTACAGCAACGTGCTACATCTTCTGAATGTCCGAATGGGAATCTGTGTCAAAACTTTGTTAGGAATTATGTGATCCTTACTAGCTGGAAGTAAAGGTGATGTGGCATGAAGTAATTTCTGGAGTTGGAGACATACAACGTTTAGCTCAGTTCTGGGCATCTTTGAAATACCTTTACAAACTTGTTCCTACATAGTAACTTGCAACTTTGAATGAGTATGTGCTTGCTTACAGCAACGTGCTATATGTTCTGAATGGCCAAATTGGGAATCCGTGTCAAAACTTTGTTAGGAATTATGTGATCCTTACTAGATGCAAGTAAGGGAGATGGGGCATGAAGTTATTTCTATGAGTTGGAGACATACCAAATTTAGCTCAATTCTGGGCATCTTTGAAATACCCATACAAACTTGTTCCTACATAGTAACTTGCAACTTTGAATTGAATGTGCTTGCTTACAGCAACTTGCTACATGTTCTGAATGCCCGAATTGGGAATCTGTGTCAAATCTTTGTTAGGAATTATGTGATCCTTACTAGCTGGAAGTAAGGAAGTTGGGGCATGAAGTTATTTCTAGAGGTTGGACACATACCAAGTTTAGCTCAGTTCTGGGCATCTTTGAAATACCTATACAAACTTGTTCCTACATAGTAACTTGCAACTTTGAATGAGAATGTGCTTGCTTACAGCAACGTGCTACATGTTCTGAATGCCCGAATTGGGAAACTGTGTCAAAACTTTGTTAGGAATTATGTGATCGTTACTAGCTGGAAGTAAGGGAGATGGTGAATGAAGTTATTTCTAGGAGTTGGAGACATACCAAGTTTAGCTCAGTTCTGGGCATCTTTGAAATACCTATACAAACTTGTTCCTACATATTAACTTGCAACCTTGAATGAGAATGTGCTTGCTTACAGCAACGTGCTATATGTTCTGAATGCCGGAATTGGGAATCTGTGTCAAAACTTTGTTAGGAATTTTGTGATCCTTACTAGCTGGAAGTAAGGGAGATGGGCATGAAGTTATTTCTAGGAGTTGGAGACATACAACGTTTAGCTCAGTTCTGGGCATCTTTGAAATACCTATGCAAACTTGTTCCTACATAGTAACTTGCAACTTTGAATGAGAATGTGCTTGCTTACAGCAACGTGCTATATGTTCTGAATGCCCGAATTGGGAATCTGTGTCAAAACTTTGTTAGGAATTATGTGATCCTTACTAGCTGGAAGTAAGGGAGATGGGGCATGAAGATATTTCTAGGAGTTGGAGACATACAACGTTTAGCTCAGTTCTGGGCATCTTTGAAATACCTATACAAACTTGTTTCTACATAGTAACTTGCAACTTTGAATGAGAATGTGCTTGCTTACAGCAACGTGCTATATGTTCTGAATGCCCGAATTGGGAATCTGTGTCAAAACTTTGTTAGGAATTATGTGATCCTTACTAGCTGGAAGTAAGGGAGATGGGGCATGAAGATATTTCTAGGAGTTGGAGACATACAACGTTTAGTTCAGTTCTGGGCATCATTGAAATACCTATACAAACTTGTTCCTACATAGTAACTTGCAACTTTGAATGAGAATGTGATTGCTTACAGCAACGTGCTATATGTTCTGAATGCCCGAATTTGGAATCTGTGTCAAATCTTTGTTAGGAATTACGTGATCCTTACTAACTGGAAGTAAGGGAGTTGGGGCATGAAGTTATTTCTAGAGGTTGGACACATACCAAGTTTAGCTCAGTTCTGGGCATCTTTGAAATACCTATACAAACTTGTTCCTACATAGTAACTTGCAACTTTGAATGAGAATGTGCTTGCTTACAGCAACGTGCTATATGTTCTGAATGCCCGAATTGGGAATCTGTGTCAAAACTTTGTTAGGAATTATGTGATCCTTACTAGCTGGAAGTAAGGGAGATGGGGCATGAAGTTATTTCTAGGAGTTGGAGACATACAACGTTTAGCTCAGTTCTGGGCATCTTTGAAATACCTATACAAACTTGTTCCTACATAGTAACTTGCAACTTTGAATGAGAATGTGCTTGCTTACAGCAACGTGCTATATGTTCTGAATGCCCGAATTGGGAATCTGTGTCAAAACTTTGTTAGGAATTATGTGATCCTTACTATCTGGAAGTAAGGGAGATGGGGCATGAAGTTATTTCTAGGAGTTGGAGACATACAACGTTTAGCTCAATTCTGGACATCTTTGAAATACCCATACAAACTTGTTCCTACATAGTAACTTGCAACTGTGAATTGAATGTGCTTGCTTACAGCAACTTGCTACATGTTGTGAATGCCCGAATTGGGAATCTGTGTCAAATCTTTGTTAGGAATTATGTGATCCTTACTAGCTGGAAGTAAGGGAAATGGGGCATGAAGTTATTTCTAGGAGTTGGAGACATACCAAGTTTAGCTCAGTTCTGGGCATCTTTGAAATACCTATACAAACTTGTTCCTACATAGTAACTTGCAACTTTGAATGAGAATGTGCTTGCTTACATCAACGTGCTACATGTTCTGAATGCCCGAATTGGGAATCTGTGTCAAAACTTTGTTAGGAATTATGTGATCCTTACTAGCTGGAAGTAAGGGAGATGGGGCATGAAGTTATTTCTAGGAGTTGGAGACATACCAAGTTTAGCTCAGTTCTGGGCATCTTTGAAATACCTATACAAACTTGTTCCTACATAGTAACTTGCAACCTTGAATGAGAATGTGCTTGCTTACAGCAACGTGCTATATGTTCTGAATGCCCGAATTGGGAATCTGTGTCAAAACTTTGTTAGGAATTTTGTGATCCTTACTAGCTGGAAGTAAGGGAGATGGGGCATGAAGTTTTTTCTAGGAGTTGGAGACATACAACGTTTAGCTCACTTCTTGGCATCTTTGAAATACCTATGCAAACTTGTTCCTACATAGTAACTTGCAACTTTGAATGAGAATGTGCTTGCTTACAGCAACGTGCTATATGTTCTGAATGCCCGAATTGGGAATCTGTGTCAAAACTTTGTTAGGAATTATGTGATCCTTACTAGCTGGAAGTAAGGGAGATGGGGCATGAAGATATTTCTAGGAGTTGGAGACATACAACATTTAGCTCAGTTCTGGGCATCTTTGAAATACCTATACAAACTTGTTCCTACATAGTAACTTGCAACTTTGAATGAGAATGTGCTTGCTTACAGCAACGTGCTATATGTTCTGAATGCCCGAATTGGGAATCTGTGTCAAATATTTGTTAGGAATTATGTGATCCTTACTAGCTGGAAGTAAGGGAGATGGGGCATGAAGATATTTCTAGGAGTTGGAGACATACAACGTTTAGCTCAGTTCTGGGCATCTTTGAAATACCTATACAAACTTGTTCCTACATAGTAAGTTGCAACTTTGAATGAGAATGTGATTGCTTACAGCAACGTGCTATATGTTCTGAATGTCCGAATTGGGAATCTGTGTCAAAACTTTGTTAGGAATTATGTGATCCTTACTAGCTGGAAGTAAGGGAGTTGGGGCATGAAGTTATTTCTAGAGTTTGGACACATACCAAGTTTAGCTCAGTTCTGGGCATCTTTGAAATACCTATACAAACTTGTTCCTACATAGTAACTTGCAACTTTGAATGAGAATGTGCTTGCTTACAGCAACGTGCTATATGTTCTGAATGCCCGAATTGGGAATCTGTGTCAAAACTTTGTTAGGAATTATGTGATCCTTACTAGCTGGCAGTAAGGGAGATGGGGCATGAAGTTATTTCTAGGAGTTGGACACATACCAAGTTTAGCTCAGTTCTGGGCATCTTTGAAATACCTATACAAACTTGTTCCTACATAGTAACTTGCAACTTTGAATGAGAATGTGCTTGCTTACAGCAACGTGCTATATGTTCTGAATGCCCGAATTGGGAATCTGTGTCAAAACTTTGTTAGGAATTATGTGATCCTTACTAGCTGGAAGTAAGGGAGTTGGGGCATGAAGTTATTTCTAGAGGTTGGACACATACCAAGTTTAGCTCAGTTCTGGGCATCTTTGAAATACCTATACAAACTTGTTCCTACATAGTAACTTGCAACTTTGAATTGAATGTGCTTGCTTACAGCAACTTGCTACATGTTCTGAAAGACCGAATTGTGAATCTGTGTCAAAACTTTGTTAGGAATTATGTGATCCTTACAAGCTGGAAGAAAGGGAGATGGGGCATGAAGTTATTTCTAGGAGTTGGAGACATACAACCTTTAGCTCAGTTCTGGGCATCTTTGAAATACCTATACAAACTAGTTCCTACATAGTAACTTGCAACTTTGAATGAGAATGTGCTTGCTTACATCAACGTGCTATATGTTATGAATGCCCGAATTGGGAATCTGTGTCAAAACTTTGTTAGGAATTATGTCATCCTTACTAGCTGGAAGTAAGGGAGATGGGGCATGAAGTTATTTCTAGGAGTTGGAGACATACAACGTTTAGCTCAGTTCTGGGCATCTTTGAAATTCCTATAAAAACTTGTTCCTACATATTAACTTGCAACTTTGAATGAAAATGTGCTTGCTTACAGCAACGTGCTATATGTTATGAATGCCCGAATTGGGAATCTGTGTCAAAATTTTGTTAGGAATTATGTGATCCATACTAGCTGGAAGTAAGGGAGTTGGGGCATGAAGTTATTTCTAGGAGTTGGACACATACCAAGTCTAGCTCAGTTCTGGGCATCTTTGAAATACCTATACAAACTTGTTCCTACATAGTAACTTGCAACTTTGAATGAGAATGTGCTTGCATACAGCAACGTGCTATATGATCTGAATGCCCGAATTGGGAATCTGTGTCAAAACTTTGTTAGGAATTATGTGATCCTTACTAGCTGGAAGTAAGGGAGATTGGGCATGAAGTTATTTCTAGGAGTTTGAGACATACAACGTTTAGCTCAGTTCTGGGCATCTTTGAAATACCTATTCAAACTTGTTCCTACATAGTAACTTGCAACTTTGAATGAGAATGTGCTTGCTTACAGCAACGTGCTATATGTTCTGAATGCCCGAATTGGGAATCTGTGTCAAATCTTTGTTAGGAATTATGTGATCCTTAATAGCTGGAAGTAAGGGAGATGGGGCATGAAGTTATTTCTAGGAGTTGGAGACATACAACGTTTAGCTCAGTTCTGGGCATCTTTGAAATACCTATACAAACTTGTTCCTACATAGTAACTTGCAACTTTGAATGAGAATGTGCTTGCTTACAGCAACGTGCAACATGTTCTGAATGCCCGAATTGGGAATCTGTGTAAAAACTTTGTTAGGAATTATGTGATCCTTACTAGCTGGAAGTAAGGGAGTTGGGGCATGAAGTTATTTCTAGGAGTTGGACACATACCAAGTTTAGGTCAGTTCTGGGCATCTTTGAAATACCTATACAAACTTGTTCCTACATAGTAACTTGCAACTTTGAATGAGAATGTGATTGCTTACAGCAACGTGCTATATGTTCTGAATGCCCGAATTGGGAATCTGTGTCAAATTTTGTTAGGAATTATGTGATCCTTACTAGCTGGAAGTAAGGGAGATGGGGTATGAAGGTATTTCTAGGAGTTGGACACACACGAAGTTTAGCTCAGTTCTGGGCATCTTTGAAATACCTATACAAACTTGTTCCTACATAGTAACTTGCAACTATGAATGAGAATGTGCTTGCTTACAGCAACGTTCTATATGTTCTGAATGCCCGAATTGGGAATCTGTGTCAAAACTTTGTTAGGAATTATGTGATCCTTACTAGCTGGATGTAAGGGAGTTGGGGCATGAAGTTATTTCTAGAGGTTGGACACATACCAAGTTTAGCTCAATTCTGGGCATCTTTGAAATACCTATACAAACTTGTTCCTACATAGTAACTTGCAACTTTGAATGAGAATGTGCTTGCTTACAGCAACGTGCTATATGTTCTGAATGCCCTAATTGGGAATCTGTGTCAAAACACTTAGGAATTATGTGATCCTTACTAGATGGAAGTAAGGGAGATGGGGCACGAAGTTATTTCTAGGAGTTGGAGACATAAAACTTTTAGCTTAGTTCTGGGCATCTTTGAAATACCTATACAAACTTGTTCCTACATAGTAACTTGCAACTTTGAATGAGAATGTGCTTGCTTACAGCAACCTGCTACATGTTCTGAATGGCCGAATTGGGAATCTGTGTCAAAACTTTGTTAGGAATTATGTTATCCTTACTAGATGGAAGTAAGGGAGATGGGGCATGAAGTTATTTCTAGGAGTGGGACACATACCAAGTTTAGCTCAGTTCTGGGCATCTTTGAAATACCTATAAAAAATTGTTCCTATATAGTAACTTGCAACTTTGAATGAGAATGTGCTTGCTTACAGCAACGTGCTATATGTTCTGAATGCCCGAATTGGGAATCTGTGTCAAAACTTTGTTAGGAATTATGTGATCCTTACTAGATGGAAGTAAGGGAGATGGGGCATGAAGTTATATCTAGGAGTTGGAGACATACCAAGTTTAGCTCAATTCTGGGCATCTTTGAAATACCCATACAAACATGTTCCTACATAGTAACTTGCAACATTGAATTGAATGTGTTTGCTTACAGCAACTTGCTACATGTTCTGAATGCCCGAATTGGGAATCTGTGCCAAAACTTTGTTAGGAATTATGTGATCCTTACTAGCTGGAAGTAAGGGAGATGGGGCATGAAGTTATTTCTAGGAGTTGGAGACATACCAAGTTTAGCTCAGTTCTGGGCATCTTTGAAATACCTATACAAACTTGTTCCTACATAGTAACTTGCAACTTTGAATGAGAATGTGCTTGCTTACAGGAACGTGCTATATGTTCTGAATGCCCAAATTGGGAATCTGTGTCAAAACTTTGTTAGAAATTATGTGATCCTTACTAGCTGGAAGTAAGTGAGATGGGGCATGAAGTTATTTCTAGGAGTTGGAGACATACAACGTTTAGCTCAGTTCTGGGCATCTTTGAAATACCTATACAAACTTGTTCCTACATAGTAACTTGCAACTTTGAATGAGAACGTGCTTGCTTACAGCAACGTGCTATATGTTCTGAATGCCCGAATTGGGAATCTGTGTCAAATCTTTGTTAGCAATTATGTGATCCTTACTAGCTGGAAGTAAGGGAGTTGGGGCATGAAGTTATTTCTAGAGGTTGGACACATACCAAGTTTAGCTCAGTTCTGGGCATCTTTGAAATACCCATACAAACTTGTTCCTACATAGTAACTTGCAACTTTGAATGAGAATGTGCTTGCTTACAGCAACGTGCTATATGCTCTGAATGCCCGAATTGTGAATCTGTGTCAAAACTTTGTTAGGAATTTTGTGATCCTTACTAGCTGGAAGTAAGGGTGATGGGGCATGAAGTTATTTCTAGGAGTTGGAGACATACCAAGTTTAGCTCAATTCTGGGCATCTTTCAAATACCTTTACAAACTTGTTCCTACTTAGTAACTTGAAACTTTGAATGAGAATGTGCTTGCTTACAGCAACGTGCTATATGTTCTGAATGCCCGAATTGGGAATCTGTGTCAAAACTTTGTTAGGAATTTTGTGATCCTTACTAGCTGGAAGTAAGGGAGATGGGGCATGAAGTTATTTCTAGGAGTTGGAGACATACCAAGTTTAGCTCAGTTCTGGGCATCTTTGAAATACCTATTCAAACTTGTTCCTACTTAGGAACTTGCAACTTGGATGAGAATGTGCTTGCTTACAGCAACGTGCTATATGTTCTGAATGCCCGAATTGGGAATCTGTGTCAAAACTTTGTTAGGAATTATGTGATCCTTACTAGCTGGAAGTAAGGGAGATGGGGCATGAAGTTATTTCTAGGAGTTGGAGATATACCAAGTTAACTCAGTTCTGGGCATCTTTGAAATACCTTTACAAACTTGTTCCTACTTAGTAACTTGCAACTTTGAATGAGAATGTGCTTGCTTACAGCAACGTGCTATATGTTCTGAATGCCCGAATTGGGAATCTGTGTCAAATCTTTGTTAGGAATTATGTGATCCTTACTAGATGGAAGTAAGGGAGATGGGGCATGAAGTTATTTCTAGGAGTTGGAGACATACCAAGTTTAGCTCAATTCTGGGCATCTTTGAAATACCTATACAAACTTGTTCCTACATAGTAACTTGCAACTTTGAATGAGAATGTGCTTGCTTACAGCAACGTGCTACATCTTCTGAATGCCAGATTTGGGAATGTGTGTCAAAACTTTGTTAGGAATTATGTGATCCTTACTAGCTGGAAGTAAGGGTGATGGGGCATGAAGTAATTTCTAGGAGTTGGACACATACCAAGTTTAGCTCAGTTCTGGGTATCTTTGAAATACCTATACAAACTTGTTCCTACATAGTAACTTGCAACTTTGAATGAGAATGTGATTGCTTACAGCAACGTGCTATATGTTCTGAATGCCCGAATTGGGAATCTGTGTCAAATTTTGTTAGGAATTATGTGATCCTTACTAGCTGGAAGTAAGGGAGATGGGGTATGAAGGTATTTCTAGGAGTTGGACACATACGAAGTTTAGCTCAGTTCTGGGCATCTTTGAAATACCTATACAAACTTGTTCCTACATAGTAACTTGCAACTTTGAATGAGAATGTGCTTGCTTACAGCAACGTGCTATATGTTCTGAATGCCCGAATTGGGAATCTGTGTCAAAACTTTGTTAGGAATTATGTGATCCTTACTAGCTGGAAGTAAGTGAGTTGGGGCATGTAGTTATTTGTAGAGGTTGCACACATACCAAGTTTATCTCAGTTCTGGGCATCTTTGAAATACCTATACAAACTTGTTCCTACATAGTATCTTGCAACTTTGAATGAGAATGTGCTTGCTTACAGCAACGTGCTATATGTTCTGAATGCCCGAATTGGGAATCTGTGTCAAAACTTTGTTAGGAATTATGTCATCCTTACTAGCTGGAAGTAAGGGAGATGGGGCATGAAGTTGTTTCTAGGAGTTGGAGACATACAAGGTTTAGGTCAGTTCTGGGCATCTTTGAAATACCTATACAAACTTGTTCCTACATAGTAACTTGCAACTTTGAATGAGAATGTGCTTGCTTACAGCAACGTGCTACATGTTCTGAATGCCCGAATTGGGAATCTGTGTCAAAACTTTGTTAGAAATTATGTGATCCTTACTAGCTGGAAGTAAGTGAGATGGGGCATGAAGTTATTTCGAGGAGTTGGACACATACCAAGTTTAGCTCAGTTCTGGGCATCTTTGAAATACCTATACAAACTTGTTCCTACATAGTAACTTGCAACTTTGAATGAGAATGTGATTGCTTACAGCAACGTGCTATATGTTCTGAATGCCCAAATTGGGAATCTGTGTCAAAACTTTGTTAGAAATTATGTGATCCTTACTAGCTGGAAGTAAGTGAGATGGGGCATGAAGTTATTTCTAGGAGTTGGAGACATACAACGTTTAGCTCAGTTCTGGGCATCTTTGAAATACCTATACAAACTTGTTCCTACATAGTAACTTGCAACTTTGAATGAGAATGTGCTTGCTTACAGCAACGTGCTATATGTTCTGAATGCCCGAATTGGGAATCTGTGTCAAATCTTTGTTAGGAATTATGTGATCCTTACTAGCTGGAAGTAAGGGAGTTGGGGCATGAAGTTATTTCTAGAGGTTGGACACATACCAAGTTTAGCTCAGTTCTGGGCATCTTTGAAATACCTATACAAACTTGTTCCTACATAGTAACTTGCAACTTTGAATGAGAATGTGCTTGCTTACAGCAACGTGCTATATGCTCTGAATGCCCGAATTGTGAATCTGTGTCAAAACTTTGTTAGGAATTATGTGATCCTTACTAGCTGGAAGTAAGGGTGATGGGGCATGAAGTTATTTCTAGGAGTTGGAGACATACCAAGTTTAGCTCAATTCTGGGCATCTTTGAAATACCTTTACAAACTTGTTCCTACTTAGTAACTTGAAACTTTGAATGAGAATGTGCTTGCTTACAGCAATGTGCTATATGTTCTGAATGCCCGAATTGGGAATCTGTGTCAAAACTTTGTTAGGAATTTTGTGATCCTTACTAGCTGGAAGTAAGGGAGATGGGGCATGAAGTTATTTCTAGGAGTTGGAGACATACCAAGTTTAGCTCAGTTCTGGGCATCTTTGAAATAGCTATTCAAACTTGTTCCTACATAGTAACTTGCAACTTGGATGAGAATGTGCTTGCTTACAGCAACGTGCTATATGTTCTGAATGCCCGAATTGGGAATCTGTGTCAAAACTTTGTTAGGAATTATGTGATCCTTACTAGCTGGAAGTAAGGGAGATGGGGCATGAAGTTATTTCTAGGAGTTGGAGATATACCAAGTTAACTCTGTTCTGGGCATCTTTGAAATACCTTTACAAACTTGTTCCTACTTAGTAACTTGCAACTTTGAATGAGAATGTGCTTGCTTACAGCAACGTGCTATATGTTCTGAATGCCCGAATTGGGAATCTGTGTCAAAACTTTGTTAGGAATTATGTGATCCTTACTAGATGGAAGTAAGGGAGACGGGGCATGAAGTTATTTCTAGGAGTTGGAGACATACCAAGTTTAGCTCAATTCTGGGCATCTTTGAAATACCTATACAAACTTGTTCCTACATAGTAACTTGCAACTTTGAATGAGAATGTGCTTGCTTACAGCAACGTGCTACATCTTCTGAATGCCAGATTTGGGAATGTGTGTCAAAACTTTGTTAGGAATTATGTGATCCTTACTAGCTGGAAGTAAGGGTGATGGGGCATGAAGTAATTTCTAGGAGTTGGACACATACCAAGTTTAGCTCAGTTCTGGGTATCTTTGAAATACCTATACAAACTTGTTCCTACATAGTAACTTGCAACTTTGAATGAGAATGTGATTGCTTACAGCAACGTGCTATATGTTCTGAATGCCCGAATTGGGAATCTGTGTCAAATTTTGTTAGGAATTATGTGATCCTTACTAGCTGGAAGTAAGGGAGATGGGGTATGAAGGTATTTCTAGGAGTTGGACACATACGAAGTTTAGCTCAGTTCTGGGCATCTTTGAAATACCTATACAAACTTGTTCCTACATAGTAACTTGCAACTTTGAATGAGAATGTGCTTGCTTACAGCAACGTGCTATATGTTCTGAATGCCCGAATTGGGAATCTGTGTCAAAACTTTGTTAGGAATTATGTGATCCTTACTAGCTGGAAGTAAGTGAGTTGGGGCATGAAGTTATTTGTAGAGGTTGCACACATACCAAGTTTAGCTCAGTTCTGGGCATCTTTGAAATACCTATACAAACTTGTTCCTACATAGTATCTTGCAACTTTGAATGAGAATGTGCTTGCTTACAGCAACGTGCTATATGTTCTGAATGCCCGAATTGGGAATCTGTGTCAAAACTTTGTTAGGAATTATGTCATCCTTACTAGCTGGAAGTAAGGGAGATGGGGCATGAAGTTATTTCTACGAGTTGGAGACATACAACGTTTAGGTCAGTTCTGGGCATCTTTGAAATACCTATACAAACTTGTTCCTACATAGTAACTTGCAACTTTGAATGAGAATGTGCTTGCTTACAGCAACGTGCTACATGTTCTGAATGCCCGAATTGGGAATCTGTGTCAAAACTTTGTTAGAAATTATGTGATCCTTACTAGCTGGAAGTAAGTGAGATGGGGCATGAAGTTATTTCTAGGAGTTGGAGACATACAACGTTTAGCTCAGTTCTGGGCATTTTGAAATACCTATACAAACTTGTTCCTACATAGTAACTTGCAACTTTGAATGAGAATATGCTTGCTTACAGCAACGTGCTACATGTTCTGAATGCCCGAATTGGGAATCTGTGTCAAAACTTTGTTAGGAATTATGTGATCCTTACTAGCTGGAAGTAAGGGAGTTGGGGCATGAAGTTATTTCGAGGAGTTGGACACATACCAAGTTTAGCTCAGTTCTGGGCATCTTTGAAATACCTATACAAACTTGTTCCTACATAGTAACTTGCAACTTTGAATGAGAATGTGATTGCTTACAGCAACGTGCTATATGTTCTGAATGCCCGAATTGGGAATCTGTGTCAAATTTTGTTAGGAATTATGTGATCCTTACTAGCTGGAAGTAAGGGAGATGGGGTATGAAGGTATTTCTAGGAGTTGGACACATACGAAGTTTAGCTCAGTTCTGGGCATCTTTGAAATACCTATACAAACTTGTTCCTACATAGTAACTTGCAACTTTGAATGAGAATGTGCTTGCTTACAGCAACGTTCTATATGTTCTGAATGCCCGAATTGGGAATCTGTGTCAAAACTTTGTTAGGAATTATGTGATCCTTACTAGCTGGAAGTAAGGGAGTTGGGGCATGAAGTTATTTCTAGAGGTTGGACACATACCAAGTTTAGCTCAATTCTGGGCATCTTTGAAATACCTATACAAACTTGTTCCTACATAGTAACTTGCAACTTTGAATGAGAATGTGCTTGCTTACAGCAACGTGCTACATGTTCTGAATGCCCGAATTTGGAATCTCTGTCAAAACTTTGTTAGGAATTATGAGATCCTTACTAGCTGGAAGTAAGGGAGATGGGGCATGAAGTTACTTCTAGGAGTTGCAGACATACAACGTTTAGCTCAGTTCTGGGCATCTTTGAAATACCTATACAAACTTGTTCCTACATAGTAACTTGCAACTTTGAATGAGAATGTTCTTGCTTACATCAACGTGCTATGTGTTCTGAATGCCCGAATTGGGAATCCTTGTCAAATTTTGTTAGGAATTATGTGATCCTTACTAGCTGGAAGTAAGGGAGTTGGGGCATGAAGTTATTTCTAGGAGTTGGACACATACCAAGTTTAGCTCAGTTCGGGGCATCTTTGAAATACCTATACAAACTTGTTCCTACATAGTAACTTGCAACTTTGAATGAGAATGTGCTTGCTTACAGCAACGTGCTATATGTTCTGAATGCCCGAATTGGGAATCTGTGTCAAAACTTTGTTAGGAATTATGTGATCCTTACTAGCAGGAAGTAAGGGAGATGGGGCATGAAGTTATTTCTAGGAGTTGGACACATACCACGTTTAGCTCAGTTCTGGGCGTCTTTAAAATACCTATACAAACTTGTTCCTACATAGTAACTTGCAACTTTGAATGAGAATGTGCTTGCTTACAGCAACGTGCTATATGTTCTGGATGCCCGAATTGGGAATCTGTGTCAAAACTTTGTTAGGAATTATGTGATCCTTACTAGCTGGAAGTAAGGGTGATGGGGCATGAAGTTATTTCTAGAGGTTGGAGACATACCAAATTTAGCTCAGTTCTGGGCATCTTTGAAATACCTTTACAAACTTGTTCCTACATAGTAACTTGCAACATTGAATTGAATGTGCTTGCTTACAGCAACTTGCTACATGTTCTGAATGCCCGAATTGGGAATCTGTGTCAAAACTTTGTTAGGAATTATGTGATCCTTACTAGCTGGACGTAAGGGAGATGGGGCATGAAGTTATTTCTAGGAGTTGGAGACATACAACGTTTAGCTCAGTTCTGGGCATCTTTGAAATACCTATACAAACTTGTTCCTACATAGTAACTTGCAACTTTGAATGAGAATGTGCTTGCTTACAGCAACGTGCTATATGTTCTGAATGCCCGAATTGGGAATCTGTGTCAAAACTTTGTTAGAAATTATGTGATCCTTACTAGCTGGAAGTAAGGGAGATGGGGCATGAAGTTATTTCTAGGAGTTGGAGACATACAACGTTTAGCTCAGTTCTGGGCATCTTTGAAATACCTATACAAACTTGTTCCTACATAGTAACTTGCAACTTTGAATGAGAATGTGCTTGCTTACAACAACGTGCTATATGTTCTGAATGCCCGAATTGGGAATCTGTGTCAAATCTTTGTTAGGAATTATGTGATCCTTACTAGCTGGAAGTAAGGGAGTTGGGGCATGAAGTTATTTCTAGAGGTTGGACACATACCAAGTTTAGCTCAGTTCTGGGCATCTTTGAAATACCTATACAAACTTGTTCCTACATAGTAACTTGCAACTTTGAATGAGAATGTGCTTGCTTACAGCAATGTGCTATATGCTCTGAATGCCCGAATTGTGAATCTGTGTCAAAACTTTGTTAGGAATTATGTGATCCTTACTAGCTGGAAGTAAGGGTGATGGGGCATGAAGTTGTTTCTAGGAGTTGGAGACATACCAAGTTTAGCTCAGTTCTGGGCATCTTTGAAATACCTTTACAAACTTGTTCCTACATAGTAACTTGCAACTTTGAATGAGAATGTGCTTGCTTACAGCAACGTGCTATATGTTCTGAATGCCCGAATTGGGAATCTGTGTCAAAACTTTGTTAGGAATTATGTGATCCTTACTAGCTGAATGTAAGGGAGTTGGGGCATGAAGTTATTTCTAGAGGTTGGACAAATACCAAGTTTAGCTCAGTTCTGGGCATCTTTGAAATACCTATACAAACTTGTTCCTACATAGTAACTTGCAACTTTGAATGAGAATGTGCTTGCTGACAGCAACGTGCTATATGTTCTGAATGCCCAAATTGGGAATCTGTGTCAAAACTTTGTTAGGAATTATGTGATCCTTACTAGCTGGAAGTAAGGGAGATGGGGCATGAAGTTATTTCTAGGAGTTGGACACATACCAAGTTTAGCTCAGTTCTGGGCATCTTTGAAATACCTTTACAAACTTATTCCTACTTAGTAACTTGCAACTTTGAATGAGAATGTGCTTGCTTACAGCAACGTGCTATATGTTCTGAATGCCCGAACTGGGAATCTGTGTCAAATCTTTGTTAGGAATTATGTGATCCTTACTAACTGGAAGTAAGGGAGATGGGGCATGAAGTTATTTCTAGGAGTTGGAGACATACCAAGTTTAGCTCAATTCTGGGCATCTTTGAAATACCTATACAAACTTTTTCCTACATAGTAACTTGCAACTTTGAATGAGAATGTGCTTGCTTACAGCAACGTGCTACATCTTCTGAATGCCAGAATTGGGAATGTGTGTCAAAACTTTGTTAGGAATTATGTGATCCTTACTAGCTGGAAGTAAGGGTGATGGGGCATGAAGTTATTTCTAGAGGTTGGAGACATACCAAATTTAGCTCAGTTCTGGGCATCTTTGAAATACCTTTACAAACTTGTTCCTACATAGTAACTTGCAACTTTGAATGAGAATGTGCTTGCTGACAGCAACGTGCTATATGTTCTGAATGCCCGAATTGGGAATCTGTGTCAAAACACTTAGGAATTATGTGATACTTACTAGATGGAAGTAAGGGAGATGGGGCATGAAGTTATTTCTAGGAGTTGGAGACATACAACGTTTAGCTTAGTTCTGGGCATCTTTGAAATACCTATACAAACTTGTTCCTACATAGTAACTTGCAACTTTGAATGAGAATGTGCTTGCTTACAGCAACCTGCTACATGTTCTGAATGCCCGAATTGGGAATCTGTGTCAAAACTTTGTTAGGAATTATGTGATCCTTACTAGCTGGAAGTAAGGTAGATGGGGCATGAAGTTATTTCTAGGAGTGGGACACATACCAAGTTTAGCTCAGTTCTGGGCATCTTTGAAATACCTATACAAAATTGTTCCTATATAGTAACTTGCAACTTTGAATGAGAATGTGCTTGCTTGCAGCAACGTGCTATATGTTCTGAATGCCCGAATTGGGAATCTGTGTCAAAACTTTGTTAGGAATTATGTGATCCTTACTGGATGGAAGTAAGGGAGATGGGGCATGAAGTTATTTCTAGGAGTTGGAGACATACCCAGTTTAGCTCAATTCTGGGCATCTTTGAAATACCCATAAAAACTTGTTCCTACATAGTAACTTGCAACATTGAATTGAATGTGCTTGCTTACAGCAACTTGCTACATGTTCTGAATGCCCGAATTGGGAATCTGTGTCAAAACTTTGTTAGGAATTATGTGATCCTTACTAGCTGGAAGTAAGGGAGATGGGGCATGAAGTTATTTCTAGGAGTTGGAGACATACAACGTTTAGCTCAGTTCTGGGCATCTTTGAAATACCTATACAAACTTGTTCCTACATAGTAACTTGCAACTTTGAATGAGAATGTGCTTGCTTACAGCAACGTGCTATATGTTCTGAATGCCCGAATTGGGAATCTGTGTCAAAACTTTGTTAGAAATTATGTGATCCTTACTAGCTGGAAGTAAGTGAGATGGGGCATGAAGTTATTTCTAGGAGTTGGAGACATACAACGTTTAGCTCAGTTCTGGGCATCTTTGAAATACCTATACAAACTTGTTCCTACATAGTAACTTGCAACTTTGAATGAGAATGTGCTTGCTTACAGCAACGTGCTATATGTTCTGAATGCCCGAATTGGGAATCTGTGTCAAATCTTTGTTAGGAATTATGTGATCCTTACTAGCTGGAAGTAAGGGAGTTGGGGCATGAAGTTATTTCTAGAGGTTGGACACATACCAAGTTTAGCTCAGTTCTGGGCATCTTTGAAATACCTATACAAACTTGTTCCTACATAGTAACTTGCAACTTTGAATGAGAATGTGCTTGCTTACAGCAATGTGCTATATGCTCTGAATGCCCGAATTGTGAATCTGTGTCAAAACTTTGTTAGGAATTATGTGATCCTTACTAGCTGGAAGTAAGGGTGATGGGGCATGAAGTTATTTCTAGGAGTTGGAGACATACCAAGTTTAGCTCAGTTCTGGGCATCTTTGAAATACCTTTACAAACTTGTTCCTACATAGTAACTTGCAACTTTGAATGAGAATGTGCTTGCTTACAGCAACGTGCTATATGTTCTGAATGCCCGAATTGGGAATCTGTGTCAAAACTTTGTTAGGAATTATGTGATCCTTACTAGCTGAATGTAAGGGAGTTGGGGCATGAAGTTATTTCTAGAGGTTGGACAAATACCAAGTTTAGCTCAGTTCTGGGCATCTTTGAAATACCTATACAAACTTGTTCCTACATAGTAACTTGCAACTTTGAATGAGAATGTGCTTGCTTACAGCAACGTGCTATATGTTCTGAATGCCCGAATTGGGAATCTGTGTCAAAACTTTGTTAGGAATTATGTGATCCTTACTAGCTGGAAGTAAGGGAGATGGGGCATGAAGTTATTTCTAGGAGTTGGAGACATAGCAAGTTTAGCTCAGTTCTGGGCATCTTTGAAATACCTTTACAAACTTATTCCTACTTAGTAACTTGCAACTTTGAATGAGAATGTGCTTGCTTACAGCAACGTGCTATATGTTCTGAATGCCCGAACTGGGAATCTGTGTCAAATCTTTGTTAGGAATTATGTGATCCTTACTAGATGGAAGTAAGGGAGATGGGGCATGAAGTTATCTCTAGGAGTTGGAGACATACCAAGTTTAGCTCAATTCTGGGCATCTTTGAAATACCTATACAAACTTGTTCCTACATAGTAACTTGCAACTTTGAATGAGAATGTGCTTGCTTACAGCAACGTGCTACATCTTCTGAATGCCAGAATTGGGAATGTGTGTCAAAACTTTGTTAGGAATTATGTGATCCTTACTAGCTGGAAGTAAGGGTGATGGGGCATGAAATAATTTCTAGGAGTTGGACACATACCAAGTTTAGCTCAGTTCTGGGTATCTTTGAAATACCTATACAAACTTGTTCCTACATAGTAACTTGCAACTTTGAATGAGAATGTGATTGCTTACAGCAACGTGCTATATGTTCTGAATGCCCGAATTGGGAATCTGTGTCAAATTTTGTTAGGAATTATGTGATCCTTACTAGCTGGAAGTAAGGGAGATGGGGTATGAAGGTATTTCTAGGAGTTGGACACATACGAAGTTTAGCTCAGTTCTGGGCATCTTTGAAATACCTATAGAAACTTGTTCCTACATAGTAACTTGCAACTTTGAATGAGAATGTGCTTGCTTACAGCAACGTGCTATATGTTCTGAATGCCCGAATTGGGAATCTGTGTCAAAACTTTGTTAGGAATTATGTGATCCTTACTAGCTGGAAGTAAGTGAGTTGGGGCATGAAGTTATTTGTAGAGGTTGCACACATACCAAGTTTAGCTCAGTTCTGGGCATCTTTGAAATACCTATACAAACTTGTTCCTACATAGTAACTTGCAACTTTGAATGAGAATGTGCTTGCTTACAGCAACGTGCTATATGTTCTGAATGCCCGAATTGGGAATCTGTGTCAAAACTTTGTTAGGAATTATGTGATCCTTACTAGCTGGAAGTAAGTGAGATGGGGCATGAAGTTATTTCTAGGAGTTGGAGACATACAACGTTTAGGTCAGTTCTGGGCATCTTTGAAATACCTATACAAACTTGTTCCTACATAGTAACTTGCAACTTTGAATGAGAATGTGCTTGCTTACAGCAACGTGCTATATGTTCTGAATGCCCGAATTGGGAATCTGTGTCAAAATTTGTTAGAAATTATGTGATCCTTACTAGCTGGAAGTAAGTATGATGGGGCATGAAGTTATTTCTAGGAGTTGGAGACATACAACGTTTAGCTCAGTTCTGGTCATCTTTGAAATACCTATACAAACTTGTTCCTACATAGTAACTTGCAACTTTGAATGAGAATGTGTTTGCTTACAGCAACGTGCTATATGTTCTGAATGCCCGAATTGGGAATCTGTGTCAAAACACTTAGGAATTATGTGATCCTTACTAGATGGAAGTAAGGGAGATGGGGCATGAAGTTATTTCTAGGAGTTGGAGACATACAACGTTTAGCTTAGTTCTTGGCATCTTTGAAATACCTATACAAACTTGTTCCTACATAGTAACTTGCAACTTTGAATGAGAATGTGCTTGCTTACAGCAACCTGCTACATGTTCTGAATGCCCGAATTGGGAATCTGTGTCAAAACTTTGTTAGGAATTATGTGATCCTTACTAGCTGGAAGTAAGGGAGATGGGGCATGAAGTTATTTCTAGGAGTGGGACACATACCAAGTTTAGCTCAGTTCTGGGCATCTTTGAAATACCTATACAAAATTGTTCCTATATAGTAACTTGCAACTTTGAATGAGAATGTGCTTGCTTGCAGCAACGTGCTATATGTTCTGAATGCCCGAATTGGGAATCTGTGTCAAAACTTTGTTAGGAATTATGTGATCCTTACTAGATGGAAGTAAGGGAGATGGGGCATGAAGTCATTTCTAGGAGTTGGAGACATACCCAGTTTAGCTCAATTCTGGGCATCTTTGAAATACCCATAAAAACTTGTTCCTACATAGTAACTTGCAACATTGAATTGAATGTGCTTGCTTACAGCAACTTGCTACATGTTCTGAATGCCCGAATTGGGAATCTGTGTCAAAACTTTGTTAGGAATTATGTGATCCTTACTAGCTGGAAGTAAGGGAGATGGGGCATGAAGTTATTTCTAGGAGTTGGAGACATACAACGTTTAGCTCAGTTCTGGGCATCTTTGAAATACCTATACAAACTTGTTCCTACATAGTAACTTGCAACTTTGAATGAGAATGTGCTTGCTTACAGCAACGTGCTATATGTTCTGAATGCCCGAATTGGGAATCTGTGTCAAAACTTTGTTAGGAATTATGTGATCCTTACTAGCTGGAAGTAAGTGAGATGGGGCATGAAGTTATTTCTAGGAGTTGGAGACATACAACGTTTAGCTCAGTTCTGGGCATCTTTGAAATACCTATACAAACTAGTTCCTACATAGTATCTTGCAACTTTGAATGAGAATGTGCTTGCTTACAGCAACGTGCTATATGTTCTGAATGCCCGAATTGGGAATCTGTGTCAAATCTTTGTTAGGAATTATGTGATCCTTACTAGCTGGAAGTAAGGGAGTTGGGGCATGAAGTTATTTCTAGAGGTTGGACACATACCAAGTTTAGCTCAGTTCTGGGCATCTTTGAAATACCTATACAAACTTGTTCCTACATAGTAACTTGCAACTTTGAATGAGAATGTGCTTGCTTACAGCAATGTGCTATATGCTCTGAATGCCCGAATTGTGAATCTGTGTCAAATCTTTGTTAGGAATTATGTGATCCTTACTAGCTGGAAGTAAGGGTGATGGGGCATGAAGTTATTTCTAGGAGTTGGATACATACCAAGTTTAGCTCAGTTCTGGGCATCTTTGAAATACCTTTACAAACTTGTTCCTACATAGTAACTTGCAACTTTGAATGAGAATGTGCTTGCTTACAGCAACGTGCTATATGTTCTGAATGCCCGAATTGGGAATCTGTGTCAAAACTTTGTTAGGAATTATGTGATCCTTACTAGCTGAATGTAAGGGAGTTGGGGCATGAAGTTATTTCTAGAGGTTGGACAAATACCAAGTTTAGCTCAGTTCTGGGCATCTTTGAAATACCTATACAAACTTGTTCCTACATAGTAACTTGCAACTTTGAATGAGAATGTGCTTGCTTACAGCAACGTGCTATATGTTCTGAATGCCCGAATTGGGAATCTGTGTCAAAACTTTGTTAGGAATTATGTGATCCTTACTAGCTGGAAGTAAGGGAGATGGGGCATGAAGTTATTTCTAGGAGTTGGAGACATACAACGTTTAGCTCAGTTCTGGGCATCTTTGAAATACCTTTACAAACTTATTCCTACTTAGTAACTTGCAACTTTGAATGAGAATGTGCTTGCTTACAGCAACGTGCTATATGTTCTGAATGCCCGAACTGGGAATCTGTGTCAAATCTTTGTTAGGAATTATGTGATCCTTACTAGATGGAAGTAAGGGAGATGGGGCATGAAGTTATTTCTAGGAGTTGGAGACATACCAAGTTTAGCTCAATTCTGGGCATCTTTGAAATACCTATACAAACTTGTTCCTACATAGTAACTTGCAACTTTGAATGAGAATGTGCTTGCTTACAGCAACGTGCTACATCTTCTGAATGCCAGAATTGGGAATGTGTGTCAAAACTTTGTTAGGAATTATGTGATCCTTACTAGCTGGAAGTAAGGGTGATGGGGCATGAAATAATTTCTAGGAGTTGGACACATACCAAGTTTAGCTCAGTTCTGGGTATCTTTGAAATACCTATACAAACTTGTTCCTACATAGTAACTTGCAACGTTGAATGAGAATGTGATTGCTTACAGCAACGTGCTATATGTTCTGAATGCCCGAATTGGGAATCTGTGTCAAATTTTGTTAGGAATTATGTGATCCTTACTAGCTGGAAGTAAGGGAGATGGGGTATGAAGGTATTTCTAGGAGTTGGACACATACGAAGTTTAGCTCAGTTCTGGGCATCTTTGAAATACCTATAGAAACTTGTTCCTACATAGTAACTTGCAACTTTGAATGAGAATGTGCTTGCTTACAGCAACGTGCTATATGTTCTGAATGCCCGAATTGGGAATCTGTGTCAAAACTTTGTTAGGAATTATGTGATCCTTACTAGCTGGAAGTAAGTGAGTTGGGGCATGAAGTTATTTGTAGAGGTTGCACACATACCAAGTTTAGCTCAGTTCTGGGCATCTTTGAAATACCTATACAAACTTGTTCCTACATAGTAACTTGCAACTTTGAATGAGAATGTGCTTGCTTACAGCAACGTGCTATATGTTCTGAATGCCCGAATTGGGAATCTGTGTCAAAACTTTGTTAGGAATTATGTGATCCTTACTAGCTGGAAGTAAGGGAGATGGGGCATGAAGTTATTTCTAGGAGTTGGAGACATACAACGTTTAGGTCAGTTCTGGGCATCTTTGAAATACCTATACAAACTTGTTCCTACATAGTAACTTGCAACTTTGAATGAGAATGTGCTTGCTTACAGCAACGTGCTATATGTTCTGAATGCCCGAATTGGGAATCTGTGTCAAAATTTGTTAGAAATTATGTGATCCTTACTAGCTGGAAGTAAGTGAGATGGGGCATGAAGTTATTTCTAGGAGTTGGAGACATACAACGTTTAGCTCAGTTCTGGTCATCTTTGAAATACCTATACAAACTTGTTCCTACATAGTAACTTGCAACTTTGAATGAGAATGTGCTTGCTTACAGCAACATGCTACATGTTCTGAATGCCCGAATTGGGAATCTGTGTAAAAACTTTGTTAGGAATTATGTGATCCTTACTAGCTGGAAGTAAGGGAGTTGGGGCATGAAGTTATTTCTAGGAGTTGGACACATACCAAGTTTAGGTCAGTTCTGGGCATCTTTGAAATACCTATACAAACTTGTTCCTACATAGTAACTTGCAACTTTGAATGAGAATGTGATTGCTTACAGCAACGTGCTATATGTTCTGAATGCCCGAATTGGGAATCTGTGTCAAATTTTGTTAGGAATTATGTGATCCTTACTAGCTGGAAGTAAGGGAGATGGGGTATGAAGGTATTTCTAGGAGTTGGACACACACGAAGTTTAGCTCAGTTCTGGGCATCTTTGAAATACCTATACAAACTTGTTCCTACATAGTAACTTGCAACTATGAATGAGAATGTGCTTGCTTACAGCAACGTTCTATATGTTCTGAATGCCCGAATTGGGAATCTGTGTCAAAACTTTGTTAGGAATTATGTGATCCTTACTAGCTGGAAGTAAGGGTGATGGGGCATGAAGTTATTTCTAGAGGTTGGACACATACCAAGTTTAGCTCAATTCTGGGCCTCTTTGAAATACCTATACAAACTTGTTCCTACATAGTAACCTGCAACTTTGAATGAGAATGTGCTTGCTTACAGCAACGTGCTACATGTTCTGAATGCCCGAATTTGGAATCTGTGTCAAAACATTGTTAGGAATTATGAGATCCTTACTAGCTGGAAGTAAGGGAGATGGGGCATGAAGTTACTTCTAGGAGTTGCAGACATACAACGTTAAGCTCAGTTCTGGGCATCTTTGAAATACCTATACAAACTTGTTCCTACATAGTAACTTGCAACTTTGAATGAGAATGTGCTTGCTTACAGCAACGTGCTATATGTTCTGAATGCCCGAATTGGGAATCTGTGTCAAAACTTTGTTAGGAATTATGTGATCCTTACTAGCTGAATGTAAGGGAGTTGGGGCATGAAGTTATTTCTAGAGGTTGGACAAATACCAAGTTTAGCTCAGTTCTGGGCATCTTTGAAATACCTATACAAACTTGTTCCTACATAGTAACTTGCAACTTTGAATGAGAATGTGCTTGCTTACAGCAACGTGCTATATGTTCTGAATGCCCGAATTGGGAATCTGTGTCAAAACTTTGTTAGGAATTATGTGATCCTTACTAGCTGGAAGTAAGGGAGATGGGGCATGAAGTTATTTCTAGGAGTTGGAGACATAGCAAGTTTAGCTCAGTTCTGGGCATCTTTGAAATACCTTTACAAACTTATTCCTACTTAGTAACTTGCAACTTTGAATGAGAATGTGCTTGCTTACAGCAACGTGCTATATGTTCTGAATGCCCGAACTGGGAATCTGTGTCAAATCTTTGTTAGGAATTATGTGATCCTTACTAGATGGAAGTAAGGGAGATGGGGCATGAAGTTATTTCTAGGAGTTGGAGACATACCAAGTTTAGCTCAATTCTGGGCATCTTTGAAATACCTATACAAACTTGTTCCTACATAGTAACTTGCAACTTTGAATGAGAATGTGCTTGCTTACAGCAACGTGCTACATCTTCTGAATGCCAGAATTGGGAATGTGTGTCAAAACTTTGTTAGGAATTATGTGATCCTTACTAGCTGGAAGTAAGGGTGATGGGGCATGAAATAATTTCTAGGAGTTGGACACATACCAAGTTTAGCTCAGTTCTGGGTATCTTTGAAATACCTATACAAACTTGTTCCTACATAGTAACTTGCAACTTTGAATGAGAATGTGATTGCTTACAGCAACGTGCTATATGTTCTGAATGCCCGAATTGGGAATCTGTGTCAAATTTTGTTAGGAATTATGTGATCCTTACTAGCTGGAAGTAAGGGAGATGGGGTATGAAGGTATTTCTAGGAGTTGGACACATACGAAGTTTAGCTCAGTTCTGGGCATCTTTGAAATACCTATAGAAACTTGTTCCTACATAGTAACTTGCAACTTTGAATGAGAATGTGCTTGCTTACAGCAACGTGCTATATGTTCTGAATGCCCGAATTGGGAATCTGTGTCAAAACTTTGTTAGGAATTATGTGATCCTTACTAGCTGGAAGTAAGTGAGTTGGGGCATGAAGTTATTTGTAGAGGTTGCACACATACCAAGTTTAGCTCAGTTCTGGGCATCTTTGAAATACCTATACAAACTTGTTCCTACATAGTAACTTGCAACTTTGAATGAGAATGTGCTTGCTTACAGCAACGTGCTATATGTTCTGAATGCCCGAATTGGGAATCTGTGTCAAAACTTTGTTAGGAATTATGTGATCCTTACTAGCTGGAAGTAAGTGAGATGGGGCATGAAGTTATTTCTAGGAGTTGGAGACATACAACGTTTAGGTCAGTTCTGGGCATCTTTGAAATACCTATACAAACTTGTTCCTACATAGTAACTTGCAACTTTGAATGAGAATGTGCTTGCTTACAGCAACGTGCTATATGTTCTGAATGCCCGAATTGGGAATCTGTGTCAAAATTTGTTAGAAATTATGTGATCCTTACTAGCTGGAAGTAAGTATGATGGGGCATGAAGTTATTTCTAGGAGTTGGAGACATACAACGTTTAGCTCAGTTCTGGTCATCTTTGAAATACCTATACAAACTTGTTCCTACATAGTAACTTGCAACTTTGAATGAGAATGTGTTTGCTTACAGCAACGTGCTATATGTTCTGAATGCCCGAATTGGGAATCTGTGTCAAAACACTTAGGAATTATGTGATCCTTACTAGATGGAAGTAAGGGAGATGGGGCATGAAGTTATTTCTAGGAGTTGGAGACATACAACGTTTAGCTTAGTTCTTGGCATCTTTGAAATACCTATACAAACTTGTTCCTACATAGTAACTTGCAACTTTGAATGAGAATGTGCTTGCTTACAGCAACCTGCTACATGTTCTGAATGCCCGAATTGGGAATCTGTGTCAAAACTTTGTTAGGAATTATGTGATCCTTACTAGCTGGAAGTAAGGGAGATGGGGCATGAAGTTATTTCTAGGAGTGGGACACATACCAAGTTTAGCTCAGTTCTGGGCATCTTTGAAATACCTATACAAAATTGTTCCTATATAGTAACTTGCAACTTTGAATGAGAATGTGCTTGCTTGCAGCAACGTGCTATATGTTCTGAATGCCCGAATTGGGAATCTGTGTCAAAACTTTGTTAGGAATTATGTGATCCTTACTAGATGGAAGTAAGGGAGATGGGGCATGAAGTCATTTCTAGGAGTTGGAGACATACCCAGTTTAGCTCAATTCTGGGCATCTTTGAAATACCCATAAAAACTTGTTCCTACATAGTAACTTGCAACATTGAATTGAATGTGCTTGCTTACAGCAACTTGCTACATGTTCTGAATGCCCGAATTGGGAATCTGTGTCAAAACTTTGTTAGGAATTATGTGATCCTTACTAGCTGGAAGTAAGGGAGATGGGGCATGAAGTTATTTCTAGGAGTTGGAGACATACAACGTTTAGCTCAGTTCTGGGCATCTTTGAAATACCTATACAAACTTGTTCCTACATAGTAACTTGCAACTTTGAATGAGAATGTGCTTGCTTACAGCAACGTGCTATATGTTCTGAATGCCCGAATTGGGAATCTGTGTCAAAACTTTGTTAGAAATTATGTGATCCTTACTAGCTGGAAGTAAGTGAGATGGGGCATGAAGTTATTTCTAGGAGTTGGAGACATACAACGTTTAGCTCAGTTCTGGGCATCTTTGAAATACCTATACAAACTAGTTCCTACATAGTAACTTGCAACTTTGAATGAGAATGTGCTTGCTTACAGCAACGTGCTATATGTTCTGAATGCCCGAATTGGGAATCTGTGTCAAATCTTTGTTAGGAATTATGTGATCCTTACTAGCTGGAAGTAAGGGAGTTGGGGCATGAAGTTATTTCTAGAGGTTGGACACATACCAAGTTTAGCTCAGTTCTGGGCATCTTTGAAATACCTATACAAACTTGTTCCTACATAGTAACTTGCAACTTTGAATGAGAATGTGCTTGCTTACAGCAATGTGCTATATGCTCTGAATGCCCGAATTGTGAATCTGTGTCAAATCTTTGTTAGGAATTATGTGATCCTTACTAGCTGGAAGTAAGGGTGATGGGGCATGAAGTTATTTCTAGGAGTTGGATACATACCAAGTTTAGCTCAGTTCTGGGCATCTTTGAAATACCTTTACAAACTTGTTCCTACATAGTAACTTGCAACTTTGAATGAGAATGTGCTTGCTTACAGCAACGTGCTATATGTTCTGAATGCCCGAATTGGGAATCTGTGTCAAAACTTTGTTAGGAATTATGTGATCCTTACTAGCTGAATGTAAGGGAGTTGGGGCATGAAGTTATTTCTAGAGGTTGGACAAATACCAAGTTTAGCTCAGTTCTGGGCATCTTTGAAATACCTATACAAACTTGTTCCTACATAGTAACTTGCAACTTTGAATGAGAATGTGCTTGCTTACAGCAACGTGCTATATGTTCTGAATGCCCGAATTGGGAATCTGTGTCAAAACTTTGTTAGGAATTATGTGATCCTTACTAGCTGGAAGTAAGGGAGATGGGGCATGAAGTTATTTCTAGGAGTTGGAGACATACAACGTTTAGCTCAGTTCTGGGCATCTTTGAAATACCTTTACAAACTTATTCCTACTTAGTAACTTGCAACTTTGAATGAGAATGTGCTTGCTTACAGCAACGTGCTATATGTTCTGAATGCCCGAACTGGGAATCTGTGTCAAATCTTTGTTGGGAATTATGTGATCCTTACTAGATGGAAGTAAGGGAGATGGGGCATGAAGTTATTTCTAGGAGTTGGAGACATACCAAGTTTAGCTCAATTCTGGGCATCTTTGAAATACCTATACAAACTTGTTCCTACATAGTAACTTGCAACTTTGAATGAGAATGTTCTTGCTTACAGCAACGTGCTACATCTTCTGAATGCCAGAATTGGGAATGTGTGTCAAAACTTTGTTAGGAATTATGTGATCCTTACTAGCTGGAAGTAAGGGTGATGGGGCATGAAATAATTTCTAGGAGTTGGACACATACCAAGTTTAGCTCAGTTCTGGGTATCTTTGAAATACCTATACAAACTTGTTCCTACATAGTAACTTGCAACGTTGAATGAGAATGTGATTGCTTACAGCAACGTGCTATATGTTCTGAATGCCCGAATTGGGAATCTGTGTCAAATTTTGTTAGGAATTATGTGATCCTTACTAGCTGGAAGTAAGGGAGATGGGGTATGAAGGTATTTCTAGGAGTTGGACACATACGAAGTTTAGCTCAGTTCTGGGCATCTTTGAAATACCTATAGAAACTTGTTCCTACATAGTAACTTGCAACTTTGAATGAGAATGTGCTTGCTTACAGCAACGTGCTATATGTTCTGAATGCCCGAATTGGGAATCTGTGTCAAAACTTTGTTAGGAATTATGTGATCCTTACTAGCTGGAAGTAAGTGAGTTGGGGCATGAAGTTATTTGTAGAGGTTGCACACATACCAAGTTTAGCTCAGTTCTGGGCATCTTTGAAATACCTATACAAACTTGTTCCTACATAGTAACTTGCAACTTTGAATGAGAATGTGCTTGCTTACAGCAACGTGCTATATGTTCTGAATGCCCGAATTGGGAATCTGTGTCAAAACTTTGTTAGGAATTATGTGATCCTTACTAGCTGTAAGTAAGGGAGATGGGGCATGAAGTTATTTCTAGGAGTTGGAGACATACAACGTTTAGGTCAGTTCTGGGCATCTTTGAAATACCTATACAAACTTGTTCCTACATAGTAACTTGCAACTTTGAATGAGAATGTGCTTGCTTACAGCAACGTGCTATATGTTCTGAATGCCCGAATTGGGAATCTGTGTCAAAATTTGTTAGAAATTATGTGATCCTTACTAGCTGGAAGTAAGTGAGATGGGGCATGAAGTTATTTCTAGGAGTTGGAGACATACAACGTTTAGCTCAGTTCTGGTCATCTTTGAAATACCTATACAAACTTGTTCCTACATAGTAACTTGCAACTTTGAATGAGAATGTGCTTGCTTACAGCAACATGCTACATGTTCTGAATGCCCGAATTGGGAATCTGTGTAAAAACTTTGTTAGGAATTATGTGATCCTTACTAGCTGGAAGTAAGGGAGTTGGGGCATGAAGTTATTTCTAGGAGTTGGACACATACCAAGTTTAGGTCAGTTCTGGGCATCTTTGAAATACCTATACAAACTTGTTCCTACATAGTAACTTGCAACTTTGAATGAGAATGTGATTGCTTACAGCAACGTGCTATATGTTCTGAATGCCCGAATTGGGAATCTGTGTCAAATTTTGTTAGGAATTATGTGATCCTTACTAGCTGGAAGTAAGGGAGATGGGGTATGAAGGTATTTCTAGGAGTTGGACACACACGAAGTTTAGCTCAGTTCTGGGCATCTTTGAAATACCTATACAAACTTGTTCCTACATAGTAACTTGCAACTATGAATGAGAATGTGCTTGCTTACAGCAACGTTCTATATGTTCTGAATGCCCGAATTGGGAATCTGTGTCAAAACTTTGTTAGGAATTATGTGATCCTTACTAGCTGGAAGTAAGGGTGATGGGGCATGAAGTTATTTCTAGAGGTTGGACACATACCAAGTTTAGCTCAATTCTGGGCCTCTTTGAAATACCTATACAAACTTGTTCCTACATAGTAACCTGCAACTTTGAATGAGAATGTGCTTGCTTACAGCAACGTGCTACATGTTCTGAATGCCCGAATTTGGAATCTGTGTCAAAACTTTGTTAGGAATTATGAGATCCTTACTAGCTGGAAGTAAGGGAGATGGGGCATGAAGTTACTTCTAGGAGTTGCAGACATACAACGTTAAGCTCAGTTCTGGGCATCTTTGAAATACCTATACAAACTTGTTCCTACATAGTAACTTGCAACTTTGAATGAGAATGTGCTTGCTTACATCAACGTGCTATGTGTTCTGAATGCCCGAATTGGGAATCTGTGTCAAATTTTGTTAGGAATTATGTGATCCTTACTAGCTGGAAGTAAGGGAGTTGGGGCATGAAGTTATTTCCAGGAGTTGGACACATACCAGGTTTAGCTCAGTTCTGGGCATCTTTGAAATACCTATACAAACTTGTTCCTACATAGTAACTTGCAACTTTGAATGAGAATGTGCTTGCTTACAGCAACGTGCTATATGTTCTGAATGCCCGAATTGGGAATCTGTGTCAAAACTTTGTTAGGAATTATGTGATCCTTACTAGCAGGAAGTAAGGGAGATGGGGCATGAAGTTATTTCTAGGAGTTGGACACATACCACGTTTAGCTCAGTTCTGGGCGTCTTTAAAATACCTATACAAACTTGTTCCTACATAGTAACTTGCAACTTTGAATGAGAATGTGCTTGCTTACAGCAACGTGCTATATGTTCTGAATGCCCGAATTGGGAATCTGTGTCAAAACTTTGTTAGGAATTATGTGATCCTTACTAGCTGGAAGTAAGGGTGATGGGGCATGAAGTTATTTCTAGAGATTGGAGACATACCAAGTTTAGCTCAGTTCTGGGCATCTTTGAAATACCTTTACAAACTTGTTCCTACATAGTAACTTGCAACTTTGAATGAGAATGTGCTTGCTTACAGCAACGTGCTATATGTTCTGAATGCCCGAATTGGGAATCTGTGTCAAAACACTTTTAGGAATTATGTGATCCTTACTAGATGGAAGTAAGGGAGATGGGGCATGAAGTTATTTCTAGGAGTTGGAGACATACAACGTTTAGCTCAGTTCTGGGCATCTTTGAAATACCTATACAAACTTGTTCCTACATAGTAACTTGCAACTTTGAATGAGAATGTGATTGCTTACAGCAACGTGCTATATGTTCTGAATGCCCGAATTGGGAATCTGTGTCAAATTTTGTTAGGATTTATGTGATCCTTACTAGCTGGAAGTAAGGGAGATGTGGTATGAAGGTATTTCTAGGAGTTGGACACATACGAAGTTTAGCTCAGTTCTGGGCATCTTTGAAATACCTCTACAAACTTGTTCCTACATAGTAACTTGCAACTTTGAATGAGAATGTGCTTGCTTACAGCAACGTGCTATATGTTCTGAATGCCCGAATTGGGAATCTGTGTCAAAACTTTGTTAGGAATGATGTGATCCTTACTAGCTGGAAGTAAGGGTGATGGGGCATGAAGTTATTTCGAGGTGATGGACACATACCAAGATTAGCTCAGTTCTGGGCATCTTTGAAATACCTATACAAACTTGTTCCTACATAGTAACTTGCAACTTTGAATGAGAATGCGCTTGCTTACAGCAACGTGCTATATGTTCTGAATGACCGAATTGGGAATCTGTGTCAAAACTTTGTTAGGAATTATGTGATCCTTACTAGCTGGAAGTAAGGGAGATGGGGCATGAAGTTATTTCTAGGAGTTGGAGACATACAACGTTTAGCTCAGTTCTGGGCATCTTTGAAATACCTATACAAACTTGTTCCTACATAGTAACTTGCAACTTTGAATGAGAATGTGCTTGCTTACAGCAACGTGCTATATGTTCTGAATGCCCGAATTGGGAATCTGTGTCAATACTTTGTTAGGAATTATGTGATCCTTACTAGCTGGAAGTAAGGGAGATGGGGCATGAAGTTTTTTCTAGGAGTTGGAGACATACAACGTTTAGGTCAGTTCTGGGCATCTTTGAAATACCTATACAAACTTGTTCCTACATAGTAACTTGCAACTTTGAATGAGAATGTGCTTGCTTACAGCAACTTGCTATATGATCTAAATGCCCGAATTGGGAATCTGTGTCAAAACTTTGTTAGGAATTATGTGATCCTTACTAGCTGGAAGTAAGGGAGTTGGGGCATGAAGTTATTTCTAGGAGTTGGAGACATACAACGTTTAGCTCAGTTCTGGGCATCTTTGAAATACCTATACAAACTTGTTTCTACATAGTAACTTGCAACTTTGAATGAGAATATGCTTGCTTACAGCAACGTGCTATATGTTCTGAATGCCTGAATTGGGAATCTGTGTCAAAACTTTGTTAGGAATTATGTGATCCTTACTAGCTGGAAGTAAGGGTGATGGGGCATGAAGTTATTTCTAGGAGTTGGAGACATACCAAGTTTAGCTCAGTTCTGGGCCTCTTTGAAATAGCTTTACAAACTTGTTCCTACTTAGTAACTTGCAACTTTGAATGAGAATGTGCTTGCTTACAGCAACGTGCCATATGTTCTGAATGCCCGAATTGGGAATCTGTGTCAAAACTTTGTTAGGAATTATGTGATCCTTACTAGCTGGAAGTAAGGGAGATGGGGCCTGAAGTTATTTCGAGGTGTTGGACACATACCAAGTTTAGCTTAATTCTGGGCATCTTTGAAATACCTATACAAACTTGTTCCTACATAGTAACTTGCAACTTTGAATGAGAATGTGCTTGCTTACAGCAACGTGCTATATGTTCTGAATGCCCGAATTGGGAATCTGTGTCAAAACTTTGTTAGGAATTATGTGATCCTTACTAGCTGGAAGTAAGGGAGATGGGGCATGAAGTTATTTCTAGGAGTTGGAGACATACCCAGTTTAGCTCAATTCTGGGCATCTTTGAAATACCCATACAAACTTGTTCCTACATAGTAACTTGCAACATTGAATTGAATGTGCTTGCTTACAGCAACTTGCTACATGTTCTGAATGCCCGAATTGGGAATCTGTGTCAAAACTTTGTTAGGAATTATGTGATCCTTACTAGCTGGAAGTAAGGGAGATTGTGCATGAAGTTATTTCTAGGAGTTGGAGACATACAACGTTTAGCTCAGTTCTGGGCATCTTTGAAATACCTATACAAACTTGTTCCTACATAGTAACTTGCAACTTTGAATGAGAATGTGCTTGCTTACAGCAACGTGCTATATGTTCTGAATGCCCGAATTGGGAATCTGTGTCAAAACTTTGTTAGAAATTATGTGATCCTTACTAGATGGAAGTAAGTGAGATGGGGCATGAAGTTATTTCTAGGAGTTGGAGACATACAACGTTTAGCTCAGTTCTGGGCATCTTTGAAATACCTATACAAACTTGTTCCTACATAGTAACTTGCAACTTTGAATGAGAATGTGCTTGCTTACAGCAACGTGCTATATGTTCTGAATGCCCGAATTGGGAATCTGTGTCAAATCTTTGTTAGGAATTATGTGATCCTTACTAGCTGGAAGTAAGGGAGTTGGGGCATGAAGTTATTTCTAGAGGTTGGACACATACCAAGTTTAGCTCAGTTCTGGGCATCTTTGAAATACCTATACAAACTTGTTCCTACATAGTAACTTGCAACTTTGAATGAGAATGTGCTTGCTTACAGCAATGTGCTATATGCTCTGAATGCCCGAATTGTGAATCTGTGTCAAAACTTTGTTAGGAATTATGTGATCCTTACTAGCTGGAAGTAAGGGTGATGGGGCATGAAGTTATTTCTAGGAGTTGGAGACATACCAAGTTTAGCTCAGTTCTGGGCATCTTTGAAATACCTTTACAAACTTGTTCCTACATAGTAACTTGCAACTTTGAATGAGAATGTGCTTGCTTACAGCAACGTGCTATATGTTCTGAATGCCCGAATTGGGAATCTGTGTCAAAACTTTGTTAGGAATTATGTGATCCTTACTAGCTGAATGTAAGGGAGTTGGGGCATGAAGTTATTTCTAGAGGTTGGACAAATACCAAGTTTAGCTCAGTTCTGGGCATCTTTGAAATACCTATACAAACTTGTTCCTACATAGTAACTTGCAACTTTGAATGAGAATGTGCTTGCTTACAGCAACGTGCTATATGTTCTGAATGCCCGAATTGGGAATCTGTGTCAAATCTTTGTTAGGAATTATGTGATCCTTACTAGCTGGAAGTAAGGGAGATGAGGCATGAAGTTATTTCTAGGAGTTGGAGACATAGCAAGTTTAGCTCAGTTCTGGGCATCTTTGAAATACCTTTACAAACTTATTCCTACTTAGTAACTTGCAACTTTGAATGAGAATGTGCTTCCTTACAGCAACGTGCTATATGTTCTGAATGCCCGAATTGGGAATCTGTGTCAAACCTTGTTAGGAATTATGTGATCCTTACTAGATGGAAGTAAGGGAGATGGGGCATGAAGTTATTTCTAGGAGTTGGAGACATACCAAGTTTAGCTCAATTCTGGGCATCTTTGAAATACCTATACAAACTTGTTCCTACATAGTAACTTGCAACTTTGAATGAGAATGTGCTTGCTTACAGCAACGTGCTACATCTTCTGAATGCCAGAATTGGGAATGTGTGTCAAAACTTTGTTAGGAATTATGTGATCCTTACTAGCTGGAAGTAAGGGTGATGGGGCATGAAATAATTTCTAGGAGTTGGACACATACCAAGTTTAGCTCAGTTCTGGGTATCTTTGAAATACCTATGCAAACTTGTTCCTACATAGTAACTTGCAACTTTGAATGAGAATGTGATTGCTTACAGCAACGTGCTATATGTTCTGAATGCCCGAATTGGGAATCTGTGTCAAATTTTGTTAGGAATTATGTGATCCTTACTAGCTGGAAGTAAGGGAGATGGGGTATGAAGGTATTTCTAGGAGTTGGACACATACGAAGTTTAGCTCAGTTCTGGGCATCTTTGAAATACCTATAGAAACTTGTTCCTACATACTAACTTGCAACTTTGAATGAGAATGTGCTTGCTTACAGCAACGTGCTATACGTTCTGAATACCCGAATTGGGAATCTGTGTCAAAACTTTGTTGGGAATTATGTGATCCTTACTAGCGGGAAGTAAGTGAGTTGGGGCATGAAGTTATTTGTAGAGGTTGCACACATACCAAGTTTAGTTCAGTTCTGGGCATCTTTGAAATACCTATACAAACTTGTTCCTACATAGTAACTTGCAACTTTGAATGAGAATGTGCTTGCTTACAGCAACGTGCTATATGTTCTGAATGCCCGAATTGGGAATCTGTGTCAAAACTTTGTTAGGAATTATGTGATCCTTACTAGCTGGAAGTAAGGGAGATGGGGCATGAAGTTATTTCTAGGAGTTGGAGACATACAACGTTTAGGTCAGTTCTGGGCATCTTTGAAATACCTATACAAACTTGTTCCTACATAGTAACTTGCAACTTTGAATGAGAATGTGCTTGCTTACAGCAACGTGCTATATGTTCTGAATGCCCGAATTGGGAATCTGTGTCAAAATTTGTTAGAAATTATGTGATCCTTACTAGCTGGAAGTAAGTAAGATGGGGCATGAAGTTATTTCTAGGAGTTGGAGACATACAACGTTTAGCTCAGTTCTGGGCATCTTTGAAATACCTATACAAACTTGTTCCTACATAGTAACTTGCAACTTTGAATGAGAATGTGCTTGCTTACAGCAACGTGCTACATGTTCTGAATGCCCGAATTGGGAATCTGTGTAAAAACTTTGTTAGGAATTATGTGTCCTTACTAGCTGGAAGTAAGGGAGTTGGGGCATGATGTTATTTCTAGGAGTTGGACACATACCAAGTTTAGGTCAGTTCTGGGCATCTTTGAAATACCTATACAAACTTGTTCCTACATAGTAACTTGCAACTTTGAATGAGAATGTGATTGCTTACAGCAACGTGCTATATGTTCTGAATGCCCGAATTGGGAATCTGTGTCAAATTTTGTTAGGAATTATGTGATCCTTACTAGCTGGAAGTAAGGGAGATGGGGTATGAAGGTATTTCTAGGAGTTGGACACACACGAAGTTTAGCTCAGTTCTGGGCATCTTTGAAATACCTATACAAACTTGTTCCTACATAGTAACTTGCAACTATGAATGAGAATGTGCTTGCTTACAGCAACGTGCTATATGTTCTGAATGCCCGAATTGGGAATCTGTGTCAAAACTTTGTTAGGAATTATGTGATCCTTACTAGCTGGAAGTAAGGGTGATGGGGCATGAAGTTATTTCTAGGAGTTGGAGACATACAACGTTTAGGTCAGTTCTGGGCATCTTTGAAATACCTATACAAACTTGTTCCTACATAGTAACTTGCAACTTTGAATGAGAATGTGCTTGCTTACAGCAACGTGCTATATGTTCTGAATGCCCGAATTGGGAATCTGTGTCAAAATTTGTTAGAAATTATGTGATCCTTACTAGCTGGAAGTAAGTAAGATGGGGCATGAAGTTATTTCTAGGAGTTGGAGACATACAACGTTTAGCTCAGTTCTGGGCATCTTTGAAATACCTATACAAACTTGTTCCTACATAGTAACTTGCAACTTTGAATGAGAATGTGCTTGCTTACAGCAACGTGCTACATGTTCTGAATGCCCGAATTGGGAATCTGTGTAAAAACTTTGTTAGGAATTATGTGTCCTTACTAGCTGGAAGTAAGGGAGTTGGGGCATGATGTTATTTCTAGGAGTTGGACACATACCAAGTTTAGGTCAGTTCTGGGCATCTTTGAAATACCTATACAAACTTGTTCCTACATAGTAACTTGCAACTTTGAATGAGAATGTGATTGCTTACAGCAACGTGCTATATGTTCTGAATGCCCGAATTGGGAATCTGTGTCAAATTTTGTTAGGAATTATGTGATCCTTACTAGCTGGAAGTAAGGGAGATGGGGTATGAAGGTATTTCTAGGAGTTGGACACACACGAAGTTTAGCTCAGTTCTGGGCATCTTTGAAATACCTATACAAACTTGTTCCTACATAGTAACTTGCAACTATGAATGAGAATGTGCTTGCTTACAGCAACGTGCTATATGTTCTGAATGCCCGAATTGGGAATCTGTGTCAAAACTTTGTTAGGAATTATGTGATCCTTACTAGCTGGAAGTAAGGGTGATGGGGCATGAAGTTATTTCTAGGAGTTGGAGACATACCAAGTTTAGCTCAGTTCTGGGCCTCTTTGAAATAGCTTTACAAACTTGTTCCTACTTAGTAACTTGCAACTTTGAATGAGAATGTGCTTGCTTACAGCAACGTGCCATATGTTCTGAATGCCCGAATTGGGAATCTGTGTCAAAACTTTGTTAGGAATTATGTGATCCTTACTAGCTGGAAGTAAGGGAGATGGGGCCTGAAGTTATTTCGAGGTGTTGGACACATACCAAGTTTAGCTTAATTCTGGGCATCTTTGAAATACCTATACAAACTTGTTCCTACATAGTAACTTGCAACTTTGAATGAGAATGTGCTTGCTTACAGCAACGTGCTATATGTTCTGAATGCCCGAATTGGGAATCTGTGTCAAAACTTTGTTAGGAATTATGTGATCCTTACTAGCTGGAAGTAAGGGAGATGGGGCATGAAGTTATTTCTAGGAGTTGGAGACATACCCAGTTTAGCTCAATTCTGGGCATCTTTGAAATACCCATACAAACTTGTTCCTACATAGTAACTTGCAACATTGAATTGAATGTGCTTGCTTACAGCAACTTGCTACATGTTCTGAATGCCCGAATTGGGAATCTGTGTCAAAATTTGTTAGAAATTATGTGATCCTTACTAGCTGGAAGTAAGTGAGATGGGGCATGAAGTTATTTCTAGGAGTTGGAGACATACAACGTTTAGCTCAGTTCTGGTCATCTTTGAAATACCTATACAAACTTGTTCCTACATAGTAACTTGCAACTTTGAATGAGAATGTGCTTGCTTACAGCAACATGCTACATGTTCTGAATGCCCGAATTGGGAATCTGTGTAAAAACTTTGTTAGGAATTATGTGATCCTTACTAGCTGGAAGTAAGGGAGTTGGGGCATGAAGTTATTTCTAGGAGTTGGACACATACCAAGTTTAGGTCAGTTCTGGGCATCTTTGAAATACCTATACAAACTTGTTCCTACATAGTAACTTGCAACTTTGAATGAGAATGTGATTGCTTACAGCAACGTGCTATATGTTCTGAATGCCCGAATTGGGAATCTGTGTCAAATTTTGTTAGGAATTATGTGATCCTTACTAGCTGGAAGTAAGGGAGATGGGGTATGAAGGTATTTCTAGGAGTTGGACACACACGAAGTTTAGCTCAGTTCTGGGCATCTTTGAAATACCTATACAAACTTGTTCCTACATAGTAACTTGCAACTATGAATGAGAATGTGCTTGCTTACAGCAACGTTCTATATGTTCTGAATGCCCGAATTGGGAATCTGTGTCAAAACTTTGTTAGGAATTATGTGATCCTTACTAGCTGGAAGTAAGGGTGATGGGGCATGAAGTTATTTCTAGAGGTTGGACACATACCAAGTTTAGCTCAATTCTGGGCCTCTTTGAAATACCTATACAAACTTGTTCCTACATAGTAACCTGCAACTTTGAATGAGAATGTGCTTGCTTACAGCAACGTGCTACATGTTCTGAATGCCCGAATTTGGAATCTGTGTCAAAACTTTGTTAGGAATTATGAGATCCTTACTAGCTGGAAGTAAGGGAGATGGGGCATGAAGTTACTTCTAGGAGTTGCAGACATACAACGTTAAGCTCAGTTCTGGGCATCTTTGAAATACCTATACAAACTTGTTCCTACATAGTAACTTGCAACTTTGAATGAGAATGTGCTTGCTTACATCAACGTGCTATGTGTTCTGAATGCCCGAATTGGGAATCTGTGTCAAATTTTGTTAGGAATTATGTGATCCTTACTAGCTGGAAGTAAGGGAGTTGGGGCATGAAGTTATTTCCAGGAGTTGGACACATACCAGGTTTAGCTCAGTTCTGGGCATCTTTGAAATACCTATACAAACTTGTTCCTACATAGTAACTTGCAACTTTGAATGAGAATGTGCTTGCTTACAGCAACGTGCTATATGTTCTGAATGCCCGAATTGGGAATCTGTGTCAAAACTTTGTTAGGAATTATGTGATCCTTACTAGCAGGAAGTAAGGGAGATGGGGCATGAAGTTATTTCTAGGAGTTGGACACATACCACGTTTAGCTCAGTTCTGGGCGTCTTTAAAATACCTATACAAACTTGTTCCTACATAGTAACTTGCAACTTTGAATGAGAATGTGCTTGCTTACAGCAACGTGCTATATGTTCTGAATGCCCGAATTGGGAATCTGTGTCAAAACTTTGTTAGGAATTATGTGATCCTTACTAGCTGGAAGTAAGGGTGATGGGGCATGAAGTTATTTCTAGAGATTGGAGACATACCAAGTTTAGCTCAGTTCTGGGCATCTTTGAAATACCTTTACAAACTTGTTCCTACATAGTAACTTGCAACTTTGAATGAGAATGTGCTTGCTTACAGCAACGTGCTATATGTTCTGAATGCCCGAATTGGGAATCTGTGTCAAAACACTTTTAGGAATTATGTGATCCTTACTAGATGGAAGTAAGGGAGATGGGGCATGAAGTTATTTCTAGGAGTTGGAGACATACAACGTTTAGCTCAGTTCTGGGCATCTTTGAAATACCTATACAAACTTGTTCCTACATAGTAACTTGCAACTTTGAATGAGAATGTGATTGCTTACAGCAACGTGCTATATGTTCTGAATGCCCGAATTGGGAATCTGTGTCAAATTTTGTTAGGATTTATGTGATCCTTACTAGCTGGAAGTAAGGGAGATGTGGTATGAAGGTATTTCTAGGAGTTGGACACATACGAAGTTTAGCTCAGTTCTGGGCATCTTTGAAATACCTCTACAAACTTGTTCCTACATAGTAACTTGCAACTTTGAATGAGAATGTGCTTGCTTACAGCAACGTGCTATATGTTCTGAATGCCCGAATTGGGAATCTGTGTCAAAACTTTGTTAGGAATGATGTGATCCTTACTAGCTGGAAGTAAGGGTGATGGGGCATGAAGTTATTTCGAGGTGATGGACACATACCAAGATTAGCTCAGTTCTGGGCATCTTTGAAATACCTATACAAACTTGTTCCTACATAGTAACTTGCAACTTTGAATGAGAATGCGCTTGCTTACAGCAACGTGCTATATGTTCTGAATGACCGAATTGGGAATCTGTGTCAAAACTTTGTTAGGAATTATGTGATCCTTACTAGCTGGAAGTAAGGGAGATGGGGCATGAAGTTATTTCTAGGAGTTGGAGACATACAACGTTTAGCTCAGTTCTGGGCATCTTTGAAATACCTATACAAACTTGTTCCTACATAGTAACTTGCAACTTTGAATGAGAATGTGCTTGCTTACAGCAACGTGCTATATGTTCTGAATGCCCGAATTGGGAATCTGTGTCAATACTTTGTTAGGAATTATGTGATCCTTACTAGCTGGAAGTAAGGGAGATGGGGCATGAAGTTTTTTCTAGGAGTTGGAGACATACAACGTTTAGGTCAGTTCTGGGCATCTTTGAAATACCTATACAAACTTGTTCCTACATAGTAACTTGCAACTTTGAATGAGAATGTGCTTGCTTACAGCAACTTGCTATATGATCTAAATGCCCGAATTGGGAATCTGTGTCAAAACTTTGTTAGGAATTATGTGATCCTTACTAGCTGGAAGTAAGGGAGTTGGGGCATGAAGTTATTTCTAGGAGTTGGAGACATACAACGTTTAGCTCAGTTCTGGGCATCTTTGAAATACCTATACAAACTTGTTTCTACATAGTAACTTGCAACTTTGAATGAGAATATGCTTGCTTACAGCAACGTGCTATATGTTCTGAATGCCTGAATTGGGAATCTGTGTCAAAACTTTGTTAGGAATTATGTGATCCTTACTAGCTGGAAGTAAGGGTGATGGGGCATGAAGTTATTTCTAGGAGTTGGAGACATACCAAGTTTAGCTCAGTTCTGGGCCTCTTTGAAATAGCTTTACAAACTTGTTCCTACTTAGTAACTTGCAACTTTGAATGAGAATGTGCTTGCTTACAGCAACGTGCCATATGTTCTGAATGCCCGAATTGGGAATCTGTGTCAAAACTTTGTTAGGAATTATGTGATCCTTACTAGCTGGAAGTAAGGGAGATGGGGCCTGAAGTTATTTCGAGGTGTTGGACACATACCAAGTTTAGCTTAATTCTGGGCATCTTTGAAATACCTATACAAACTTGTTCCTACATAGTAACTTGCAACTTTGAATGAGAATGTGCTTGCTTACAGCAACGTGCTATATGTTCTGAATGCCCGAATTGGGAATCTGTGTCAAAACTTTGTTAGGAATTATGTGATCCTTACTAGCTGGAAGTAAGGGAGATGGGGCATGAAGTTATTTCTAGGAGTTGGAGACATACCCAGTTTAGCTCAATTCTGGGCATCTTTGAAATACCCATACAAACTTGTTCCTACATAGTAACTTGCAACATTGAATTGAATGTGCTTGCTTACAGCAACTTGCTACATGTTCTGAATGCCCGAATTGGGAATCTGTGTCAAAACTTTGTTAGGAATTATGTGATCCTTACTAGCTGGAAGTAAGGGAGATTGTGCATGAAGTTATTTCTAGGAGTTGGAGACATACAACGTTTAGCTCAGTTCTGGGCATCTTTGAAATACCTATACAAACTTGTTCCTACATAGTAACTTGCAACTTTGAATGAGAATGTGCTTGCTTACAGCAACGTGCTATATGTTCTGAATGCCCGAATTGGGAATCTGTGTCAAAACTTTGTTAGAAATTATGTGATCCTTACTAGATGGAAGTAAGTGAGATGGGGCATGAAGTTATTTCTAGGAGTTGGAGACATACAACGTTTAGCTCAGTTCTGGGCATCTTTGAAATACCTATACAAACTTGTTCCTACATAGTAACTTGCAACTTTGAATGAGAATGTGCTTGCTTACAGCAACGTGCTATATGTTCTGAATGCCCGAATTGGGAATCTGTGTCAAATCTTTGTTAGGAATTATGTGATCCTTACTAGCTGGAAGTAAGGGAGTTGGGGCATGAAGTTATTTCTAGAGGTTGGACACATACCAAGTTTAGCTCAGTTCTGGGCATCTTTGAAATACCTATACAAACTTGTTCCTACATAGTAACTTGCAACTTTGAATGAGAATGTGCTTGCTTACAGCAATGTGCTATATGCTCTGAATGCCCGAATTGTGAATCTGTGTCAAAACTTTGTTAGGAATTATGTGATCCTTACTAGCTGGAAGTAAGGGTGATGGGGCATGAAGTTATTTCTAGGAGTTGGAGACATACCAAGTTTAGCTCAGTTCTGGGCATCTTTGAAATACCTTTACAAACTTGTTCCTACATAGTAACTTGCAACTTTGAATGAGAATGTGCTTGCTTACAGCAACGTGCTATATGTTCTGAATGCCCGAATTGGGAATCTGTGTCAAAACTTTGTTAGGAATTATGTGATCCTTACTAGCTGAATGTAAGGGAGTTGGGGCATGAAGTTATTTCTAGAGGTTGGACAAATACCAAGTTTAGCTCAGTTCTGGGCATCTTTGAAATACCTATACAAACTTGTTCCTACATAGTAACTTGCAACTTTGAATGAGAATGTGCTTGCTTACAGCAACGTGCTATATGTTCTGAATGCCCGAATTGGGAATCTGTGTCAAATCTTTGTTAGGAATTATGTGATCCTTACTAGCTGGAAGTAAGGGAGATGAGGCATGAAGTTATTTCTAGGAGTTGGAGACATAGCAAGTTTAGCTCAGTTCTGGGCATCTTTGAAATACCTTTACAAACTTATTCCTACTTAGTAACTTGCAACTTTGAATGAGAATGTGCTTCCTTACAGCAACGTGCTATATGTTCTGAATGCCCGAATTGGGAATCTGTGTCAAACCTTGTTAGGAATTATGTGATCCTTACTAGATGGAAGTAAGGGAGATGGGGCATGAAGTTATTTCTAGGAGTTGGAGACATACCAAGTTTAGCTCAATTCTGGGCATCTTTGAAATACCTATACAAACTTGTTCCTACATAGTAACTTGCAACTTTGAATGAGAATGTGCTTGCTTACAGCAACGTGCTACATCTTCTGAATGCCAGAATTGGGAATGTGTGTCAAAACTTTGTTAGGAATTATGTGATCCTTACTAGCTGGAAGTAAGGGTGATGGGGCATGAAATAATTTCTAGGAGTTGGACACATACCAAGTTTAGCTCAGTTCTGGGTATCTTTGAAATACCTATGCAAACTTGTTCCTACATAGTAACTTGCAACTTTGAATGAGAATGTGATTGCTTACAGCAACGTGCTATATGTTCTGAATGCCCGAATTGGGAATCTGTGTCAAATTTTGTTAGGAATTATGTGATCCTTACTAGCTGGAAGTAAGGGAGATGGGGTATGAAGGTATTTCTAGGAGTTGGACACATACGAAGTTTAGCTCAGTTCTGGGCATCTTTGAAATACCTATAGAAACTTGTTCCTACATACTAACTTGCAACTTTGAATGAGAATGTGCTTGCTTACAGCAACGTGCTATACGTTCTGAATACCCGAATTGGGAATCTGTGTCAAAACTTTGTTGGGAATTATGTGATCCTTACTAGCGGGAAGTAAGTGAGTTGGGGCATGAAGTTATTTGTAGAGGTTGCACACATACCAAGTTTAGTTCAGTTCTGGGCATCTTTGAAATACCTATACAAACTTGTTCCTACATAGTAACTTGCAACTTTGAATGAGAATGTGCTTGCTTACAGCAACGTGCTATATGTTCTGAATGCCCGAATTGGGAATCTGTGTCAAAACTTTGTTAGGAATTATGTGATCCTTACTAGCTGGAAGTAAGGGAGATGGGGCATGAAGTTATTTCTAGGAGTTGGAGACATACAACGTTTAGGTCAGTTCTGGGCATCTTTGAAATACCTATACAAACTTGTTCCTACATAGTAACTTGCAACTTTGAATGAGAATGTGCTTGCTTACAGCAACGTGCTATATGTTCTGAATGCCCGAATTGGGAATCTGTGTCAAAATTTGTTAGAAATTATGTGATCCTTACTAGCTGGAAGTAAGTAAGATGGGGCATGAAGTTATTTCTAGGAGTTGGAGACATACAACGTTTAGCTCAGTTCTGGGCATCTTTGAAATACCTATACAAACTTGTTCCTACATAGTAACTTGCAACTTTGAATGAGAATGTGCTTGCTTACAGCAACGTGCTACATGTTCTGAATGCCCGAATTGGGAATCTGTGTAAAAACTTTGTTAGGAATTATGTGTCCTTACTAGCTGGAAGTAAGGGAGTTGGGGCATGATGTTATTTCTAGGAGTTGGACACATACCAAGTTTAGGTCAGTTCTGGGCATCTTTGAAATACCTATACAAACTTGTTCCTACATAGTAACTTGCAACTTTGAATGAGAATGTGATTGCTTACAGCAACGTGCTATATGTTCTGAATGCCCGAATTGGGAATCTGTGTCAAATTTTGTTAGGAATTATGTGATCCTTACTAGCTGGAAGTAAGGGAGATGGGGTATGAAGGTATTTCTAGGAGTTGGACACACACGAAGTTTAGCTCAGTTCTGGGCATCTTTGAAATACCTATACAAACTTGTTCCTACATAGTAACTTGCAACTATGAATGAGAATGTGCTTGCTTACAGCAACGTGCTATATGTTCTGAATGCCCGAATTGGGAATCTGTGTCAAAACTTTGTTAGGAATTATGTGATCCTTACTAGCTGGAAGTAAGGGTGATGGGGCATGAAGTTATTTCTAGGAGTTGGAGACATACAACGTTTAGGTCAGTTCTGGGCATCTTTGAAATACCTATACAAACTTGTTCCTACATAGTAACTTGCAACTTTGAATGAGAATGTGCTTGCTTACAGCAACGTGCTATATGTTCTGAATGCCCGAATTGGGAATCTGTGTCAAAATTTGTTAGAAATTATGTGATCCTTACTAGCTGGAAGTAAGTAAGATGGGGCATGAAGTTATTTCTAGGAGTTGGAGACATACAACGTTTAGCTCAGTTCTGGGCATCTTTGAAATACCTATACAAACTTGTTCCTACATAGTAACTTGCAACTTTGAATGAGAATGTGCTTGCTTACAGCAACGTGCTACATGTTCTGAATGCCCGAATTGGGAATCTGTGTAAAAACTTTGTTAGGAATTATGTGTCCTTACTAGCTGGAAGTAAGGGAGTTGGGGCATGATGTTATTTCTAGGAGTTGGACACATACCAAGTTTAGGTCAGTTCTGGGCATCTTTGAAATACCTATACAAACTTGTTCCTACATAGTAACTTGCAACTTTGAATGAGAATGTGATTGCTTACAGCAACGTGCTATATGTTCTGAATGCCCGAATTGGGAATCTGTGTCAAATTTTGTTAGGAATTATGTGATCCTTACTAGCTGGAAGTAAGGGAGATGGGGTATGAAGGTATTTCTAGGAGTTGGACACACACGAAGTTTAGCTCAGTTCTGGGCATCTTTGAAATACCTATACAAACTTGTTCCTACATAGTAACTTGCAACTATGAATGAGAATGTGCTTGCTTACAGCAACGTGCTATATGTTCTGAATGCCCGAATTGGGAATCTGTGTCAAAACTTTGTTAGGAATTATGTGATCCTTACTAGCTGGAAGTAAGGGTGATGGGGCATGAAGTTATTTCTAGGAGTTGGAGACATACCAAGTTTAGCTCAGTTCTGGGCCTCTTTGAAATAGCTTTACAAACTTGTTCCTACTTAGTAACTTGCAACTTTGAATGAGAATGTGCTTGCTTACAGCAACGTGCCATATGTTCTGAATGCCCGAATTGGGAATCTGTGTCAAAACTTTGTTAGGAATTATGTGATCCTTACTAGCTGGAAGTAAGGGAGATGGGGCCTGAAGTTATTTCGAGGTGTTGGACACATACCAAGTTTAGCTTAATTCTGGGCATCTTTGAAATACCTATACAAACTTGTTCCTACATAGTAACTTGCAACTTTGAATGAGAATGTGCTTGCTTACAGCAACGTGCTATATGTTCTGAATGCCCGAATTGGGAATCTGTGTCAAAACTTTGTTAGGAATTATGTGATCCTTACTAGCTGGAAGTAAGGGAGATGGGGCATGAAGTTATTTCTAGGAGTTGGAGACATACCCAGTTTAGCTCAATTCTGGGCATCTTTGAAATACCCATACAAACTTGTTCCTACATAGTAACTTGCAACATTGAATTGAATGTGCTTGCTTACAGCAACTTGCTACATGTTCTGAATGCCCGAATTGGGAATCTGTGTCAAAACTTTGTTAGGAATTATGTGATCCTTACTAGCTGGAAGTAAGGGAGATTGTGCATGAAGTTATTTCTAGGAGTTGGAGACATACAACGTTTAGCTCAGTTCTGGGCATCTTTGAAATACCTATACAAACTTGTTCCTACATAGTAACTTGCAACTTTGAATGAGAATGTGCTTGCTTACAGCAACGTGCTATATGTTCTGAATGCCCGAATTGGGAATCTGTGTCAAAACTTTGTTAGAAATTATGTGATCCTTACTAGATGGAAGTAAGTGAGATGGGGCATGAAGTTATTTCTAGGAGTTGGAGACATACAACGTTTAGCTCAGTTCTGGGCATCTTTGAAATACCTATACAAACTTGTTCCTACATAGTAACTTGCAACTTTGAATGAGAATGTGCTTGCTTACAGCAACGTGCTATATGTTCTGAATGCCCGAATTGGGAATCTGTGTCAAATCTTTGTTAGGAATTATGTGATCCTTACTAGCTGGAAGTAAGGGAGTTGGGGCATGAAGTTATTTCTAGAGGTTGGACACATACCAAGTTTAGCTCAGTTCTGGGCATCTTTGAAATACCTATACAAACTTGTTCCTACATAGTAACTTGCAACTTTGAATGAGAATGTGCTTGCTTACAGCAATGTGCTATATGCTCTGAATGCCCGAATTGTGAATCTGTGTCAAAACTTTGTTAGGAATTATGTGATCCTTACTAGCTGGAAGTAAGGGTGATGGGGCATGAAGTTATTTCTAGGAGTTGGAGACATACCAAGTTTAGCTCAGTTCTGGGCATCTTTGAAATACCTTTACAAACTTGTTCCTACATAGTAACTTGCAACTTTGAATGAGAATGTGCTTGCTTACAGCAACGTGCTATATGTTCTGAATGCCCGAATTGGGAATCTGTGTCAAAACTTTGTTAGGAATTATGTGATCCTTACTAGCTGAATGTAAGGGAGTTGGGGCATGAAGTTATTTCTAGAGGTTGGACAAATACCAAGTTTAGCTCAGTTCTGGGCATCTTTGAAATACCTATACAAACTTGTTCCTACATAGTAACTTGCAACTTTGAATGAGAATGTGCTTGCTTACAGCAACGTGCTATATGTTCTGAATGCCCGAATTGGGAATCTGTGTCAAATCTTTGTTAGGAATTATGTGATCCTTACTAGCTGGAAGTAAGGGAGATGAGGCATGAAGTTATTTCTAGGAGTTGGAGACATAGCAAGTTTAGCTCAGTTCTGGGCATCTTTGAAATACCTTTACAAACTTATTCCTACTTAGTAACTTGCAACTTTGAATGAGAATGTGCTTCCTTACAGCAACGTGCTATATGTTCTGAATGCCCGAATTGGGAATCTGTGTCAAACCTTGTTAGGAATTATGTGATCCTTACTAGATGGAAGTAAGGGAGATGGGGCATGAAGTTATTTCTAGGAGTTGGAGACATACCAAGTTTAGCTCAATTCTGGGCATCTTTGAAATACCTATACAAACTTGTTCCTACATAGTAACTTGCAACTTTGAATGAGAATGTGCTTGCTTACAGCAACGTGCTACATCTTCTGAATGCCAGAATTGGGAATGTGTGTCAAAACTTTGTTAGGAATTATGTGATCCTTACTAGCTGGAAGTAAGGGTGATGGGGCATGAAATAATTTCTAGGAGTTGGACACATACCAAGTTTAGCTCAGTTCTGGGTATCTTTGAAATACCTATGCAAACTTGTTCCTACATAGTAACTTGCAACTTTGAATGAGAATGTGATTGCTTACAGCAACGTGCTATATGTTCTGAATGCCCGAATTGGGAATCTGTGTCAAATTTTGTTAGGAATTATGTGATCCTTACTAGCTGGAAGTAAGGGAGATGGGGTATGAAGGTATTTCTAGGAGTTGGACACATACGAAGTTTAGCTCAGTTCTGGGCATCTTTGAAATACCTATAGAAACTTGTTCCTACATACTAACTTGCAACTTTGAATGAGAATGTGCTTGCTTACAGCAACGTGCTATACGTTCTGAATGCCCGAATTGGGAATCTGTGTCAAAACTTTGTTGGGAATTATGTGATCCTTACTAGCGGGAAGTAAGTGAGTTGGGGCATGAAGTTATTTGTAGAGGTTGCACACATACCAAGTTTAGTTCAGTTCTGGGCATCTTTGAAATACCTATAAAAACTTGTTCCTACATAGTAACTTGCAACTTTGAATGAGAATGTGCTTGCTTACAGCAACGTGCTATATGTTCTGAATGCCCGAATTGGGAATCTGTGTCAAAACTTTGTTAGGAATTATGTGATCCTTACTAGCTGGAAGTAAGGGAGATGGGGCATGAAGTTATTTCTAGGAGTTGGAGACATACAACGTTTAGGTCAGTTCTGGGCATCTTTGAAATACCTATACAAACTTGTTCCTACATAGTAACTTGCAACTTTGAATGAGAATGTGCTTGCTTACAGCAACGTGCTATATGTTCTGAATGCCCGAATTGGGAATCTGTGTCAAAATTTGTTAGAAATTATGTGATCCTTACTAGCTGGAAGTAAGTAAGATGGGGCATGAAGTTATTTCTAGGAGTTGGAGACATACAACGTTTAGCTCAGTTCTGGGCATCTTTGAAATACCTATACAAACTTGTTCCTACATAGTAACTTGCAACTTTGAATGAGAATGTGCTTGCTTACAGCAACGTGCTACATGTTCTGAATGCCCGAATTGGGAATCTGTGTAAAAACTTTGTTAGGAATTATGTGTCCTTACTAGCTGGAAGTAAGGGAGTTGGGGCATGATGTTATTTCTAGGAGTTGGACACATACCAAGTTTAGGTCAGTTCTGGGCATCTTTGAAATACCTATACAAACTTGTTCCTACATAGTAACTTGCAACTTTGAATGAGAATGTGATTGCTTACAGCAACGTGCTATATGTTCTGAATGCCCGAATTGGGAATCTGTGTCAAATTTTGTTAGGAATTATGTGATCCTTACTAGCTGGAAGTAAGGGAGATGGGGTATGAAGGTATTTCTAGGAGTTGGACACACACGAAGTTTAGCTCAGTTCTGGGCATCTTTGAAATACCTATACAAACTTGTTCCTACATAGTAACTTGCAACTATGAATGAGAATGTGCTTGCTTACAGCAACGTGCTATATGTTCTGAATGCCCGAATTGGGAATCTGTGTCAAAACTTTGTTAGGAATTATGTGATCCTTACTAGCTGGAAGTAAGGGAGATGGGGCATGAAGATATTTCTAGGAGTTGGAGACATACAACGTTTAGCTCAGTTCTGGGCATCTTTGAAATACCTATAGAAACTTGTTCCTACATACTAACTTGCAACTTTGAATGAGAATGTGCTTGCTTACAGCAACGTGCTATATGTTCTGAATGCCCGAATTGGGAATCTGTGTCAAAACTTTGTTGGGAATTATGTGATCCTTACTAGCGGGAAGTAAGTGAGTTGGGGCATGAAGTTATTTGTAGAGGTTGCACACATACCAAGTTTAGTTCAGTTCTGGGCATCTTTGAAATACCTATACAAACTTGTTCCTACATAGTAACTTGCAACTTTGAATGAGAATGTGCTTGCTTACAGCAACGTGCTATATGTTCTGAATGCCCGAATTGGGAATCTGTGTCAAAACTTTGTTAGGAATTATGTGATCCTTACTAGCTGGAAGTAAGGGAGATGGGGCATGAAGTTATTTCTAGGAGTTGGAGACATACAACGTTTAGGTCAGTTCTGGGCATCTTTGAAATACCTATACAAACTTGTTCCTACATAGTAACTTGCAACTTTGAATGAGAATGTGCTTGCTTACAGCAACGTGCTATATGTTCTGAATGCCCGAATTGGGAATCTGTGTCAAAATTTGTTAGAAATTATGTGATCCTTACTAGCTGGAAGTAAGTAAGATGGGGCATGAAGTTATTTCTAGGAGTTGGAGACATACAACGTTTAGCTCAGTTCTGGGCATCTTTGAAATACCTATACAAACTTGTTCCTACATAGTAACTTGCAACTTTGAATGAGAATGTGCTTGCTTACAGCAACGTGCTACATGTTCTGAATGCCCGAATTGGGAATCTGTGTAAAAACTTTGTTAGGAATTATGTGTCCTTACTAGCTGGAAGTAAGGGAGTTGGGGCATGATGTTATTTCTAGGAGTTGGACACATACCAAGTTTAGGTCAGTTCTGGGCATCTTTGAAATACCTATACAAACTTGTTCCTACATAGTAACTTGCAACTTTGAATGAGAATGTGATTGCTTACAGCAACGTGCTATATGTTCTGAATGCCCGAATTGGGAATCTGTGTCAAATTTTGTTAGGAATTATGTGATCCTTACTAGCTGGAAGTAAGGGAGATGGGGTATGAAGGTATTTCTAGGAGTTGGACACACACGAAGTTTAGCTCAGTTCTGGGCATCTTTGAAATACCTATACAAACTTGTTCCTACATAGTAACTTGCAACTATGAATGAGAATGTGCTTGCTTACAGCAACGTTCTATATGTTCTGAATGCCCGAATTGGGAATCTGTGTCAAAACTTTGTTAGGAATTATGTGATCCTTACTAGCTGGAAGTAAGGGAGTTGGGGCATGAAGTTATTTCTAGAGGTTGGACACATACCAAGTTTAGCTCAATTCTGGGCCTCTTTGAAATACCTATACAAACTTGTTCCTACATAGTAACCTGCAACTTTGAATGAGAATGTGCTTGCTTACAGCAACGTGCTACATGTTCTGAATGCCCGAATTTGGAATCTGTGTCAAAACTTTGTTAGGAATTATGAGATCCTTACTAGCTGGAAGTAAGGGAGATGGGGCATGAAGTTACTTCTAGGAGTTGCAGACATACAACGTTTAGCTCAGTTCTGGGCATCTTTGAAATACCTATACAAACTTGTTCCTACATAGTAACTTGCAACTTTGAATGAGAATGTGCTTGCTTACATCAACGTGCTATGTGTTCTGAATGCCCGAATTGGGAATCTGTGTCAAATTTTGTTAGGAATTATGTGATCCTTACTAGCTGGAAGTAAGGGAGTTGGGGCATGAAGTTATTTCTAGGAGTTGGACACATACCAAGTTTAGCTCAGTTCTGGGCATCTTTGAAATACCTATACAGACTTGTTCCTACATAGTAACTTGCAACTTTGAATGAGAATGTGCTTGCTTACAGCAACGTGCTATATGTTCTGAATGCCCGAATTGGGAATCTGTGTCAAATCTTTGTTAGGAATTATGTGATCCTTACTAGCTGGAAGTAAGGGAGTTGGGGCATGAAGTTATTTCTAGAGGTTGGACACATACCAAGTTTAGCTCAGTTCTGGGCATCTTTGAAATACCTATACAAACTTGTTCCTACATAGTAACTTGCAACTTTGAATGAGAATGTGCTTGCTTACAGCAATGTGCTATATGCTCTGAATGCCCGAATTGTGAATCTGTGTCAAATCTTTGTTAGGAATTATGTGATCCTTACTAGCTGGAAGTAAGGGTGATGGGGCATGAAGTTATTTCTAGGAGTTGGAGACATACCAAGTTTAGCTCAGTTCTGGGCATCTTTGAAATACCTTTACAAACTTGTTCCTACATAGTAACTTGCAACTTTGAATGAGAATGTGCTTGCTTACAGCAACGTGCTATATGTTCTGAATGCCCGAATTGGGAATCTGTGTCAAAACTTTGTTAGGAATTATGTGATCCTTACTAGCTGAATGTAAGGGAGTTGGGGCATGAAGTTATTTCTAGAGGTTGGACAAATACCAAGTTTAGCTCAGTTCTGGGCATCTTTGAAATACCTATACAAACTTGTTCCTACATAGTAACTTGCAACTTTGAATGAGAATGTGCTTGCTTACAGCAACGTGCTATATGTTCTGAATGCCCGAATTGGGAATCTGTGTCAAAACTTTGTTAGGAATTATGTGATCCTTACTAGCTGGAAGTAAGGGAGATGGGGCATGAAGTTATTTCTAGGAGTTGGAGACATACAACGTTTAGGTCAGTTCTGGGCATCTTTGAAATACCTATACAAACTTGTTCCTACATAGTAACTTGCAACTTTGAATGAGAATGTGCTTGCTTACAGCAACGTGCTATATGTTCTGAATGCCCGAATTGGGAATCTGTGTCAAAATTTGTTAGAAATTATGTGATCCTTACTAGCTGGAAGTAAGTAAGATGGGGCATGAAGTTATTTCTAGGAGTTGGAGACATACAACGTTTAGCTCAGTTCTGGGCATCTTTGAAATACCTATACAAACTTGTTCCTACATAGTAACTTGCAACTTTGAATGAGAATGTGCTTGCTTACAGCAACGTGCTACATGTTCTGAATGCCCGAATTGGGAATCTGTGTAAAAACTTTGTTAGGAATTATGTGTCCTTACTAGCTGGAAGTAAGGGAGTTGGGGCATGATGTTATTTCTAGGAGTTGGACACATACCAAGTTTAGGTCAGTTCTGGGCATCTTTGAAATACCTATACAAACTTGTTCCTACATAGTAACTTGCAACTTTGAATGAGAATGTGATTGCTTACAGCAACGTGCTATATGTTCTGAATGCCCGAATTGGGAATCTGTGTCAAATTTTGTTAGGAATTATGTGATCCTTACTAGCTGGAAGTAAGGGAGATGGGGTATGAAGGTATTTCTAGGAGTTGGACACACACGAAGTTTAGCTCAGTTCTGGGCATCTTTGAAATACCTATACAAACTTGTTCCTACATAGTAACTTGCAACTATGAATGAGAATGTGCTTGCTTACAGCAACGTTCTATATGTTCTGAATGCCCGAATTGGGAATCTGTGTCAAAACTTTGTTAGGAATTATGTGATCCTTACTAGCTGGAAGTAAGGGAGTTGGGGCATGAAGTTATTTCTAGAGGTTGGACACATACCAAGTTTAGCTCAATTCTGGGCCTCTTTGAAATACCTATACAAACTTGTTCCTACATAGTAACCTGCAACTTTGAATGAGAATGTGCTTGCTTACAGCAACGTGCTACATGTTCTGAATGCCCGAATTTGGAATCTGTGTCAAAACTTTGTTAGGAATTATGAGATCCTTACTAGCTGGAAGTAAGGGAGATGGGGCATGAAGTTACTTCTAGGAGTTGCAGACATACAACGTTTAGCTCAGTTCTGGGCATCTTTGAAATACCTATACAAACTTGTTCCTACATAGTAACTTGCAACTTTGAATGAGAATGTGCTTGCTTACATCAACGTGCTATGTGTTCTGAATGCCCGAATTGGGAATCTGTGTCAAATTTTGTTAGGAATTATGTGATCCTTACTAGCTGGAAGTAAGGGAGTTGGGGCATGAAGTTATTTCTAGGAGTTGGACACATACCAAGTTTAGCTCAGTTCTGGGCATCTTTGAAATACCTATACAGACTTGTTCCTACATAGTAACTTGCAACTTTGAATGAGAATGTGCTTGCTTACAGCAACGTGCTATATGTTCTGAATGCCCGAATTGGGAATCTGTGTCAAATCTTTGTTAGGAATTATGTGATCCTTACTAGCTGGAAGTAAGGGAGTTGGGGCATGAAGTTATTTCTAGAGGTTGGACACATACCAAGTTTAGCTCAGTTCTGGGCATCTTTGAAATACCTATACAAACTTGTTCCTACATAGTAACTTGCAACTTTGAATGAGAATGTGCTTGCTTACAGCAATGTGCTATATGCTCTGAATGCCCGAATTGTGAATCTGTGTCAAATCTTTGTTAGGAATTATGTGATCCTTACTAGCTGGAAGTAAGGGTGATGGGGCATGAAGTTATTTCTAGGAGTTGGAGACATACCAAGTTTAGCTCAGTTCTGGGCATCTTTGAAATACCTTTACAAACTTGTTCCTACATAGTAACTTGCAACTTTGAATGAGAATGTGCTTGCTTACAGCAACGTGCTATATGTTCTGAATGCCCGAATTGGGAATCTGTGTCAAAACTTTGTTAGGAATTATGTGATCCTTACTAGCTGAATGTAAGGGAGTTGGGGCATGAAGTTATTTCTAGAGGTTGGACAAATACCAAGTTTAGCTCAGTTCTGGGCATCTTTGAAATACCTATACAAACTTGTTCCTACATAGTAACTTGCAACTTTGAATGAGAATGTGCTTGCTTACAGCAACGTGCTATATGTTCTGAATGCCCGAATTGGGAATCTGTGTCAAAACTTTGTTAGGAATTATGTGATCCTTACTAGCTGGAAGTAAGGGAGATGGGGCATGAAGTTATTTCTAGGAGTTGGAGACATACAACGTTTAGCTCAGTTCTGGGCATCTTTGAAATACCTTTACAAACTTATTCCTACTTAGTAACTTGCAACTTTGAATGAGAATGTGCTTGCTTACAGCAACGTGCTATATGTTCTGAATGCCCGAACTGGGAATCTGTGTCAAATCTTTGTTAGGAATTATGTGATCCTTACTAGATGGAAGTAAGGGAGATGGGGCATGAAGTTATTTCTAGGAGTTGGAGACATACCAAGTTTAGCTCAATTCTGGGCATCTTTGAAATACCTATACAAACTTGTTCCTACATAGTAACTTGCAACTTTGAATGAGAATGTGCTTGCTTACAGCAACGTGCTACATCTTCTGAATGCCAGAATTGGGAATGTGTGTCAAAACTTTGTTAGGAATTATGTGATCCTTACTAGCTGGAAGTAAGGGTGATGGGGCATGAAATAATTTCTAGGAGTTGGACACATACCAAGTTTAGCTCAGTTCTGGGTATCTTTGAAATACCTATACAAACTTGTTCCTACATAGTAACTTGCAACGTTGAATGAGAATGTGATTGCTTACAGCAACGTGCTATATGTTCTGAATGCCCGAATTGGGAATCTGTGTCAAATTTTGTTAGGAATTATGTGATCCTTACTAGCTGGAAGTAAGGGAGATGGGGTATGAAGGTATTTCTAGGAGTTGGACACATACGAAGTTTAGCTCAGTTCTGGGCATCTTTGAAATACCTATAGAAACTTGTTCCTACATAGTAACTTGCAACTTTGAATGAGAATGTGCTTGCTTACAGCAACGTGCTATATGTTCTGAATGCCCGAATTGGGAATCTGTGTCAAAACTTTGTTAGGAATTATGTGATCCTTACTAGCTGGAAGTAAGTGAGTTGGGGCATGAAGTTATTTGTAGAGGTTGCACACATACCAAGTTTAGCTCAGTTCTGGGCATCTTTGAAATACCTATACAAACTTGTTCCTACATAGTAACTTGCAACTTTGAATGAGAATGTGCTTGCTTACAGCAACGTGCTATATGTTCTGAATGCCCGAATTGGGAATCTGTGTCAAAACTTTGTTAGGAATTATGTGATCCTTACTAGCTGGAAGTAAGGGAGATGGGGCATGAAGTTATTTCTAGGAGTTGGAGACATACAACGTTTAGGTCAGTTCTGGGCATCTTTGAAATACCTATACAAACTTGTTCCTACATAGTAACTTGCAACTTTGAATGAGAATGTGCTTGCTTACAGCAACGTGCTATATGTTCTGAATGCCCGAATTGGGAATCTGTGTCAAAATTTGTTAGAAATTATGTGATCCTTACTAGCTGGAAGTAAGTGAGATGGGGCATGAAGTTATTTCTAGGAGTTGGAGACATACAACGTTTAGCTCAGTTCTGGTCATCTTTGAAATACCTATACAAACTTGTTCCTACATAGTAACTTGCAACTTTGAATGAGAATGTGCTTGCTTACAGCAACGTGCTACATGTTCTGAATGCCCGAATTGGGAATCTGTGTAAAAACTTTGTTAGGAATTATGTGATCCTTACTAGCTGGAAGTAAGGGAGTTGGGGCATGAAGTTATTTCTAGGAGTTGGACACATACCAAGTTTAGGTCAGTTCTGGGCATCTTTGAAATACCTATACAAACTTGTTCCTACATAGTAACTTGCAACTTTGAATGAGAATGTGATTGCTTACAGCAACGTGCTATATGTTCTGAATGCCCGAATTGGGAATCTGTGTCAAATTTTGTTAGGAATTATGTGATCCTTACTAGCTGGAAGTAAGGGAGATGGGGTATGAAGGTATTTCTAGGAGTTGGACACACACGAAGTTTAGCTCAGTTCTGGGCATCTTTGAAATACCTATACAAACTTGTTCCTACATAGTAACTTGCAACTATGAATGAGAATGTGCTTGCTTACAGCAACGTTCTATATGTTCTGAATGCCCGAATTGGGAATCTGTGTCAAAACTTTGTTAGGAATTATGTGATCCTTACTAGCTGGAAGTAAGTGTGATGGGGCATGAAGTTATTTCTAGAGGTTGGACACATACCAAGTTTAGCTCAATTCTGGGCCTCTTTGAAATACCTATACAAACTTGTTCCTACATAGTAACCTGCAACTTTGAATGAGAATGTGCTTGCTTACAGCAACGTGCTACATGTTCTGAATGCCCGAATTTGGAATCTGTGTCAAAACTTTGTTAGGAATTATGAGATCCTTACTAGCTGGAAGTAAGGGAGATGGGGCATGAAGTTACTTCTGGGAGTTGCAGACATACAACGTTAAGCTCAGTTCTGGGCATCTTTGAAATACCTATACAAACTTGTTCCTACATAGTAACTTGCAACTTTGAATGAGAATGTGCTTGCTTACATCAACGTGCTATGTGTTCTGAATGCCCGAATTGGGAATCTGTGTCAAATTTTGTTAGGAATTATGTGATCCTTACTAGCTGGAAGTAAGGGAGTTGGGGCATGAAGTTATTTCCAGGAGTTGGACACATACCAGGTTTAGCTCAGTTCTGGGCATCTTTGAAATACCTATACAAACTTGTTCCTACATAGTAACTTGCAACTTTGAATGAGAATGTGCTTGCTTACAGCAACGTGCTATATGTTCTGAATGCCCGAATTGGGAATCTGTGTCAAAACTTTGTTAGGAATTATGTGATCCTTACTAGCAGGAAGTAAGGGAGATGGGGCATGAAGTTATTTCTAGGAGTTGGACACATACCACGTTTAGCTCAGTTCTGGGCGTCTTTAAAATACCTATACAAACTTGTTCCTACATAGTAACTTGCAACTTTGAATGAGAATGTGCTTGCTTACAGCAACGTGCTATATGTTCTGAATGCCCGAATTGGGAATCTGTGTCAAAACTTTGTTAGGAATTATGTGATCCTTACTAGCTGGAAGTAAGGGTGATGGGGCATGAAGTTATTTCTAGAGATTGGAGACATACCAAGTTTAGCTCAGTTCTGGGCATCTTTGAAATACCTTTACAAACTTGTTCCTACATAGTAACTTGCAACTTTGAATGAGAATGTGCTTGCTTACAGCAACGTGCTATATGTTCTGAATGCCCGAATTGGGAATCTGTGTCAAAACACTTTTAGGAATTATGTGATCCTTACTAGATGGAAGTAAGGGAGATGGGGCATGAAGTTATTTCTAGGAGTTGGAGACATACAACGTTTAGCTCAGTTCTGGGCATCTTTGAAATACCTATACAAACTTGTTCCTACATAGTAACTTGCAACTTTGAATGAGAATGTGCTTGCTTACAGCAACGTGCTATATGTTCTGAATGCCCGAATTGGGAATCTGTGTCAAATTTTGTTAGGATTTATGTGATCCTTACTAGCTGGAAGTAAGGGAGATGTGGTATGAAGGTATTTCTAGGAGTTGGACACATACGAAGTTTAGCTCAGTTCTGGGCATCTTTGAAATACCTCTACAAACTTGTTCCTACATAGTAACTTGCAACTTTGAATGAGAATGTGCTTGCTTACAGCAACGTGCTATATGTTCTGAATGCCCGAATTGGGAATCTGTGTCAAAACTTTGTTAGGAATGATGTGATCCTTACTAGCTGGAAGTAAGGGTGATGGGGCATGAAGTTATTTCGAGGTGATGGACACATACCAAGATTAGCTCAGTTCTGGGCATCTTTGAAATACCTATACAAACTTGTTCCTACATAGTAACTTGCAACTTTGAATGAGAATGCGCTTGCTTACAGCAACGTGCTATATGTTCTGAATGACCGAATTGGGAATCTGTGTCAAAACTTTGTTAGGAATTATGTGATCCTTACTAGCTGGAAGTAAGGGAGATGGGGCATGAAGTTATTTCTAGGAGTTGGAGACATACAACGTTTAGCTCAGTTCTGGGCATCTTTGAAATACCTATACAAACTTGTTCCTACATAGTAACTTGCAACTTTGAATGAGAATGTGCTTGCTTACAGCAACGTGCTATATGTTCTGAATGCCCGAATTGGGAATCTGTGTCAATACTTTGTTAGGAATTATGTGATCCTTACTAGCTGGAAGTAAGGGAGATGGGGCATGAAGTTTTTTCTAGGAGTTGGAGACATACAACGTTTAGGTCAGTTCTGGGCATCTTTGAAATACCTATACAAACTTGTTCCTACATAGTAACTTGCAACTTTGAATGAGAATGTGCTTGCTTACAGCAACTTGCTATATGATCTAAATGCCCGAATTGGGAATCTGTGTCAAAACTTTGTTAGGAATTATGTGATCCTTACTAGCTGGAAGTAAGGGAGTTGGGGCATGAAGTTATTTCTAGGAGTTGGAGACATACAACGTTTAGCTCAGTTCTGGGCATCTTTGAAATACCTATACAAACTTGTTTCTACATAGTAACTTGCAACTTTGAATGAGAATATGCTTGCTTACAGCAACGTGCTATATGTTCTGAATGCCCGAATTGGGAATCTGTGTCAAAACTTTGTTAGGAATTATGTGATCCTTACTAGCTGGAAGTAAGGGTGATGGGGCATGAAGTTATTTCTAGGAGTTGGAGACATACCAAGTTTAGCTCAGTTCTGGGCCTCTTTGAAATAGCTTTACAAACTTGTTCCTACTTAGTAACTTGCAACTTTGAATGAGAATGTGCTTGCTTACAGCAACGTGCCATACGTTCTGAATGCCCGAATTGGGAATCTGTGTCAAAACTTTGTTAGGAATTATGTGATCCTTACTAGCTGGAAGTAAGGGAGATGGGGCCTGAAGTTATTTCGAGGTGTTGGACACATACCAAGTTTAGCTTAATTCTGGGCATCTTTGAAATACCTATACAAACTTGTTCCTACATAGTAACTTGCAACTTTGAATGAGAATGTGCTTGCTTACAGCAACGTGCTATATGTTCTGAATGCCCGAATTGGGAATCTGTGTCAAAACTTTGTTAGGAATTATGTGATCCTTACTAGCTGGAAGTAAGGGAGATGGGGCATGAAGTTATTTCTAGGAGTTGGAGACATACCCAGTTTAGCTCAATTCTGGGCATCTTTGAAATACCCATACAAACTTGTTCCTACATAGTAACTTGCAACATTGAATTGAATGTGCTTGCTTACAGCAACTTGCTACATGTTCTGAATGCCCGAATTGGGAATCTGTGTCAAAACTTTGTTAGGAATTATGTGATCCTTACTAGCTGGAAGTAAGGGAGATGGTGCATGAAGTTATTTCTAGGAGTTGGAGACATACAACGTTTAGCTCAGTTCTGGGCATCTTTGAAATACCTATACAAACTTGTTCCTACATAGTAACTTGCAACTTTGAATGAGAATGTGCTTGCTTACAGCAACGTGCTATATGTTCTGAATGCCCGAATTGGGAATCTGTGTCAAAACTTTGTTAGAAATTATGTGATCCTTACTAGATGGAAGTAAGTGAGATGGGGCATGAAGTTATTTCTAGGAGTTGGAGACATACAACGTTTAGCTCAGTTCTGGGCATCTTTGAAATACCTATACAAACTTGTTCCTACATAGTAACTTGCAACTTTGAATGAGAATGTGCTTGCTTACAGCAACGTGCTATATGTTCTGAATGCCCGAATTGGGAATCTGTGTCAAATCTTTGTTAGGAATTATGTGATCCTTACTAGCTGGAAGTAAGGGAGTTGGGGCATGAAGTTATTTCTAGAGGTTGGACACATACCAAGTTTAGCTCAGTTCTGGGCATCTTTGAAATACCTATACAAACTTGTTCCTACATAGTAACTTGCAACTTTGAATGAGAATGTGCTTGCTTACAGCAATGTGCTATATGCTCTGAATGCCCGAATTGTGAATCTGTGTCAAAACTTTGTTAGGAATTATGTGATCCTTACTAGCTGGAAGTAAGGGTGATGGGGCATGAAGTTATTTCTAGGAGTTGGAGACATACCAAGTTTAGCTCAGTTCTGGGCATCTTTGAAATACCTTTACAAACTTGTTCCTACATAGTAACTTGCAACTTTGAATGAGAATGTGCTTGCTTACAGCAACGTGCTATATGTTCTGAATGCCCGAATTGGGAATCTGTGTCAAAACTTTGTTAGGAATTATGTGATCCTTACTAGCTGAATGTAAGGGAGTTGGGGCATGAAGTTATTTCTAGAGGTTGGACAAATACCAAGTTTAGCTCAGTTCTGGGCATCTTTGAAATACCTATACAAACTTGTTCCTACATAGTAACTTGCAACTTTGAATGAGAATGTGCTTGCTTACAGCAACGTGCTATATGTTCTGAATGCCCGAATTGGGAATCTGTGTCAAATCTTTGTTAGGAATTATGTGATCCTTACTAGCTGGAAGTAAGGGAGATGAGGCATGAAGTTATTTCTAGGAGTTGGAGACATAGCAAGTTTAGCTCAGTTCTGGGCATCTTTGAAATACCTTTACAAACTTATTCCTACTTAGTAACTTGCAACTTTGAATGAGAATGTGCTTCCTTACAGCAACGTGCTATATGTTCTGAATGCCCGAATTGGGAATCTGTGTCAAACCTTGTTAGGAATTATGTGATCCTTACTAGATGGAAGTAAGGGAGATGGGGCATGAAGTTATTTCTAGGAGTTGGAGACATACCAAGTTTAGCTCAATTCTGGGCATCTTTGAAATACCTATACAAACTTGTTCCTACATAGTAACTTGCAACTTTGAATGAGAATGTGCTTGCTTACAGCAACGTGCTACATCTTCTGAATGCCAGAATTGGGAATGTGTGTCAAAACTTTGTTAGGAATTATGTGATCCTTACTAGCTGGAAGTAAGGGTGATGGGGCATGAAATAATTTCTAGGAGTTGGACACATACCAAGTTTAGCTCAGTTCTGGGTATCTTTGAAATACCTATACAAACTTGTTCCTACATAGTAACTTGCAACTTTGAATGAGAATGTGATTGCTTACAGCAACGTGCTATATGTTCTGAATGCCCGAATTGGGAATCTGTGTCAAATTTTGTTAGGAATTATGTGATCCTTACTAGCTGGAAGTAAGGGAGATGGGGTATGAAGGTATTTCTAGGAGTTGGACACATACGAAGTTTAGCTCAGTTCTGGGCATCTTTGAAATACCTATAGAAACTTGTTCCTACATACTAACTTGCAACTTTGAATGAGAATGTGCTTGCTTACAGCAACGTGCTATATGTTCTGAATGCCCGAATTGGGAATCTGTGTCAAAACTTTGTTGGGAATTATGTGATCCTTACTAGCGGGAAGTAAGTGAGTTGGGGCATGAAGTTATTTGTAGAGGTTGCACACATACCAAGTTTAGCTCAGTTCTGGGCATCTTTGAAATACCTATACAAACTTGTTCCTACATAGTAACTTGCAACTTTGAATGAGAATGTGCTTGCTTACAGCAACGTGCTATATGTTCTGAATGCCCGAATTGGGAATCTGTGTCAAAACTTTGTTAGGAATTATGTGATCCTTACTAGCTGGAAGTAAGGGAGATGGGGCATGAAGTTATTTCTAGGAGTTGGAGACATACAACGTTTAGGTCAGTTCTGGGCATCTTTGAAATACCTATACAAACTTGTTCCTACATAGTAACTTGCAACTTTGAATGAGAATGTGCTTGCTTACAGCAACGTGCTATATGTTCTGAATGCCCGAATTGGGAATCTGTGTCAAAATTTGTTAGAAATTATGTGATCCTTACTAGCTGGAAGTAAGTAAGATGGGGCATGAAGTTATTTCTAGGAGTTGGAGACTTACAACGTTTAGCTCAGTTCTGGGCATCTTTGAAATACCTATACAAACTTGTTCCTACATAGTAACTTGCAACTTTGAATGAGAATGTGCTTGCTTACAGCAACGTGCTACATGTTCTGAATGCCCGAATTGGGAATCTGTGTAAAAACTTTGTTAGGAATTATGTGTCCTTACTAGCTGGAAGTAAGGGAGTTGGGGCATGATGTTATTTCTAGGAGTTGGACACATACCAAGTTTAGGTCAGTTCTGGGCATCTTTGAAATACCTATACAAACTTGTTCCTACATAGTAACTTGCAACTTTGAATGAGAATGTGATTGCTTACAGCAACGTGCTATATGTTCTGAATGCCCGAATTGGGAATCTGTGTCAAATTTTGTTAGGAATTATGTGATCCTTACTAGCTGGAAGTAACGGAGATGGGGTATGAAGGTATTTCTAGGAGTTGGACACACACGAAGTTTAGCTCAGTTCTGGGCATCTTTGAAATACCTATACAAACTTGTTCCTACATAGTAACTTGCAACTATGAATGAGAATGTGCTTGCTTACAGCAACGTTCTATATGTTCTGAATGCCCGAATTGGGAATCTGTGTCAAAACTTTGTTAGGAATTATGTGATCCTTACTAGCTGGAAGTAAGGGAGTTGGGGCATGAAGTTATTTCTAGAGGTTGGACACATACCAAGTTTAGCTCAATTCTGGGCCTCTTTGAAATACCTATACAAACTTGTTCCTACATAGTAACCTGCAACTTTGAATGAGAATGTGCTTGCTTACAGCAACGTGCTACATGTTCTGAATGCCCGAATTTGGAATCTGTGTCAAAACTTTGTTAGGAATTATGAGATCCTTACTAGCTGGAAGTAAGGGAGATGGGGCATGAAGTTACTTCTAGGAGTTGCAGACATACAACGTTTAGCTCAGTTCTGGGCATCTTTGAAATACCTATACAAACTTGTTCCTACATAGTAACTTGCAACTTTGAATGAGAATGTGCTTGCTTACATCAACGTGCTATGTGTTCTGAATGCCCGAATTGGGAATCTGTGTCAAATTTTGTTAGGAATTATGTGATCCTTACTAGCTGGAAGTAAGGGAGTTGGGGCATGAAGTTATTTCTAGGAGTTGGACACATACCAAGTTTAGCTCAGTTCTGGGCATCTTTGAAATACCTATACAGACTTGTTCCTACATAGTAACTTGCAACTTTGAATGAGAATGTGCTTGCTTACAGCAACGTGCTATATGTTCTGAATGCCCGAATTGGGAATCTGTGTCAAAACTTTGTTAGGAATTATGTGATCCTTACTAGCAGGAAGTAAGGGAGATGGGGCATGAAGTTATTTCTAGGAGTTGGACACATACCACGTTTAGCTCAGTTCTGGGCGTCTTTAAAATACCTATACAAACTTGTTCCTACATAGTAACTTGCAACTTTGAATGAGAATGTGCTTGCTTACAGCAACGTGCTATATGTTCTGAATGCCCGAATTGGGAATCTGTGTCAAAACTTTGTTAGGAATTATGTGATCCTTACTAGCTGGAAGTAAGGGTGATGGGGCATGAAGTTATTTCTAGAGATTGGAGACATACCAAGTTTAGCTCAGTTCTGGGCATCTTTGAAATACCTTTAAAAACTTGTTCCTACATAGTAACTTGCAACTTTGAATGAGAATGTGCTTGCTTACAGCAACGTGCTATATGTTCTGAATGCCCGAATTGGGAATCTGTGTCAAAACACTTTTAGGAATTATGTGATCCTTACTAGATGGAAGTAAGGGAGATGGGGCATGAAGTTATTTCTAGGAGTTGGAGACATACAACGTTTAGCTCAGTTCTGGGCATCTTTGAAATACCTATACAAACTTGATCCTACATAGTAACTTGCAACTTTGAATGAGAATGTGATTGCTTACAGCAACGTGCTATATGTTCTGAATGCCCGAATTGGGAATCTGTGTCAAATTTTGTTAGGATTTATGTGATCCTTACTAGCTGGAAGTAAGGGAGATGTGGTATGAAGGTATTTCTAGGAGTTGGACACATACGAAGTTTAGCTCAGTTCTGGGCATCTTTGAAATACCTCTACAAACTTGTTCCTACATAGTAACTTGCAACTTTGAATGAGAATGTGCTTGCTTGCAGCAACGTGCTATATGTTCTGAATGCCCGAATTGGGAATCTGTGTCAAAACTTTGTTAGGAATGATGTGATCCTTACTAGCTGGAAGTAAGGGTGATGGGGCATGAAGTTATTTCGAGGTGATGAACACATACCAAGATTAGCTCAGTTCTGGGCATCTTTGAAATACCTATACAAACTTGTTCCTACATAGTAACTTGCAACTTTGAATGAGAATGCGCTTGCTTACAGCAACGTGCTATATGTTCTGAATGACCGAATTGGGAATCTGTGTCAAAACTTTGTTAGGAATTATGTGATCCTTACTAGCTGGAAGTAAGGGAGATGGGGCATGAAGTTATTTCTAGGAGTTGGAGACATACAACGTTTAGCTTAGTTCTGTGCATCTTTGAAATACCTATACAAACTTGTTCCTACATAGTAACTTGCAACTTTGAATGAGAATGTGCTTGCTTACAGCAACGTGCTATATGTTCTGAATGCCCGAATCGGGAATCTGTGTCAATACTTTGTTAGGAATTATGTGATCCTTACTAGCTGGAAGTAAGGGAGATGGGGCATGAAGTTTTTTCTAGGAGTTGGAGACATACATCGTTTAGGTCAGTTCTGGGCATCTTTGAAATACCTATACAAACTTGTTCCTTCATAGTAACTTGCAACTTTGAATGAGAATGTGCTTGCTTACAGCAACTTGCTATATGATCTGAATGCCCGAATTGGGAATCTGTGTCAAAACTTTGTTAGGAATTATGTGATCCTTACTAGCTGGAAGTAAGGGAGTTGGGGCATGAAGTTATTTCTAGGAGTTGGAGACATACAACGTTTAGCTCAGTTCTGGGCATCTTTGAAATACCTATACAAACTTGTTTCTACATAGTAACTTGCAACTTTGAATGAGAATGTGCTTGCTTACAGCAACGTGCTATATGTTCTGAATGCCTGAATTGGGAATCTGTGTCAAAACTTTGTTAGGAATTATGTGATCCATACTAGCTGGAAGTAAGGGTGATGGGGCATGAAGTTATTTCTAGGAGTTGGAGACATACCAAGTTTAGCTCAGTTCTGGGCCTCTTTGAAATAGCTTTACAAACTTGTTCCTACTTAGTAACTTGCAACTTTGAATGAGAATGTGCTTGCTTACAGCAACGTGCCATATGTTCTGAATGCCCGAATTGGGAATCTGTGTCAAAACTTTGTTAGGAATTATGTGATCCTTACTAGCTGGAAGTAAGGGAGATGTGGCCTGAAGTTATTTCGAGGTGTTGGACACATACCAAGTTTAGCTCAATTCTGGGCATCTTTGAAATACCTATACAAACTTCTTCCTACATAGTAACTTGCAACTTTGAATGAGAATGTGCTTGCTTACAGCAACGTGCTATATGTTCTGAATGCCCGAATTGGGAATCTGTGTCAAAACTTTGTTAGGAATTATGTGATCCTTACTAGCTGGAAGTAAGGGAGATGGGGCATGAAGTTATTTCTAGGAGTTGGACACATACCAAGTTTAGCTCAGTTCTGGGCATCTTTGAAATACCTATACAAACTTGTTCCTACATAGTAACTTGCAACTTTGAATGAGAATGTGCTTGCTTACAGCAACGTGCTATATGTTCTGAATGCCCGAATTGGGAATCTGTGTCAAAACTTTATTAGAAATTATGTGATCCTTACTAGCTGTAAGTATGTGAGATGGGGCCTGAAGATATTTCTAGGAGTTGGAGACATACAACGTTTAGCTCAGTTCTGGGCATCTTTGAAATACCTATACAAACTTGTTCCTACATAGTAACTTGCAACTTTGAATGAGAATGTGCTTGCTTACAGCAACGTGCTACATGTTCTGAATGCCCGAATTGGGAATCTGTGTCAAAACTTTGTTAGGAATTATGTGATCCTTACTAGCTGGAAGTAAGGGAAATGGGGCATGAAGTTATTTCTAGGAGTGGGACACATACCAAGTTTAGCTCAGTTCTGGGCATCTTTGAAATACCTATACAAACTTGTTCCTACATAGTAACTTGCAACTTTGAATGAGAATTTGATTGCTTACAGAAACGTGCTATATGTTCTTAATGCCCGAATTGGGAATCTGTGTCATATTTTGTTAGGAATTATGTGATCCTTAATAGCTGGAAGTAAGGGAGATGGGGTATGAAGGTATTTCTAGGAGTTGGACACATACCAAGTTTAGCTCAGTTCTGGGCATCTTTGAAATACCTATACAAACTTGTTCCTACATAGTAACTTGCAACTTTGAATGAGAATGTGCTTGCTTACAGCAACGTGCTATATGTTCTGAATGCCCGAATTGGGAATCTGTGTCAAAACTTTTTTAGGAATTATGTGATCCTTACTAGCTGGAAGTTAGGGAGTTGGTTCATGAAGTTATTTCGAGGAGTTGGACACATACCAAGTTTAGCTCATTTCTGGGCATCTTTGAAATACCTATACAAACTTTTTCCTACATAGTAACTTGCAACTTTGAATGAGAATGTGCTTGCTTACAGCAACGTGCTATATGTTCTGAATGACCGAATTGGGATTCTGTGTCAAAACTTTGTTAGGAATTATGTGATCCTTACTAGCTGGAAGTAAGGGAGATGGGGCATGAAGTTATTTCTAGAGCTTGGACACATACCAAGTTTAGCTCAGTTCTGGGCATCTTTGAAATACCTATACAAACTTGTTCCTACATAGTAACTTGCAACTTTGAATGAGAATGTTCTTGCTTACATCAACGTGCTATATGTTCTGAATGCCCGAATTGGGAATCTGTGTCAATACTTTGTTAGGAATTATGTGATCCTTTCTAGCTGGAAGTAAGGGAGATGGGGCATGATGTTTTTTCTGGGAGTTGGAGACATACAACGTTTAGGTCAGTTCTGGGCATCTTTGAAATACCTATACAAACTTTTTCCTACATAGTAACTTGCAACTTTGAATGAGAATGTGCTTGCTTACAGCAACTTGCTATATGATCTGAATGCCCGAATTGGGAATCTGTGTCAAAACTTTGTTAGGAATTACGTGATCCTTACTAGCTGGAAGTAACGGAGTTGTGGCATGAAGTTATTTCTAGCAGTTGGAGACATACAACGTTTAGCTCAGTTCTGGGCATCTTTGAAATACCTATACAAACTTGTTCCTACATAGTAACTTGCAACTTTGAATGAGAATGTGCTTGCTTACAGCAACGTGCTATATGTTCTGAATGCCCGAATTGGGAATCTGTGTCAAAACTTTGTTAGGAATTATGTGATCCTTACTAGCTGGAAGTAAGGGAGATGGGGCATGAAGTTATTTCTATGAGTTGGAGACATACCAAGTTTAGCTCAGTTCTGGGCATCTTTGAAATACCTATACAAACTTGTTCCTACATAGTAACTTGCAACTTTGAATGAGAATGTGCTTGCTTACAGCAACGTGCTATATGTTCTGAATGCCCGAATTGGGAATCTGTGTCAAAACTTTGTTAGAAAATATGTGATCCTTACTAGCTGTAAGTAAGTGAGATGGGGCCTGAAGATATTTCTAGGAGTTGGAGACATACAACGTTTAGCTCAGTTCTGGGCATCTTTGAAATACCTATACAAACTTGTTCCTACATGGTAACTTTCAACTTTGAATGAGAATGTGCTTGCTTACAGCAACGTGCTACATGTTCTGAATGCCCGAATTGGGAATCTGTGTCAAATCTTTGTTAGGAATTATGTGATCCTTACTAGCTGGAAGTAAGGGAAATGGGGCATGAAGTTATTTCTAGGAGTGGGACACATACCAAGTTTAGCTCAGTTCTGGGCATCATTGAAATACCTATACAAACTTGTTCCTACATAGTAACTTGCAACTTTGAATGAGAATGTGCTTGCTTACAGCAACGTGCTATATGTTCTGAATGCCCGAATTGGGAATCTGTGTCAAAACTTTGTTAGGAATTATGTGATCCTTACTAGCTGGAAGTTAGGGAGTTGGGGCATGAAGTTATTTCGAGGAGTTGGACACATACCAAGTTTAGCTCAGTTCTGGGCATCTTTGAAATACCTATACAAACTTTTTCCTACATAGTAACTTGCAGCTTTGAATGAGAATGTGCTTGCTTACAGCAACGTGCTATATGTTCTGAATGACCGAATTGGGATTCTGTGTCAAAACTTTGTTAGGAATTATGTGATCCTTACTAGCTGGAAGTAAGGGAGATGGGGCATGAAGTTATTTCTAGAGCTTGGACACATACCAAGTTTAGCTCAGTTCTGGTCATCTTTGAAATACCTATACAAACTTGTTCCTACATAGTAACTTGCAACTTTGAATGAGAATGTTCTTGCTTACATCAACGTGCTATATGTTCTGAATGCCCGAATTGGGAATCTGTGTCAAATCTTTGTTAGAAATTGTGTGATTCTTACTAGCTGAAAGTAAGGGAGATTGGGCATGAAGTTATTTCTAGGAGTTGGAGACATACAACGTTTAGGTCAGTTCTGGGCATCTTTGAAATACCTATACAAACTTGTTCCTACATAGTAACTTGCAACTTTGAATGAGAATGTGCTTGCTTACAGCAACGTGCTGTATGTTCTGAATGCCCGAAGTGGGAATCTGTGTCAAAACTTTGTTAGAAATTATGTGATCCTTACTAGCTGGAAGTAAGTGAGATGGGGCATGAAGTTATTTCTAGGAGTTGGAGACATACGAAGTTTAGCTCAGTTCTGGGCATCTTTGAAATACCTATACAAACTTGTTCCTACATAGTAACTTGCAACTTTGAATGAGAATGTGCTTGCTTACAGCAACGTGCTACATGTTCTGAATGCCCGAATTGGGAATCTGTGTCAAAACTTTGTTAGAAATTATGTGATCCTTACTAGCTGGAAGTAAGTGAGATGGGGCATGAAGTTATTTCTAGGAGTTGGAGACATACAACATTTAGCTCAGTTCTGGGCATCTTTGAAATACCTATACAAACTTGTTCCTACATAGTAACTTGCAACTTTGAATGAGAATGTGCTTGCTTACAGCAACGTGCTACATGTTCTGAATGCCCGAATTGGGAATCTGTGTAAAAACTTTGTTAGGAATTATGTGATCCTTACTAGCTGGAAGTAAGGGAGTTGGGACATGAAGTTATTTCTAGAGGTTGGACACATACCAAGTTTAGCTCAGTTCTGGGCATCTTTGAAATACCTATAGAAACTTGTTCCTACATAGTAACTTGCAACTTTGAATGAGAATGTGCTTGCTTACAGCAACGTGCTATATGTTCTGAATGCCCGAATTGGGAATCTGTGTCAAAACTTTGTTAGGAATTATGTGATCCTTACTAGCTGGAAGTAAGTGAGTTGGGGCATGAAGTTATTTGTAGAGGTTGCACACATACCAAGTTTAGCTCAGTTCTCGGCATCTTTGAAATACCTATACAAACTTGTTCCTACATAGTAACTTGCAACTTTGAATGAGAATGTGCTTGCTTACAGCAACGTGCTATATGTTCTGAATGCCCGAATTGGGAATCTGTGTCAAAACTTTGTTAGAAATTATGTGATCCTTACTAGCTGGAAGTAAGTGAGATGGGTCATGAAGTTATTTCTAGGAGTTGGAGACATACAACGTTTAGCTCAGTTCTGGGCATCTTTGAAATACCTATACAAACTTGTTCCTACGTAGTAACTTGCAACTTTGAATGAGAATGTGCTTGCTTACAGCAACGTGCTACATGTTCTGAATGCCCGAATTGGGAATCTGTGTCAAAACTTTGTTCGGAATTATGTGATCCTTACTAGCTGGAAGTAAGGGAGATGGGGCCTGAAGTTATTTCGAGGTGTTGGACACATACCAAGTTTAGCTCAATTCTGGGCATCTTTGAAATACCTATACAAACTTGTTCCTACATAGTAACTTGCAACTTTGAATGAGAATGTGCTTGCTTACAGCAACGTGCTATATGTTCTGAATGCCCGAATTGGGAATCTGTGTCAAAACTTTGTTAGAAATTATGTGATCCTTACTAGCTGTAAGTAAGTGAGATGGGGCCTGAAGATATTTCTAGGAGTTGGAGACATACAACGTTTAGCTCAGTTCTGGGCATCTTTGAAATACCTATACAAACTTGTTCCTACATAGTAACTTGCAACTTTGAATGACAATGTGCTTGCTTACAGCAACGTGCTACATGTTCTGAATGCCCGAATTGGGAATCTGTGTCAAAACTTTGTTAGGAATTATGTGATCAATACTAGCTGGAAGTAAGGGAAATGGGGCATGAAGTTATTTCTAGAAGTGGGACACATACCAAGTTTAGCTCAGTTCTGGGCATCTTTGAAATACCTATACAAACTTGTTCCTACATAGTAACTTGCAACTTTGAATGAGAATTTGATTGCTTACAGAAACGTGCTATATGTTCTTAATGCCCGAATTGGGAATCTGTGTCATATTTTGTTAGGAATTATGTGATCCTTAATACCTGGAAGTAAGGGAGATGGGGTATGAAGGTATTTCTAGGAGTTGGACACATACCAAGTTTAGCTCAGTTCTGGGCATCTTTGAAATACCTATACAAACATGTTCCTACATAGTAACTTGCAACTTTGAATGAGAATGTGCTAGCTTACAGCAACGTGCTATATGTTCTGAATGCCCGAATTGGGAATCTGTGTCAAAACTTTGTTAGGAATTATGTGATCCTTACTAGCTGGAAGTTAGGGAGTTGGGGCATGAAGTTATTTCGAGGAGTTGGACACATATCAAGTTTAGCTCAGTTCTGGGCATCTTTGAAATACCTATACAAACTTTTTCCTACATAGTAACTTGCAACTTTGAATGAGAATGTGCTTGCTTACAGCAACGTGCTATATGTTCTGAATGACCGAATTGGGATTCTGTGTCAAAACTTTGTTAGGAATTATGTGATCCTTACTAGCTGGAAGTAAGGGAGATGGGGCATGAAGTTATTTCTAGAGCTGGACACATACCAAGTTTAGCTCAGTTCTGGGCATCTTTGAAATACCTATACAAACTTGTTCCTACATAGTAACTTGCAACTTTGAATGAGAATGTTCTTGCTTACATCAACGTGCTATATGTTCTGAATGCCCGAATTGGGAATCTGTGTCAATACTTTGTTAGGAATTATGTGATCCTTACTAGCTGGAAGTAAGGGAGATGGGGCATGAAGTTTTTTCTGGGAGTTGGAGACATACAACGTTTAGGTCAGTTCTGGGCATCTTTGAAATACCTATACAAACTTGTTCCTACATAGTAACTTGCAACTTTGAATGAGAATGTGCTTGCTTACAGCAACTTGCTATATGATCTGAATGCCCGAATTGGGAATCTGTGTCAAAACTTTGTTAGGAATTACGTGATCCTTACTAGCTGGAAGTAACGGAGTTGGGGCATGAAGTTATTTGTAGGAGTTGGAGACATACAACGTTTAGCTCAGTTCTGGGCATCTTTGAAATACCTATACAAACTTGTTTCTACATAGTAACTTGCAACTTTGAATGAGAATGTGCTTGCTTACAGCAACGTGCTATATGTTCTGAATGCCCGAATTGGGAATCTGTGTCAAAACTTTGTTAGGAATTATGTGATCCTTACTAGCTGGAAGTAAGGGTGATGGGGCATGAAGTTATTTCTAGGAGTTCGAGACATACCAAGTTTAGCTCAGTTCTGGGCCTCTTTGAAATAGCTTTACAAACTTGTTCCTACTTAGTAACTTGCAACTTTGAATGAGAATGTGCTTGCTTACAGCAACGTGCCATATGTTCTGAATGCCCGAATTGGGAATCTGTGTCAAAACTTTGTTAGGAATTATGTGATCCTTACTAGCTGGAAGTAAGGGAGATGGGGCCTGAAGTTATTTCGAGGTGTTGGACACATACCAAGTTTAGCTCAATTCTGGGCATCTTTGAAATACCTATACAAACTTGTTCCTACATAGTAACTTGCAACTTTGAATGAGAATGTGCTTGCTTACAGCAACGTGCTATATGTGCTGAATGCCCGAATTGGGAATCTGTGTCAAAACTTTGTTAGGAATTATGTGATCCTTACTAGCTGGAAGTAAGGGAGATGGGGCATGAAGTTATTTCTAGGAGTTGGAGACATACCAAGTTTAGCTCAGTTCTGGGCATCTTTGAAATACCTATACAAACTTGTTCCTACATAGTAACTTGCAACTTTGAATGAGAATGTGCTTGCTTACAGCAACGTGCTACATGTTCTGAATGCCCGAATTGGGAATCTGTGTCAAATCTTTTTTAGGAATTATGTGATCCTTACTAGCTGGAAGTAAGGGAAATGGGGCATGAAGTTATTTCTAGGAGTGGGACACATACCAAGTTTAGCACAGTTCTGGGCATCTTTGAAATACCTATACAAACAAGTTCCTACATAGTAACTTGCAACTTTGAATGAGAATTTGATTGCTTACAGAAACGTGCTATATGTTCTGAATGCCCGAATTGGGAATCTGTGTCAAATCTTTGTTAGGAATTATGTGATCCTTACTAGGTGGAAGTAAGGGAGATGGGGCATGAAGTTATTTCTAGGAGTGGGACACATACGAAGTTTAGCTCAGTTCTGGGCATCTTTGAAATACCTATACAAACTTGTTCCTACATAGGAACTTGCAACTTTGAATGAGAATGTGCTTGCTTACAGCAACGTGCTATATGTTCTGAATGCCCGATTTGGGAATCTGTGTCCAAAGTTTGTTAGAAATTATGTGATCCTTACTAGCTGGAAGTAAGTGAGATGGGGCATGAAGTTATTTCTAGGAGTTGGAGACATACCAAGTTTAGCTCAGTTCTGGGCATCTTTGAAATACCTATACAAACTTGTTCCTACATAGTACTTGCAACTTTGAATGAGAATTTGCTTGCTTACAGCAACGTGCTATATGTTCTGAATGCCCGAATTGGGAATCTGTGTCAAAACTTTTTTAGGAATTATGTGATCCTTACTAGCTGGAAGTAAGGGAGTTCGGTCATGAAGTTATTTCTAGAGGTTGGACACATACCAAGTTTAGCTCAGTTCTGGGCATCTTTGAAATACCTATACAAACTTGTTCCTACATAGTAACTTGCAACTTTGAATGAGAATGTGCTTGCTTACAGCAACGTGCTATATGTTCTGAATGCCCGAATTGGGAATCTGTGTCAAATCTTTGTTAGGAATTATGTGATCCTTACTAGCTGGAAGTAAGGGAGATGGGGCATGAAGTTATTTCTAGGAGTTGGAGACATACAATGCTTAGCTCAGTTCTGGGCATCTTTGAAATACCTATACAAACTTGTTCCTACATAGTAACTTGCAACTTTGAATGAGAATGTGCTTGCTTACAGCAACGTGCTATATGTTCTGAATGCCCGAATTGGGAATCTGTGTCAAAACTTTGTTAGGAATTATGTGATCCTTACTAGCTGGAAGTAAGGGAGATGGGGCATGAAGTCATTTCTAGGAGTTGGAGACATACCAAGTTTAGCTCAGTTCTGGACATCTTTGAAATACCTATACAAACTTGTTCCTACATAGTAACTTGCAACTTTGAATGAGAATGTGCTTGCTTACAGCAATGTGCTGTATGATCTGAATGCCCGAATTGGGAATCTGTGTCAAAACTTTGTTAGGAATTATGTGATCCTTATTAGCTGGAAGTAAGAGAGATGGGGCATGAAGTTATTTCTAGGAGAGCAGACACACAACGTTTAACTCAGTTTTGGGCATCTTTGACATACCTATACAAACTTGTTCCTCCATAGTAACTTGCAACTTTGAATCAGAATGTGCTTGCTTACAGCAACGTTCTATATGTTCTGAATGCCCGAATTGGTAATCTGTGTCAAAACTTTGTTAGGAATTATGTGATCCTTACTAGATGGAAGTAAGGGAGATGGGGCATGAAGTTATTTCTAGGAGTTGGAGACATACAACGTTTAGCTCAGTTCTGGGCATCTTTGAAATACCTATACAAACTTGTTCCTACATAGTAACTTGCAACTTTGAATGAGAATGTGCTTGCTTACAGCAACGTGCTATATGTTCTGAATGCCCGAATTGGGAATCTGTGTCAAAACTTTGTTAGGAATTATGTGATCCTTATTAGCTGGAAGTAAGGGAGATGGGGCATGAAGTTATTTCTAGGAGTTGCAGACATACAACGTTTAGCTCAGTTCTGGGCATCTTTGAAATACCTATACAAACTTGTTCCTACATAGTAACTTGCAACTTTGAATGAGAATGTGCTTGCTTACAGCAACGTGCTATATGTTCTGAATGCCCGAATTGGGAATCTGTGTCAAAGCTTTGTTAGGAATTATGTGATCCTTACTAGCTGGAAGTAAGGGAGTTGGGGCATGAAGTTATTTCTAGAGGTTGGACACATACCAAGTTTAGCTCAGTTCTGGGCATCTTTGACATACCTATACAAACTTGTTCCTACATAGTAACTTGCAACTTTGAATGAGAATGTGCTTGCTTACAGCAACGTGCTATATGTTCTGAATGCCCAAATTGGGAATCTGTGTCAAAACTTTGTTAGGAATTATGTGATTCTTACTAGCTGGAAGTAAGGGAGTTGGGGCATGAAGTTATTTCTAGGAGTTGGAGACATACAATGCTTAGCTCAGTTCTGGGCATCTTTGAAATACCTATACAAACTTGTTCCTACATAGTAACTTGCAACTTTGAATGAGAATGTGCTTGCTTACAGCAACGTGCTATATGTTCTGAATGCCCGAATTGGGAATCTGTGTCAAAACTTTGTTAGGAATTATGTGATCCTTACTAGCTGGAAGTAAGGGAGATGGGGCATGAAGTTATTTCTAGGAGTTGGAGACATACCAAGTTTAGCTCAGTTCTGGACATCTTTGAAATACCTATACAAACTTGTTCCTACATAGTAACTTGCAACTTTGAATGAGAATGTGCTTGCTTACAGCAATGTGCTATATGATCTGAATGCCCGAATTGGGAATCTGTGTCAAAACTATGTTAGGAATTATGTGATCCTTATTAGCTGGAAGTAAGAGAGATGGGGCATGAAGTTATTTCTAGGAGAGCAGACACACAACGTTTAACTCAGTTTTCGGCATCTTTGACATACCTATACAAACTTGTTCCTCCATAGTAACTTGCAACTTTGAATGAGAATGTGCTTGCTTACAGCAACGTGCTATATGTTCTGAATGCCCGAATTGGGAATCTGTGTCAAAACTTTGTTAGGAATTATGTGATCCTTACTAGCTGGAAGTAAGGTAGTTGGGGCATGAAGTTATTTCTAGAGCTTGGACACATACCAAGTTCAGCTCAGTTCTGGTAATCTTTGAAATACCTAGACAAACTTGTTCCTACATAGTAACTTGCAACTTTGAATGAGAATGTGCTTGCTTACAGCAACGTGCTATATGTACTGAATGCCCGAATTGGAAATCTGTGTCAAAACGTTGTTAGGAATTATGTGATCCTTACTAGCTGGAAGTAAGGGAGATGGGGCATGAAGTTATTTCTTGGAGTTGGAGAAATACAACGTTTAGCTCAGTTCTGGGCATCATTGAAATTCCTATACAAACTTGTTCCTACATAGTAACTTGCAACTTAGAATGAGAATGTGCTTGCTTACAGCAACGTGCTATATGTTCTGAATGCCCGAATTGGGAATCTGTGTCAAAACTTTGTTCGAAATTATGTGATCCTTACTAGCTGGAAGTAAGTGAGATGGGGCATGAAGTTATTTCTAGGAGTTGCAGACATAAAACGTTTAGGTCAGTTCTGGGCATCTTTGAAATACCTATACACACTTGTTCCTACATAGTAACTTGCAACTTTGAATGAGAATGTTCTTGCTTACAGCAACTTGCTATATGTTCTGAATGCCCGAATTGGGAATCTGTGTCAAATCTTTGTTAGGAATTATGTGATCCTTACTAGCTGGAATTAGGGGAGTTGGGGCATGAAGTTGTTTCTAGAGGTTGGACACATACCAAGTTTAGCTCAGTTCTGGGAATCTTTGAAATACCTATACAAACTTGTTCCTACATAGTAACTTGCAACTTTGAATGAGAATGTGCTTGCTTACAGCAACGTGCTACATGTTCTGAATGCCCGAATTGGGAATCTGTGTCAAAACTTTGTTAGGAATTATGTGATCCTTACTAGCTGGTGATAAGGGAGATGGGGCATGAAGTTATTTCTAGGAGTTGGAGACATACCAAGTTTAGCTCAGTTCTGGGCATCTTTGAAATACCTTTACAAACTTGTTCCCTCTTAGTAACTTGCAACTTTGAATGAGAATGTGCTTGCTTACAGCAACGTGCTATATGTTCTGAATGCCCGAATTGGGAATCTGTGTCAAAACTTTGTTAGGAATTATGTGATCCTTACTAGATGGAAGTAAGGGAGATGGGGCATGAAGTTATTTCTAGGATTTGGAGACATACCAAGTTTAGCTCAATTCTGGGCATCTTTGAAATACCTATACAAACTTGTTCCTACGTAGTAACTTGCAACTTGGTATTGAATGTGCTTGCTTACAGCAACGTGCTACAGGTTCTGAATGCCAGAATTGGGAATCTGTGTCAAAACTTTGTTAGGAATTATGTGATCCTCACTAGCTGGAAGTAAGTGAGATGGGGCATGAAGTTATTTCTAGGAGTTGGAGACATACAAACTTCAGCTCAGTTCTGGGCATCTTTCAAAGTCCTATACAAACTTGTTCCTACATAGTAACTTGCAACTTTGAATGAGAATGTGCTTGCTTACAGCAACGTGCTATATGTTCTGAATGCCCGAATTGGGAATCTGTGTCAAAACTTTGTTAGGAATTATGTGATCCTTATTAGCTGGAAGTAAGGGAGTTGGGGCATGAAGTTATTTCTAGGAGTTGGAGACATACAACGTTTAGCTCAGTTCTGGGCATCTTTGAAATACCTATACAAACTTGTTCCTACATAGTAACTTGCAACTTTGAATGAGAATGTGCTTGCTTACAGCAACGTGCTATATGATCTGAATGCCCGAATTGGGAATCTGTGTCAAATCTTTGTTAGGAATTATGTGATCCTTACTAGCTGGAAGTAAGGGAGATGGGGCATGAAGTTATTTCTAGGAGTTGGAGACATACCAAGTTTAGCTCAGTTCTGGGCATCTTTGAAATACCTATACAAACTTGTTCCTACATAGTAACTTGCAACTTTGAATGAGAATGTGCTTGCTTACAGCAACGTGCTATATGTTCTGAATGCCCGAATTGGGAATCTGTGTCAAAAGTTTGTTAGGAATTGTGTGATCCTTACTAGCTGGAAGTAAGGGAGTTGGGGCATGAAGTTATTTCTAGGAGTTGGAGACATACAACGTTTAGCTAGGTTCTGGGCATCTTTGAAATACCTATACAAACTTGTTCCTACATAGTAACTTGCAACTTTGAATCAGAATGTGCTTGCTTACAGCAACGTTCTATATGTTCTGAATGCCCGAATTGGTAATCTGTGTCAAAACATTGTTAGGAATTATGTGATCCTTACTAGATGGAAGTAAGGGAGATGGGGCATGAAGTTATTTCTAGGAGTTGGAGACATACCAAGTTTAGCTCAGTTCTGGGCATCTTTGAAACACCTATACAAACTTGTTCCTACATAGTAACTTGCAACTTTGAATGAGAATGTGCTTGCTTACAGCAACGTGCTATATGTTCTAAATGCCCGAATTGGGAATCTGTGTCAAAACTTTGTTAGGAATTGTGTGATCCTTACTAGCTGGAAGTAAGGGAGTTGGGGCATGAAGTTATTTCTAGGAGTTGGAGACATACAACGTTTAGCTCAGTTCTGGGCATCTTTGAAAGTCCTATACAAACTTGTTCCTACATAGTAACTTGCAACTTTGAATCAGAATGTGCTTGCTTACAGCAACGTTCTATATGTTCTGAATGCCCGAATTGGTAATCTGTGTCAAAACTTTGTTAGGAATTATGTGATCCTTACTAGATGGAAGTAAGGGAGATGGGGCATGAAGTTATTTCTAGGAGTTGGAGACATACAACGTTTAGCTCAGTTCTGGGCATCTTTGAAATACCTATACAAACTTGTTCCTACATAGTAATTTGCAACTTTGAATGAGAATGTGCTTGCTTACAGCAACGTGCTATATGTTCTGAATGCCCGAATTGGGAATCTGTGTCAAAACTTTGTTAGGAATTATGTGATCCTTGTTAGCTGGAAGTAAGGGAGATGGGGCATGAAGTTATTTCTAGGAGTTGCAGACATACAACGTTTAGCTCAGTTCTGGGCATCTTTGAAATACCTATACAAACTTGTTCCTACATGGTAACTTGCAACTTTGAATGAGAATGTGCTTGCTTACAGCAACGTGCTATATGTTCTGAATGCCCGAATTGGGAATCTGTGTCAAAACTTTGTTAGGAATTATGTGATCCTTACTAGCTGGAAGTAATGTAGTTGGGGCATGAAGTTATTTCTAGAGCTTGGACACATACCAAGTTCAGCTCAGTTCTGGTCATCTTTGAAATACCTAGACAAACTTGTTCCTACATAGTAACTTGCAACTTTGAATGAGAATGTGCTTGCTTACAGCAACGTGCTATATGTTCTGAATGCCCGAATTGGGAATCTGTGTCAAAACTTTGTTCGAAATTATGTGATCCTTACTAGCTGGAAGTAAGTGAGATGGGGCATGAAGTTATTTCTAGGAGTTGCAGACATAAAACGTTTAGGTCAGTTCTGGGCATCTTTGAAATACCTATACACACTTGTTCCTACATAGTAACTTGCAACTTTGAATGAGAATGTTCTTGCTTACAGCAACTTGCTATATGTTCTGAATGCCCGAATTGGGAATCTGTGTCAAATCTTTGTTAGGAATTATGTGATCCTTACTAGCTGGAAGTAGGGGAGTTGGGGCATGAAGTTGTTTCTAGAGGTTGGACACATACCAAGTTTAGCTCAGTTCTGGGAATCTTTGAAATACCTATACAAACTTGTTCCTACATAGTAACTTGCAACTTTGAATGAGAATGTGCTTGCTTACAGCAACGTTCTACATGTTCTGAATGCCCGAATTGGGAATCTGTGTCAAAACTTTGTTAGGAATTATGTGATCCTTACTAGCTGGTGATAAGGGTGATGGGGCATGAAGTTATTTCTAGGAGTTGGAGACATACCAAGTTTAGCTCAGTTCTGGGCATCTTTGAAATACCTTTACAAACTTTTTCCTACTTAGTAACTTGCAACTTTGAATGAGAATGTGCTTGCTTACAGCAACGTGCTATATGTTCTGAATGCCCGAATTGGGAATCTGTGTCAAAACTTTGTTAGGAATTATGTGATCCTTACTAGATGGAAGTAAGGGAGATGGGGCATGAAGTTATTTCTAGGATTTGGAGACATACCAAGTTTAGCTCAATTCTGGGCATCTTTGAAATACCTATACAAACTTGTTCCTACGTAGTAACTTGCAACTTGGTATTGAATGTGCTTGCTTACAGCAACGTGCTACAGGTTCTGAATGCCAGAATTGGGAATCTGTGTCAAAACTTTGTTAGGAATTATGTGATCCTCACTAGCTGGAAGTAAGTGAGATGGGGCATGAAGTTATTTCTAGGAGTTGGAGACATACAAACTTCAGCTCAGTTCTGGGCATCTTTCAAAGTCCTATACAAACTTGTTCCTACATAGTAACTTGCAACTTTGAATGAGAATGTGCTTGCTTACAGCAACGTGCTATATGTTCTGAATGCCCGAATTGGGAATCTGTGTCAAAACTTTGTTAGGAATTATGTGATCCTTATTAGCTGGAAGTAAGGGAGTTGGGGCATGAAGTTATTTCTAGGAGTTGGAGACATACAACGTTTAGCTCAGTTCTGGGCATCTTTGAAATACCTATACAAACTTGTTCCTACATAGTAACTTGCAACTTTGAATGAGAATGTGCTTGCTTACAGCAACGTGCTATATGTTCTGAATGCCCGAATTGGGAATCTGTGTCAAATCTTTGTTAGGAATTATGTGATCCTTACTAGCTGGAAGTAAGGGAGATGGGGCATGAAGTTATTTCTAGGAGTTGGAGACATACCAATTTTAGCTCAGTTCTGGGCATCTTTGAAATACCTATACAAACTTGTTCCTACATAGTAACTTGCAACTTTGAATGAGAATGTGCTTGCTTACAGCAACGTGCTATATGTTCTGAATGCCCGAATTGGGAATCTGTGTCAAAAGTTTGTTAGGAATTGTGTGATCCTTACTAGCTGGAAGTAAGGGAGTTGGGGCATGAAGTTATTTCTAGGAGTTGGAGACATACAACGTTTAGCTCAGTTCTGGGCATCTTTGAAATACCTATACAAACTTGTTCCTACATAGTAACTTGCAACTTTGAATCAGAATGTGCTTGCTTACAGCAACGTTCTATATGTTCTGAATGCCCGAATTGGTAATCTGTGTCAAAACATTGTTAGGAATTATGTGATCCTTACTAGATGGAAGTAAGGGAGATGGGGCATGAAGTTATTTCTAGGAGTTGGAGACATACCAAGTTTAGCTCAGTTCTGGGCATCTTTGAAACACCTATACAAACTTGTTCCTACATAGTAACTTGCAACTTTGAATGAGAATGTGCTTGCTTACAGCAACGTGCTATATGTTCTAAATGCCCGAATTGGGAATCTGTGTCAAAACTTTGTTAGGAATTGTGTGATCCTTACTAGCTGGAAGTAAGGGAGTTGGGGCATGAAGTTATTTCTAGGAGTTGGAGACATACAACGTTTAGCTCAGTTCTGGGCATCTTTGAAAGTCCTATACAAACTTGTTCCTACATAGTAACTTGCAACTTTGAATCAGAATGTGCTTGCTTACAGCAACGTTCTATATGTTCTGAATGCCCGAATTGGTAATCTGTGTCAAAACTTTGTTAGGAATTATGTGATCCTTACTAGATGGAAGTAAGGGAGATGGGGCATGAAGTTATTTCTAGGAGTTGGAGACATACAACGTTTAGCTCAGTTCTGGGCATCTTTGAAATACCTATACAAACTTGTTCCTACATAGTAACTTGCAACTTTGAATGAGAATGTGCTTGCTTACAGCAACGTGCTATATGTTCTGAATGCCCGAATTGGGAATCTGTGTCAAAACTTTGTTAGGAATTATGTGATCCTTATTAGCTGGAAGTAAGGGAGATGGGGCATGAAGTTATTTCTAGGAGTTGCAGACATACAACGTTTAGCTCAGTTCTGGGCATCTTTGAAATACCTATACAAACTTGTTCCTACATAGTAACTTGCAACTTTGAATGAGAATGTGCTTGCTTA